>NC_082714.1:59738311-60098773 GCF_030144855.1 Hypanus sabinus | reverse complement strand
GTGTTGAATTGGAGCCCCCCCCCCATCCAGACTGGATCAGTGTTCAATCAGATAAACCCCCACCCAGACTGGATCAGTCTTGAATTGGAGACCCACCCGACCCTGACTGGATCAGTGTTGAATTGGAACCCCCACTCAGACTGGATCAGAGCTGAATTGGAGAATCCCCCACCCAGATTGGATGTGTTGAATTGGAGACCCCCCACACCCAGACAGGATCAGTGTTGAATTGGAGACCCCCCACACCCAGACTGGATCAGTGTTGAATTGCAGCCCCCACTCAGACTAGATCAGTGCTGAGTTGGAGACCCCCCACACCCAGACTGGATCAGTGTTGAATTGGAGACCGCCCACACCCAGACTGGATCAGTGTTCAATTGCAGCCCCCACTCAGACTAGATCAGTGTTGAATTGGAACCCCCCCCCCCACACCCAGAATGGATCAATGTTGAATTGGAACCCCCCCCCCCGCCACCCAGAGTGGACCACTGTTGAATTGGAAACCCCAACCCAGACTGGATCAGTGTTGAATTGGAGACCCCCCCCCCACCCAACAGACTGGATCAGTGTTGTACTGGAACACACCCCCCACCCAGACTAGATCAGTGCAGAATTGGAACCCCCACCCAGACTGGATCAGTGCTGAAATGGAGCCTCCACCCACACTGGATCAGTGTTCAATCAGAACCCAACCCCCCCCATCCAGACTGGATCAGTGTTCAAACAGAGACCCCCCCCAACCAGATTGGATTAGTGCTGAATTGGAGCCCCCAACCAGACTGGATCAGTGCTGAATTGGAGCCCCCACCCAGACTGGATCAGTATGGAATTGGAACACCTTCCCAGATTGGATCAGTGTTGAATTGGAACCCACCCCACCCAGACTAGACCAGTGTTTAATTGGAGACCCCCCCCCCCCCACAACCCAGACTGGATCAGAGTTGAATTGGAACACACCCCCCACCATGAATGGATCAGTGTAGAATGGAGCCCCCACCCACCCAGACTGGATCAGTGTTGAATTGGAACACACCCCGCAACCAGACTAGATCAGTGTTGAATTGGAACACACCCCCCCACCCATACTAGATCAGTGTTGAATTGGAGACCCAACAACCCAGACTGGATCAGTTTCGAATTGGAGACCCACCCACTCAGACTGGATCAGTGTTGAAATGATCAGTGCTGAATTGGAGCCCCCACTCAGTCTGGATCAGTGTTGAAATGATCACTGCTGAATTGGAGCCCCCACCCAGACAGGATCAGTGTTGAATTGGAACAACCACCCACCCAGACTGGATCAATGTTGAATTGGAGTCCGTAACCCAACAAACTGGATCAGTGTTGTACTGGAAAACACCCCCCACCCAGACTAGATCAGTGTTGAATTGGAACCCCCCCTCCCCCCACCCAGACTGGACCAGTGTTTAATTGGAACCCCCCCACCCACCCAGACTGGATCAATGTTGAATTGAAACCACCCCCCCCCCGCCACCCAGAATGGACCATTGTTGAATTGGAAACCCAACCCACCCAGAGTGGATCAGTGTTGAAATGATCAGTGCTGAATTGGAGCCCCCACCCAGACTGGATCAGTGCTGAATTGGAGCCCCCACTCAGACTGGATCAATGTTGAATTGGAGACCCCCCCCACCCAGACTGGATCAGTGTAGAATTGGAGACCCCCCCACACCCAGACTGGATCAATGTTTAATCAGAGGCCCCCCCCCACCCAGACTGGATCAGTGTTTAATCAGAGGCCCCCCCCCCACCCAGACTGGATCAGTGTAGAATTGGAGACCCCCCACACCCAGACTGGATCAGTGTTTAATCAGAGGCCCCCCCCCCACCCAGACTGGATCAGTGTTGAATTGGAACCCCCACTCAGACTGGATCAGTGCTGAATAGGAGAATCCCCCATCCTGACTGGATCAGTGTTTAATCAGAGGCCCCCCCCTACCCAGATTGGATCAGTGTTGAATTGGAGACCCCCCCCACCCAGACTGGATCAGTGTTGAATTGGAGACCCCCCCCACCCAGACTGGATCAGTGTTGAATTGGAGATCACCCCTCACCCAGACTGGTTCAGTGTAGAATTGGAGACCCCCCCACAGCCAGACTGGATCAGTGTTGAATTGGAGACCACCCACACCCAGACTGGATCAGTGTTTAATCAGAGGCCCCCCCCCCCCACCCAGACTGGATCAGTGTTGAATTGGAGATCACCCCTCACCCAGACTGGTTCAGTGTAGAATTGGAGACCCCCCACAGCCAGACTGGATCAGTGTTGAATTGGAGACCCCCCACACCCAGACTGGATCAGTGTTGAATTGGAGACCCCCCACACCCAGACTGGATCAGTGTTGTATTGCAGCCCCCACTCAGACTAGATCAGTGCTGAATTGGAGCCCCCAACCGGACTGGATCAGTGTTCAATCAGAGACCCCCCCCCAACCAGACTGGATCAGTGTTGAATTGGAGACCCCCCCACCCAACAGACTGGATCAGTGTTGTACTGGAACACACCCCCCCACCCAGACTAGATCAGTGTTTAATTGGAGACCCCCCTCACCCAGGCTGGATAAGTGTAGAATTGGAACCCCCACCCAGACTGGATCAGTGTTGAATTGGAACCCCCACCCAGACTGGATCAGTGTTCAATCAGAACCCAACCCCCCATCCAGACTGGATCAGTGTTCAAACAGTGACCCCCCAACCAGACTGGATTAGTGCTGAATTGGAGCCCCCACCCAAAAAACTGGATCAGTGTTGTACTGGAACACACCCCCCCACCAAGAATGGATCAGTGTAGAATCGGAGGCCCCACCCACCCAGACTGGATCAGTGTTGAAGTGATCAGTGCTGAATTGGAGCCCCCACTCAGACTGGATCAGTGTTGAATTGGAGTCCAACACAACCAGACTAGATCAGTGTTGAATTGGAACACACCCCCCCACCCATACAAGATCAGTGTTGAATTGCATCCCCCCCACCCAGTCTGGATCAGTGTTGAAATGGAGCCCCCCCCACCAAGACTGGATCAGTGTTCAACCAGATAAACCCCCACCCAGACTGGATCAGTCTTGAATTGGAGACCCACCCAACCCAGACTGGATCAGTGTTGAATTGGAACCCCCACTCAGACTGGATCAGTGCTGAATTGGAGAATCCCCCATCCAGACTGGATCAGTGTTTAATCAGAGGCACCCCCCTACCCAGATTGGATCAGTGTTGAATTGGAGACCCCCCACACCCAGACTGGTTCAGTGTAGAATTGGAGACCCTCCACAACCAGACTGGATCAGTGTTGAATTGGAGACCCCCCACACCCAGACTGGATCAGTGTTGAATTGGAGACCCCCCACACCCAGACTGGATCAGTGTTGTATTGCAGCCCCCACTCAGACTAGATCAGTGCTGAATTGGAGCCCCCAACCAGACTGGATCAGTGTTGAATTGGAACAACCACCCAGACTGGACCAGTGTTTAATTGGAACCCCCCACCCACCCAGACTGGATCAATGTTGAATTGAAACCCCCCCCCCCCCCGCCACCCAGACTGGACCAGTGTTGAATTGGAAACCCAACCCACCCAGACTGGATCAGAGTTGAATTGGTGACCCCCCACCCAACAGACTGGATCAGTGTTGTACTGGAACACACCCCACCCACACAAGATCAGTGTTTAATTGGAGACCCCCCACCCAACAGACTGGATCAGTGTTGTACTGGAACACACCCCACCCACACAAGATCAGTGTTTAATTGGAGACCCCCCCCAACCCAGACTGGATCAGTGTTGAATTGGAGACCACCCCCCCACCCAGACTGGATTAGTGTTGAATTGGAGACCCCACTCAGCCTGGATGAGTGTTGAATTGGAGACCCCCACACCTAGACTGTATCAGTGTTGAATTGGTGACCCCCCCACCCAGACAGCATCAGGGTTGAATTGGAACACCCCTCACCCAGACTGGATCAGTGCTGAATTGGAACCCCCACACACCCAGACTGGATCAGTGTTGAATTGGAGACCCCCCACACCCTGACTGGATCAGTGTTGAATTGCAGCCCCCACTCAGACTAGATCAGTGCTGAATTGGAACCCCCACACACCCAGACTGGATCAGTGCTGAATTGGAACCCCCACACACCCAGATTGGATCAGTGTTGAATTGGAGACCCCACACCCAGACTGGATCAGTGTTGAATTGGAACCCCCCCCCCCACTCAGACTGGATCAGTGTTGAATTGGAGACCCCCCCACCCAGACTGGATAAATGTTGAATTGGAACCCCCCCCCCCCACCCAGACTGGATCAGTGTTGAATTGGAACCCCCCGCCCCACCCAGACTGTATCAAAGTTGAATTGGAGACCCCGCCCACCCAGACTGGATCAGTGTTGAATTGGAACCCCCCCCCACCCAGACTGGATCAGTGTTGAATTGGAACCCCCCCCCCCACCCAGACTGGATCAGTGTTGAATTTGAGACCACCCCCCCCCCACCCAGACAGGATCAGTGTTGAATTGGAACACCTACCCAGAATAGATCAGTGTTGAATTGGAGCCCAACCCCCCTCACCCAGACTGGATCAGTGTAGAATTGGAACCCCAACCCAGACAAGATCAGTGTTGAATTGGAGCCTCCACCCACACTGGATCAGTGTTCAAACAGAGACCCCGCAACCAGACTGGATCAGTGCTGAATTGGAGCCCCCACCCAGACTGGATCAGAGTTCAATCAAAGACCACCCCCAACCAGATTGGATCAGTATTGAATTGGTACACCCACCCAGACTGGATCAGTGCTGAATTGGAGACCCCCCCACCCAGACTGGATCAGTGTTGAATTGGAGCCCCCACCCAGAGTGGATCAGTGCTGAATTGGAGACCCCCCCACCCAGACTGGATCAGTGTTGAATTGGAGCCCCCACCCAGACTGGATCAGTGTTAAATTGGAGCCCCCCCCCCATCCAGACTGGATCAGTGTTCAATCAGATAAACCCCCACCCAGACTGGATCAGTCTTGAATTGGAGACCCACCCGACCCTGACTGGGTCAGTGTTGAATTGGAACCCCCACTCAGACTGGATCAGAGCTGAATTGGAGAATCCCCCACCCAGATTGGATGTGTTGAATTGGAGACCCCCCACACCCAGACAGGATCAGTGTTGAATTGGAGACCCCCCACACCCAGACTGGATCAGTGTTGAATTGCAGCCCCCACTCAGACTAGATCAGTGCTGAGTTGGAGACCCCCCACACCCAGACTGGATCAGTGTTGAATTGGAGACCGCCCACACCCAGACTGGATCAGTGTTCAATTGCAGCCCCCACTCAGACTAGATCAGTGTTGAATTGGAACCCCCCCCCCACACCCAGAATGGATCAATGTTGAATTGGAACCCCCCCCCCCCGCCACCCAGAGTGGACCACTGTTGAATTGGAAACCCCAACCCAGACTGGATCAGTGTTGAATTGGAGACCCCCCCCCCACCCAACAGACTGGATCAGTGTTGTACTGGAACACACCCCCCACCCAGACTAGATCAGTGCAGAATTGGAACCCCCACCCAGACTGGATCAGTGCTGAAATGGAGCCTCCACCCACACTGGATCAGTGTTCAATCAGAACCCAACCCCCCCCCATCCAGACTGGATCAGTGTTCAAACAGAGACCCCCCGCAACCAGATTGGATTAGTGCTGAATTGGAGCCCCCAACCAGACTGGATCAGTGCTGAATTGGAGCCCCCACCCTGACTGGATCAGTATGGAATTGGAACACCTTCCCAGATTGGATCAGTGTTGAATTGGAACCCACCCCACCCAGACTAGACCAGTGTTTAATTGGAGACCCCCCCCCCCACAACCCAGACTGGATCAGAGTTGAATTGGAACACACCCCCCACCATGAATGGATCAGTGTAGAATGGGAGCCCCCACCCACCCAGACTGGATCAGTGTTGAATTGGAACACACCCCGCAACCAGACTAGATCAGTGTTGAATTGGAACACACCCCCCACCCATACTAGATCAGTGTTGAACTGGAGACCCCAACAACCCAGACTGGATCAGTTTCGAATTGGAGACCCACCCACTCAGACTGGATCAGTGTTGAAATGATCAGTGCTGAATTGGAGCCCCCACTCAGTCTGGATCAGTGTTGAAATGATCACTGCTGAATTGGAGCCCCCACCCAGACAGGATCAGTGTTGAATTGGAACAACCACCCACCCAGACTGGATCAATGTTGAATTGGAGTCCGTAACCCAACAAACTGGATCAGTGTTGTACTGGAAAACACCCCCCACCCAGACTAGATCAGTGTTGAATTGGAACCCCCCCTCCCCCCACCCAGACTGGACCAGTGTTTAATTGGAACCCCCCACCCACCCAGACTGGATCAATGTTGAATTGAAACCCCCCCCCCCCCCCGCCACCCAGAATGGACCATTGTTGAATTGGAAACCCAACCCACCCAGACTGGATCAGTGTTGAAATGATCAGTGCTGAATTGGAGCCCCCACCCAGACTGGATCAGTGTTGAAATGATCAGTGCTGAATTGGAGCCCCCACCCAGACTGGATCAGTGCTGAATTGGAGCCCCCACTCAGACTGGATCAATGTTGAATTGGAGACCCCCCACACCCAGACTGGATCAGTGTTTAATCAGAGGCCCCCCCCCCCACCCAGACTGGATCAGTGTAGAATTGGAGACCCCCCACACCCAGACTGGATCAGTGTTTAATCAGAGGCCCCCCCCCCACCCAGACTGGATCAGTGTTGAATTGGAGACCCACCCGACCCAGACTGGATCAGTGTTGAATTGGAACCCCCACTCAGACTGGATCAGTGCTGAATAGGAGAATCCCCCATCCTGACTGGATCAGTGTTTAATCAGAGGCCCCCCCCTACCCAGATTGGATCAGTGTTGAATTGGAGACCCCCCCCACCCAGACTGGATCAGTGTTGAATTGGAGATCACCCCTCACCCAGACTGGTTCAGTGTAGAATTGGAGACCCCCCACAGCCAGACTGGATCAGTGTTGAATTGGAGACCCCCCACACCCAGACTGGATCAGTGTTGAATTGGAGACCCCCCACACCCAGACTGGATCAGTGTTGTATTGCAGCCCCCACTCAGACTAGATCAGTGCTGAATTGGAGCCCCCAACCGGACTGGATCAGTGTTGAATTGGAACAACCACCCAGACTGGACCAGTGTTGAATTGGAACCCACCCCCCCACCCAGACTGGATCAGTGTTGAATTGGAACCCCCCCTCCCCCCACCCAGACTGGACCAGTGTTTAATTGGAACCCCCCACCCACCCAGACTGGATCAATGTTGAATTGAAACCCCCCACACCCAGACTGGATCAGAGTTGAATTGGAACACCCACCCAGACTGGATCAGAGTTGAATTGGAGACCCCCCACCCAACAGACTGGATCAGTGTTGAATTGGAGAGCCCCCCTCACCCAGACTGGATAAGTGTAGAATTGGAACCCCCACCCAGACCGGATCAGTGCAGAATTGGAACCCCCACCCAGACTGGATCAGTGTTGAATTGGAGACCCCCCACACCCAGACTGGTTCAGTGTAGAATTGGAGACCCTCCACAACCAGACTGGATCAGTGTTGAATTGGAGACCCCCCACACCCAGACTGGATCAGTGTTGAATTGGAGACCCCCCACACCCAGACTGGATCAGTGTTGTATTGCAGCCCCCACTCAGACTAGATCAGTGCTGAATTGGAGACACCCCCCCAACCCAAACTGGATTAGAGTTGTATTGGACACCCACCCAGACTGGATCAGTGTTGAATTCGAGCCCCCCCCCCAAAATAAGACTGGATCAGTGTTCAATCAGAGAAACCCCCACCCAGTCTCGATCAGTGTTGAATTGGAACCCAGCCCACCCAGACTAGATCAGTGTTTAATTGGAGACCCCCAAACCCAGACTGGATCAGTGTTGTATTGGACACCCACCCAGTCTGGATCAGTGTTGAATTGGTACACACCCCCCACCAAGAATGGATCAGTGTAGAATCGGAGCCCCCACCCACTCAGACTGGATCAGTGTTGAATTGGAACACCCTCCCAGACTGGATCAGTGTTGAAATGAGCAGTGCTGAATTGGAGCCCCCACCCAGACTGGATCAGTGTTGAATTGGAGCCCCCACCCAACAAACCGGATCAGTGTTGTACTGGAACACACCCCCCACCAAGAATGGATCAGTGTAGAATCGGAGGCCCCACCCACCCAGACTGGATCAGTGTTGAAATGGAGACCCCACCCAGACTGGATCAGTATGGAATTGGAACACCCTCCCAGATTGGATCAGTGTTGAATTGGAGCCTCCACCCACACTGGACCAGTGTTGAATTGGAGCCCCCACCCAGACTGGACCAGTGTTGAATTGGAGCCTCCACCCACACTGGATCAGTGTTCAATCAGAACCCAACCCCCCATCCAGACTGGATCAGTGTTCAAACAGAGTACCCCCAACCAGACTGGATTAGTGCTGAATTGGAGCCCCCACCCAGACTGGATCAGTGCTGAATTGGAGCCCCCACCCAGACTGGATCAGTATGGAATTGAAACACCCACCCAGATTGGATCAGTGTTGAATTGGAGACACCCCCCCAACCCAAACTGGATTAGAGTTGTATTGGACACCCACCCAGACTGGATCAGTGTTGAATTCGAGCCCCCCCCCAAAATAAGACTGGATCAGTGTTCAATCAGAGAAACCCCCACCCAGTCTCGATCAGTGTTGAATTGGAACCCAGCCCACCCAGACTAGATCAGTGTTTAATTGGAGACCCCCAAACCCAGACTGGATCAGTGTTGTATTGGACACCCACCCAGTCTGGATCAGTGTTGAATTGGTACACACCCCCCAACCAGACTAGATCAGTGTTGAATTGGTACACACCCCCCACCAAGAATGGATCAGTGTAGAATCGGAGCCCCCACCCACTCAGACTGGATCAGTGTTGAATTGGAACACCCACCCAGACTGGATCGGTGTTCAAACAGAGACCCTCCAAAGAGACTGGATCAGTGCTGAATTGGAGCCCCCACCCAGACTGGATCAGTATGGAATTGGAACACCCACCCAGACTGGATCAGTGTTGAAATGAGCAGTGCTGAATTGGAGCCCCCACCCAGACTGGATCAGTGTTGAATTGGAGCCCCCACTCAGACTGGATCAGTGTTGAATTGGAGTCCAACACAACCAGACTAGATCAGTGTTGAATTGGAACACACCCCCCACCCATACAAGATCAGTGTTGAATTGCATCCCCCCCACCCAGTCTGGATCAGTGTTGAATTGGAGCCCCCCCCCACCAAGACTGGATCAGTGTTCAACCAGATAAACCCCCACCCAGACTGGATCAGTCTTGAATTGGAGACCCACCCGACCCAGACTGGATCAGTGTTGAATTGGAACCCCCACTCAGACTGGATCAGTGCTGAATTGGAGAATCCCCCATCCTGACTGGATCAGTGTTTAATCAGAGGCCCCCCCTACCCAGATTGGATCAGTGTTAAATTGGAGATCACCCCTCACCCAGACTGGTTCAGTGTAGAATTGGAGACCCCCCACAACCAGACTGGATCAGTGTTGTATTGCAGCCCCCACTCAGACTAGATCAGTGCTGAATTGGAGCCCCCAACCGGACTGGATCAGTGTTGAATTGGAACCCACCCCCCCACCCAGACTGGATCAGTGTTGAATTGGAACCCCCCCTCCCCCCAACCAGACTGGACCAGTGTTTAATTGGAACCCCCCACCCACCCAGACTGGATCAATGTTGAATTGAAACCCCCCCCCCCCAGACTGGATCAGAGTTGAATTGGAACACCCACCCAGACTGGATCAGAGTTGAATTGGAGACCCCCCACCCAACAGACTGGATAAGTGTAGAATTGGAACCCCCACCCAGACTGGATCAGTGCAGAATTGGAACCCCCACCCAGACTGGATCAGTGTTGAAATGGAGCCTCCACCCACACTGGATCAGTGTTCAATCAGATCCCAACCCCCCATCCAGACTGGATAAGTGTAGAATTGGAACCCCCACCCAGACTGGATCAGTGCCGAATTGGAACCCCCACCCAGACTGGATCAGTGTTGAAATGGAGCCTCCACCCACACTGGATCAGTGTTCAATCAGAACCCAACCCCCCATCCAGACTGGATCAGTGTTCAAACAGTGACCCCCCAACCAGACTGGATCAGTGCTGAATTGGAGCCCCCACCCAACAAACCGGATCAGTGTTGTACTGGAACACACCCCCCACCAAGAATGGATCAGTGTAGAATCGGAGGCCCCACCCACCCAGACTGGATCAGTGCTGAATTGGAACCCCCACCCAGACTGGATCAGTGTTGAATTGGAGACCACCCACACTGGATCAGTGTTCAATCAGAACCCAACCACCCACCCAGACTGGATCAGTGTTGAATTGGAACACACCCCACCCAGACTAGATAAGTGTTTAATTGGAGACCCCCCAACCAGACTAGATCAGTGTTGAATTGGTACACACCCCCCACCAAGAATGGATCAGTGTAGAATCGGAGCCCCCACCCACTCAGACTGGATCAGTGTTGAATTGGAACACCCACCCAGACTGGATCGGTGTTCAAACAGAGACCCTCCAAAGAGACTGGATCAGTGCTGAATTGGAGCCCCCACCCAGACTGGATCAGTATGGAATTGGAACACCCACCCAGACTGGATCAGTGTTGAAATGAGCAGTGCTGAATTGGAGCCCCCACCCAGACTGGATCAGTGTTGAATTGGAGCCCCCCCCCTCACCCAGACTGGATCAGTGTTGAATTGGAGACCCCCCACACCCATACTGGATCAGTGTTGAAATGAGCAGTGCTGAATTGGAGCCCCCACTCAGACTGGATCAGTGTTGACTTGGAGACCCCCCACACCCAGACTGGATCAGTGTTGAATTGGAGACCCCCCACCCAGACTGGATCAGTGTTGAATTGGAGCCCCCACCCAGACTGGATCAGTGTTGAATTGGAAACCCCCCAACACCCAGACTGGATCAGTGTTGAATCGGAACCCCCCCCCACCCACCCTGACTAAATCAGTGTTGAATTGGAGAATCCCCCATCCAGACTGGATCCGTGTTGAATTGGAACCCCCACCCAGATTGGATCAGTGTTGAATTGGAACCCCCCCCCCCAACCAGACTGGATCAGTGTTGAATTGGAGCCCCCCCCTCACCCAGTGTCGATCAGTGTTGAATTGGAACCCACCCCACCCAGACTAGATAAGTGTTTAATTGGAGACCCCCAAACCCAGACTGGATCAGTGTTGTATTGGACACCCACCCAGTCTGGATCAGTGTTGAATTGGAACACACCCCACCCAGACTAGATAAGTGTTTAATTGGAGACCCCCCAACCAGACTAGATCAGTGTTGAATTGGTACACACCCCCCACCAAGAATGGATCAGTGTAGAATCGGAGCCCCCACCCACTCAGACTGGATCAGTGTTGAATTGGAACACCCACCCAGACTGGATCGGTGTTCAAACAGAGACCCTCCAAAGAGACTGGATCAGTGCTGAATTGGAGCCCCCACCCAGACTGGATCAGTGTTGAATTGGAGCCCCCACTCAGACTGGATCAGTGTTGAATTGGAGCCCCCCCCCCTCACCCAGACTGGATCAGTGTAGAATTGGAGACCCCACACACCCATACTGGATCAGTGTTGACTTGGAGACCCCCCACACCCAGACTGGATCAGTGTTGACTTGGAGACCCCCCACACCCAGACTGGATCAGTGTTGAATTGGAGACCCCACTCAGACTGGATCAGTGTTGAATTGGAGACCCCCCACACCCAGACTGGATCAGTGTTGAATTGGAGACCCCCCACACCCAGACTGGATCAGTGCTGAATTGCAACCCCCACCCCCCGCACCCAGACTGGATCAGTGTTGAATTGGAGACCCCCCTCACCCAGACTGGATCAGTGTTGAATTGGAGCCCCCCCCCTCACCCAGACTGGATCAGTGTTGAATTGGAGACCCCCCTCACCCAGACTGGATCAGTGTTGAATTGGAGCCCCCCCCCTCACCCAGACTGGATCAGTGTTGAATTGGAGACACCCCTCTCCCAGACTGGATCAGTGTTGAATTGGAGACCCCCCACACCCAGACTGGATCAGTGTTGAATTGGAGACCCCCCACACCCAGACTGGATCAGTGTTGAATTGGAGACCCCCCACACCCAGACTGGATCAGTGTTAAATTGGAGACCCCCCACACCCAGACTGGATCAGTGTTGAATTGGAGCCCCCACTCAGACTAGATCAGTGTTGAATTGGAGCCCCCACTCAGACTAGATCAGTCTTGAATTGGAGACCCCCCACACCCAGACTGGATCAGTGTTGAATTGGAGCCCCCACTCAGACTGGATCAGTGTTGAATTGGAGCCCCCCCCTCACCCAGACTGGATCAGTGTTGAATTGGAGCCCCCACCCAGACTGGTTCAGTGTTGAATCGGAACCCCCCCACCCACCCTGACTGGATCCGTGTTGAATTGGAGAATCCCCCATCCAGACTGGATCCGTGTTGAATTGGAACCCCCCCCCCAACCAGACTGGATCAGTGTTGAATTGGAACCCCCCCCCCCCCCACCAACCAGACTGTATCAGTGTTGAATTGGAACCCCCCCCACCCCCCCCCCCCCCCGCAACCCAGACTGGATCGTCATTTGAGACACTGTAGCAGAAATTTGGTCAACATCAGTCTTCGGGGAATGGACTGCTAGGCCATCCTTTCCCCTAGAGACCCCCTCAAACCTCCTCCCTGTATCAGTCAGAGTGACTGGCCTGTTGTTTTGTTCAAGTGATAAGGCAGTCCGTCCACTTTGCCCTGTGCCTGATCTCAAGTGGGCAATCTGAACTGGCACCTGAAGGCACCAAATCAGAAGGGAATGGTTGGGGTGGGAACGGTTGTGGTACATGGCAATTTACAGTGATTGGCACGTAACTTGGAAGGGTTTCCTGGAGACAAAGAGAGGGATACAAAATTATGAGTGGTATAGGTAGGGTAAATGCAAACAGGCTTTGTCCACTGAGGTTTTGCAAGATGAGAGCTAGAGGTCATAGGTTAACAGTGAAAGGTGAAGTATTTAAGGGGAACCTGAGGAGGTATGAATGTGGATGTGGACTCAATTTCAACACTTAATAGAAATTGGATAGGTACATGGATGGGAGGGTTATGGAGGGCTATGGGCCAGGTACAGGTCAATGGGTGTAGCAGAATACCAGTTTGCCCTGGACTAGATGGGCTGATTGGTCTGTATCTGTGCTGTAGTGTTCTATGACTCAATGTCTCAATGGTGAAAGTAGGAAAGCAGCCAAAATCTTATGATCACTTGCTCCCTCTGCTTATCTGTGACTGTGGCCTCCAAAGTTTACAAGGACTCATTCCTCCAGAGCTCTGACTCCTTGATCCTCCACTACCCACCTCCACACTGTTTTTACTGCCTACTATTGCACGTCATTTTTCCCTACAGACCCTGGGGAGTGGGTTAACCACATGTCCTCCCAATTTTTACAAGCAGTAGATTGTGGGTAGTAATAGTGAGCCTGGGAAGTACTATCCTGGTACTGTCAGACTGAGGTGAGTTTGGGCGGTGCTGCAAGGATCATTGTCTGAATCTAATGGAAAATAAATTGAAAGAGTTTCTCAAGTGTCTGATCTCACTCTACTTCTCCCTACTCTGGATCCAGATCTTGGAGCTTAGGCTGGCATTTACTTAACAACTCCTCCATCCAGAACATCCCACTTAAAGGTCTTCCTGCCCATTTTGTAGGGAGAGAACTACTCGTCCTCTGCAACTCCACCACCGATGTGTTGAGCAGATCCAGGGAATGAGATTATCTCCCTTCCATAGTTCTTCTGTTTGGTTTCTCCCCTGCCAGAGGATCCCGAATGGAGCAGTACTGACACAGGAGATGGTGGAAGGTGAACAGGATACCTGCCTTTTTTAACTGCAGAATAAAACATAAGAATAGTGACAAATCATTTGTTAGGCTGCCATTGAAGTGCTGTTTATAAATATTTCTAGCTACCACGCTACAGGAAGAATATGATTGGAGTGGAAAGGGTGCAGAGGAGATTCACCAGGATGTTGCTGGGGATGGCGTGATTCATTTATGAGGAGTGACTGGATAGACTGGAATTGTCTTCTTTGAAGCAGAGGAGCTTAAGTGGGAACTGCTTGAGGTTCAGGTAGGCTAAAAAAGTAGAAGAACAGCAGTATGCATGGTTGATAGACCTCGGGAAATTTAGAGGGGATGTTAAAGATATTTTTTTCACCAAAATTGTAGATGACATCTGGAATGCAGAACCTAAGGGGATATGGAAGCAGGTATTCACGCAACATTTAACAAGAACTCAGATGAGCACTTGAAAAGCCAAGGCATAGACTGAGTATTGGAAAATGAAATCAGTACAATTTCTGGCCATACAGCACAGTCATCTTATAGAATCAGAACAGTTACAGAAGGATCAACACTATTTGGTCCATCAAATCCATAATAGCAATCCAGCAAGTCTTTTTCCCCACCATCTCTCCAAAGAACTTCACTTCTTATTCATTGCATTACTCTAGTGGTACCATTTTCCAAAACCTAACACATTTGCTGAAACCACCTTTGGTTCCTTTGCTGATCATTTTCATTCTACGGTCCGCAGTTTATGACTTCTCCACCAAAAGCAACCATTTCTCTTTATCTATCCTGTCTGTATCCTTCAATATATCAAAGCCCATCAAATCTCCTCACAAACCTCCTTTGGTCCAAGGAGAACAACACCAGCTTCTCCGGACAGAGAGTTAAACACTGGGCTGGATTGAAAAGGTCAGGGTGTCGGAGGAACGAGGCAAGGAACGAGCCAGTTTAGATTGCTGCTCTATGACATTTACTCGGCTCTGCACTGGACTACGAGACTCTCTTACAGATTTCGGTTCAGAAACACCATTTACGCCGTTACTGTGTACATGATGTCTTTTATTCATTGCACAAGAGTGTCCAGCAGTCTCTTTATGGGTTATTTTATTATTTTATTTTCTTATGGATATCATGTGTTTTTTTATTCTTTGTGTATTAGACAATCCCTTTTCATTTACTGTTTATGGGGTTTGTTTTTGGATTTCTTTTTCTCATGGCTGCCTGTTAAGAGATGAATTTCAAGGCTGTATAATGTATGCATATTCTGAAATTAATGTACTTTGAACTTTGCGAACATAACTAAACTCCCTATTCCCTGGAATCATTGTGGTAAATCACTTCTGCACCTGCTCCAGAGCTTTCACAAATTTTCTAATGTCTGGTAACCAAAACTTGACATAACATGTACAGTCATAAAGAGATGTGGCATAAAAAACCATCACATCTTTGTTGACCATCAGACTAATCCCATTTTATTCTCCCCACATTCTCAACAGCAGCTCCTATATTCTACACTCAAGGCCTACAAAGCAGCACATCTTTAGGAAACAGGAGGACATGGAGCAAGCCCACATGATCACAGGTCAGGATCCCAGGTCATGCTTTGTTCTCATGCTACATCAGGAAGGAGGTACAGGAGCCTGAAGGCAAACACTCAATGATTCAAGAGCAACTTCTTCCCCTCTGCCATCCAATTTCCAATGGACATTGAACCCATGAGCACTACCTCACTACTTTTTTCTTTCTATTTTTGCACTATTTATTTTTTCCCTTTTAGTTATTGCATTCTACTGCAGCCAACAAATTTCACAGCATATGCCAGTGATATTAAACCTGATTCTGATTCTGAACCCAAGTCACTGCCAATGTGAGGCAGTGACGCTACTAACTGCACCACTGTGCCGCCCCATTTGTGGCTGAATCAACGTTTTAGGTTCATCATTATGTCCTTCATGAACTAAGAAGCAAGAGGGTAAGGGAAAATTAAGAAAATAACTTAAAATAGTAGAAACATTAAACAGGTCAGACTGTGGAAGGCCAAACTAAGTTATTATTTCAAGCTGAAAACCTTACATCAGAACCAGAAAAGTAAAGTTAGTTTAAATTAGGAAGGGGAAGAGGAGAATATCTGTGAATAGGATAGGGTAGGACAGGGTTGCCATGGTGACACACTGTTTGTGATGTCATCTGGTAGATAGAGAAAGAGGGAAGAAGGGAGTGAAAGAGGAAGAGATTGAGTAAGTGAATGACCGAGAGAGAAAGAGAGTGAGAAAGAAAATAGGAGAGTGAAAGTGTGAGAGAGATAGAGAGAGAGAGAAAGAGAGTGAGAGAGAGAGAAAAGATACAGACAATAGGACATTTAAAAGCTGTGCCAGAAAGGTGAAACAAAAAGGCCACTGGAAATGCCCAGATCAGCCAGTGTCTTTGGAGATAGAAAAAATATACTTAATATTGCAGGTGATACCAGGTCCTTCAACTTTATATATAGACAGTGACTTACTTAACCAGACTTGTTGGATACAATATTAAAAGAGAATATGTACGTCAAGAGTAAATATTTCACAACTGACTGAGTTAAATAATGAAAATAAAAATACATGAGACAGGAGTCAGGGAAAGAGGAAATGAAAAACGAAGATGGAGAAATGAAAGTGTGAGTGTGAAAGGAAAATTCAAGGAGGTAGTCGGCAAAAAGGATGGAAGCAAACTCGCTGGTTCTCCCTCTCCAAAGCAATGAGTGAAGGCAGATGAGGCATTTTCTGTTTTGTAGAGCAAGACCACATCTTAGTCTCGTGAGCAGAGCTTTTGGGCCTGATCTAAGGTAGGAGATTTTGCCCATGGACCTGAGTCATGTCAGAGCTCTATTAATTTGATCTTGTGCAGTTTCGTTCAGGGTTAAGTTCTGCTGCTGGAAATCATTAACTGGAGCATGGGCTCTGTGGAGAGTAGCACTGCACAAACTGAAGCCTGTGGGCCCAATCCGGCCTGGCTTGATCATTTCATCCAGACCGTGAGATTCACTTTTTAATTATCAAGATATGAAAATCTTTCAATTTTTTTTATCACTTTTAATTTTTTCCCATTGAGGTTGCCTGGCATTAAAAGTAAAATTCTCATTAAAAAGAATGAAATTAATCTTGTTTCATACAAGCCCCGATATGATATTATCCTTAATACAGTATTATGCATACAATTTTTTTAATAAATTAATGCAAAATACAAAAATGACTTTGTATCATTTCTATATCAAATTTGGCAGTTTGTGGATTTTTTAGTCTTCTGAAAGTCTGAAAATGAGGTTATTGCAAATAAGCTCCAATACCATATTTAAGTTTGCTGATGATACCACTGTTACGGGCTGAATCAAGGGTAGTGACAAATCGGCATACAGGACAGAGGTGGAAAATCTAGTCGAGCGGTGCCACAACACCAATCTCCCACTCAGCATCAGCAAAACCAAAGAGCTGATTGTTGAGTACAAGGAGGAAGAAGCTGGAGGTGCATGAGTCAATCCTCATCAGGGGATTGGGGGAGGAGAGGGTCACTACCATTAGAGTCCTTGACATTAATGTATTAGAGGATCTGCCCCAGGACCAGCATGTAAGTGCCATCGCAAAGAAGGTATGACAGCACATCTACTGTCTTAGAAGTTTACAGTATGTAGATTCAGCATGTCAATAAAATCAATGACAAACTATAGACGCACAGTGGTGAGTATGGAGACACCAATGCCCAGGAATGGAAACGTCAGCATCAGGATTAATATCAGAATCAGGTTTGATATCACTGACCTATGCCATGAAATTTGTTGTTTTACAGCAGCGGTATGTTGCAATACATGATAATAAAAAAATCTCCAAGTTACAATAGAAATTGTGAGGTTGGGTACATCAGATCATTGTCCATTCAGAAACCTAATGGTGGTGGGGAAGAAGCTGTTCCTGCAACATTGAGTGTGTGTCTTCAGGCTCCTGTACCTCCTCCTGTATGGTAGCAATGAGAAAGGGCATGTCCTGGATGATAGGAGTCCTTAATGATGGATGCTGCCTTTCTGAGGCACATCTTTGGAAGAAGTCCTTAATGCTGGGAGGCCAATGCCCATGATGGAGATGGCTGGGTTTGCAACTTCTGGCAACTTTTTCTGATCCTGTTCAGTTGCCCCTCCATACCATATCTGTAGAAATTTGTGAGTGTCTTTGGCCAAGTTTCCTCGAACTCCTAATGAAATATTGCCACTGCTGTGCCTCCTTTGTATATTGCATCAACATGTTGACACCCAGATACCTGAAGCTGCTCACCCTTTCCGCTGCTAATCTTTCAGTGATGACTGGTGTGTGTTCCATCAATTTCCCCATCCAGAAGTCCACAGTCAGTTCCATGATTTACTGATGCTGAGTGCAAGTTTGTTGTTCTAACACCACTCAACCAGCTGATCTATCATCCTCCTCACCACCATCTGAAATTCTGCCAACAATAGTTGTGTCATTGGCAAATTCGTAGATGGCATTTGAGCTGTGCTTGACCATACAGTCATAGGTGCAGAGAGAGTAGAGCAGTGGACTAAACACGTTTCCTTGAGGTGTGCCAGTTTTGATTATCAGCAAGGAGAAGTTATTTCCGATCCCCACAGACTAGGTCTCCTGATGAATAGGTCAAGGATTCAGTTGCAGAGGAAAGTACAGAGGCCCAGGTTTTGATTATGTATGATTGTTCTGAACACTGAGCTGTAGTCAGTAAACAGCCACCTGATATAGTTATAGCTATTGTCCAGGTGATCCAAGGCCTAGTGGAGAGCCAGTGAAATTGCATCTGCTGTAGACCTATTGTGGTGATAGGCAAATTACAGTGGGTCCAGGTGCTTGCTTAGGCAGGAGTTGATTCTGGCATGACCAACCTCTCAATGTACTTCTTCGCTATAGATTTGAGTGCAATTAGATGACAGTCGTTGAGGCAACTCACCCTTCTTTTCTTGGGCTCCAGTGTGATTGCCATCTTTGTGAAGCAGATAGGAACCTCTGACTGCTGCCTTGAGAGCTTGATGATATCCTTGAACACTCCCGCCAGTTGGTTGGCACAAGTTTTCAGTTCTGTACCAGGTGCACCATCAGTACCTGATGCCTTGTAAAGGGCCTTGAAAGATGTTCTGATGTTGGTTTCCAAGACAGAGGATACATAATCTTGAGATGGACACTGGTGTTGTTTTATTCTCCCCTTTCAAAGCGTGCATAATAGGCATTTAGCTCATTTGGGAGTGAAGCATCACAGCCATTCATAATGTTATGTCCATACCATCAGGTTGAGGAACAATTATTATGCTACAACCACCAAGCTCCTAAACCTGTGGATAATTTCACTCACCTCAGCGCTGGACTAACTCCACAACCTATAGACTTTCTTTCAAAGATTCTACAACTCAGTAAAGTTTATTTATTTATTTTTATTATTTTTGTGATTAGTCAGTCTTTGTTATTCAAAGTTTTTCACAAATTTCATTATATTTCTTGCAAATTTCTTACAAAACCTGCAAGAGAATGGATCTCAAGGCAGTAAATGGTAACACTTTGAACAGAAAGAGTTGGGATTGTGCTTTATTGCCAGATGGCTTTTATAAATTACCTCTCTCGTAAGCTCAATGCTTCCTCGTGAAAAAGTTTATTTGTGCATTTAATCTAAAGTTGCATTTTTCTTCCTTAATCCCATACTTCCCTTTCACTAAATATTTCAAGAACTAGGTACCTTTACGAAAATAGCCTTCTTCTTCCTTGCACGTAGCCTAGATTCGTCCCATTGGCCTTTAATATATGTCTCAGTGCCCTTTGGGTCGAACAAGCTTCTGATGGTGAGGAACCATGCATTGAGCGAAGGGCTAGGTTTGGTGCTTGTTCGATTGACCATGCCAGCCGCCTGAACAAATCTACTCAGCTACCACAAAAAAGACACTCTGTATACTGCATCTACAATCCTCTGGGTGAAAATGTGCTGCCTGGTTTTACTCCAGGCTCTAAGTGAAGGTCCCATCAGCTTCTACTGGGCTTTCCATGCCAAAGTTAATAGATTTGAACTGCTTTAACCATTTCTATACTCAGTGCATATCTTAAACTCTACCTAACTGTATCATGCAATAACATGTGGAAATTGAAAAGTAAGAAAAAAATGCAGATGTGGAAACTCTGAAATAAATCCAAAATTCTGGAGCCACTCAGTAGGTCAGACAGTACCTTTGGGGAGGAAATGTAAGGAATGTGAGTTGATGCTACAAGTAGTTAATGTTAAATCAGAATGTGTGGTTCTGACAAAAACAGGAAAAGATCCATTCACTCAGATGCAGCCTGATTTGCTGACTACACGGCTTTTAAGTTCAGATTTCAAACAATTGCTGTGTTGTGCATCTTTTCAGTACAAGAATCATAGAATTGTCACTGCCATTCAAAATTCTCACCGCAGTGAATCCCATTTGTCAGTGTTTGGTTCACAATGCTCTAAACCTTTCTTATCCGTTACCTGGTCCAATGCTTTTTATGTGTTGTAATTGTACCTGTCCCTGCCACTTTCTCTGGCAGCTCACTGCATATACTGACCATCCTCTGGTTCTTACTAAACCTCTCCCCTGTCACCCTAAACCTATGTCCTTTAGTTCTTGATTTCCCCATCCTGAGAAAAAATGCTGTGTGTATCCATCCTCTGTGTATTCTATCCTCATGCTTTTGTACACCTCTATCAGATCACCTTTAATTTTCCTACTCTCCAAGGAGTGAAGTCCCAAACCACACAGCCCCTTCCCCCATCTTCTTTTGTTTTTTCTTCCATTACCCTCAGTCATCTTGTTAAATTACACCCCCTTCAAACTGAACAGCTGCAATGAGTAAGTATTCATGTCCCTGCCTTAGATGCCACCAACAGCAGCCTTATCAGTCAGACAACCTTGGTCCTGATGAAAGGTCTTGGCCCGAAACATCAATTGTTCCATAGATGCTGCCTGGCCTGCTGAGTTCCTCCAGCATTTTGTGTGTGTAAGCTTGCTTTTCGCCGCCTTCTTTCTTTCACTCTCTCCTTCTTTCCACTCTCTGTAATTTAAAACACACTCTGTAACTTGAAGATCCATCTATTTATTTACTGAGTGGAAGTGTGGAATAGGGTCTTTTCACTCTTCCAGTGGCATCACCCTGCAACTCCCTGATTTAATCCTAGCCTAATCCTGGTCGATTTACAATGACCAATTAACCTACCAATCGGTAGGTGTTTGGACTGTGGGAGGAAACCAGAGCACCTAGAGGAAACTCATGCAGTCATGGGGAGAATGTACATACTCTTTACAGGCAGTGGCGGGTTTTGAATCGGGGTCTTTGGTACTGTAAAGTGTTGTGCTAAAAACCACACTACCATACCATCCCTGATTTATTAGCCTGAAACATGAATTCAATTTCTCTCTCTCCACAAATGCTGCCTGCTGAGCATCTAGAGAACTTTTATTGCACATGGTGGGTACAGTTACAAGATTTAAAAGTCATTTTCATAGGTCCATGGCCAGAGAAGGTTCAGAAGGTACATAGGCCAAACGCTGGTCAATTAGTCAGCATGGGCGAATTGGGCTGAACGTTCTGGTTTCTGCACTGTAACTCCATGACTAAGGAAACCCATGGACCACTTGCCCTTTGGTTCTGGTGCTGGCACCTGTTGAAAATGAAAATGCCAATCTGGTGGATGCTGTGAGATTAGAACACCCCCAATGCTTCTGTGAGAAGGGCTCGGTTGAAGCCTGGGTCTTCCCTTTGGGTGCTTTTTGCTTCCAAGCATTGTTAAAATGTTGTCTCCCTTAGTGCTAAAGAAAGGAGAGAAAAAAGTCAAGGAACTGAAAAGATGAACTAAGGCAAAATCTTTAAAGTATTTGTGCTTGGTATAAACTTGACAAGACATAATAATCTAATCAGGTAAGTAGCAACCATGCATTAGACGCTGTGTAAGCAGAATAATAAACAGATAAGAGAAAATATTACTGTGAATAAAATTAAATACATTCTGCACACATAGTTTAGAAAGTCATAGTAAATTATTGTAAACATTAATGCACCTGTACTGAAATTGACAGTTGAAATACAGACACTTTGAACTATAAATTGACAAATTTGTTAGCATCAGTACTAAAGGGTGGCATGGGGTGTCCCCATGTATCCTTATTCTGTCTCAAAGTGAATTAGGTTAGGGTAAATTTTCCCATATGTTTTTGGCAGCACAGACCACAGGGCTTAAAGGGTCACACTAATCCAGCCAGTAATCTTACATTCTCTGAGAAATGTCAGCAGGGGGAGAGCCCATGCTACGCTGACAGAAGTTGGTGGCGGAATTCATCCAGGGTGACAGGAACCTGAACCGGATGAAGAGCAATGTACGATAGGAGGCAGCTTCCTGGTATAGAAGCCCCCGTGCCAGGATGTTGCCAGAGGAGGTGGCTGAAGCAGGCACATTAGATGAATTATGTGGCACGTGTATGGATGAGAAGAGTTTAGACCATAAGACATTAAAGTAGAATTAGGTCATTTGGCCCATCGAGTCTGCTTCACCATTTTATCATGGCGGAATCATTTCACTCTCAACCCCAGTTGTCCTGCCTTCTCCCTGGAAACTTTCACAACCTGCTTTATCAAGAATCTAGCAGCCTCTGCCTTAAGCACATTTAATGACCTGGCCTCCGCAGTCTCCTGTGGCAACAAATTTCACAGATTTACCACCTTCTGACTAAAGAAATTACTCCTCATACCCTTTCTAAATGAATGCTCTCTATTCTGAGGATGTGCCCTCTGGTCCTAGACACCCCACTATAGGAAACATCCTCTCCACTTCCACTCTATCGATAGGTTTCAATGCGCTCCCCCCTCAGTCTTCTAAATTTCAGCAAGTACAGGCCCCAAGTGATCAAAAGCTCCTCATATGATAAGCCTTTCAATCCCAGAATAATTTTCACAAACCTGCTTTGAACCCTCTCCAACGTCAGCACATCCCTTTTTAGCTGAGGGGCCCAGAACAGCTCACAATTTACCAAGTGAGGCCTCTCCAGTGCCTTATAAATTCTCGGCGTTACATTGTTGTTTTTATATTCTGGGCCTCTAGAAATGAATGCAAACATCGCCTTTGCCTTCCTCATGACTGTCTCAACTTGTGAGTTAACCTTTAAGGAATCCTGCATGAGGTAAAGCCCTGCCCTCCCCCACCATTGAGCACATCAACACAAAACACTGTCTGAGGAAAGCAGCGTCCAGCATCAGGGTCCCCCACCATGCAGGATGTGCCCTATTCTCGCTGCTGCCATCAGGAAGAAGGCACAGGACTCTCAGGACACACGCTATCAGGTTCCGGAACAGTTATTACTCCTCAACCATCAGGCTGTTGACCCAAAAAGAATAACTTCACTCAACTTCACTTTATCACTGAAATGTAGCCACAACTGATGGATTCACTTTCAATGGCTCTTCATCTCCTTTTCTCAATATTTATTGCTTATTTGTTTATTTTTATTATTTCTTTTTTCTTTTATTTGCACTGCTCTGTCTTTTTCTTACTGGTTGAGTGCCCAAGTTGGTGAACTGAATTGAAGTGAATTGGCTTTATTTCATAAATCTTTCACATACATGAGGAGTAAACATCTTTATACTATGTCTTCGTCTGAATGTATGGATTTTCATTGATTCTGTTACGGTTATTATTCTATTATAGATATATTGAGTATGCCTCCAAGAAAATGAATCTCAGGGTTGTATATGGTGACATATATGTACTTTGATAATAAATTTACTTTGATCTTTGATTTTTTGACTCCCAAATGCCTTTGCACCTCGGAGTTTTGAATTTTCTCCCATTTTGAAAATAGCCTGTGCTTTCATTCCTTCTACCAAAGTGCATGACCATACACTTTCCTACACTCTATTCCATCTGCCACTTCTTTGCCCAATCTCCTGTCTAAGTCCTTCTGTAGACTCTCTGCTTCCTCAACACTGTCTGCCCCACTACCTATCTTTGTGTCATCCACAAACTTGGCCATGGAGCCATCAATTCTGTCATCCAGATCATTGACATATAATCTGACAGGAAGTGGTCCCAACCCCAATCCCTATGGAGCACCACAAGTCACTGGCAGCCAGCTAGAGAGGGCCCCCTTATTCCCACTTATCACCTCCTAGAAGACTGAGTGAGAGAAAGAGAAGGAGAGACTATGGGAGAGAGAGATAAAAAAGGGGAATAGAGAGGAAGGAAGAAAGAGAAAAAAGTTGCAGAGGGAGAGGGAAAGGGAATTGTGTGATAAGATAGACTCTTGACCTCACAATCTACCTCGCCATGGCCTTATACCTTATTACCTGTAGTCTCTCTATAATTGTAGTACTATATTCTGCAATCTATTATCATTTTCCCTTGTTCTATCTCGATGTACCAATGTAAGGAAATAATCTTCAAGGATGGCATGCAAAACAAAGATTTTCACTGCACCTCGGTACTCATGACAAGAGTAAACTAATTCACCAACTTATCAGTAGCAGAGAGAAAGATAGAGAGGGAAAAAGATAGACTGTGAAGGGCTGAGGAAAAAGAAGAGGAAGGAGAGAGGAATAGGAGTGAAAGGGTAAGACATAGGTAGGATGAGGAGGTGAGGGAAGGGGGATAAAAAGAGAGAAAGAAAAGGTATCGTGGCAAACTGTGTGGGGTTGATGTAGAGAGATAAAGAATATCTGTGAAATCCAGTGAGAATAGGAAGAAAGGGACAGGAAGGAGAATATGAAACAGAGTGTGAGAGTTAGAGATGTTGGAGAGAGAAGAGTAAGTGAGAGTTAGAGAGAGGATTGGGAGAGAGCCATGAGACAGAAAACGAAAGGCAAAGAAGGAGTGAGGGAATGCTAGAGAGAAGAGTTGTACCTCGGTTGTTTGTGGAACAGCTGTATCTCTGGGTGTTTGTGGTCAGGTGTTCATTAGTCTGATCATTATTAATAAAAGTAATTCAATGTGCTTCAATAAAAATTGAAAACTCTCAAAATGTTTCATTATCTTCATTCAGAGCAGATAACATTCTATGATGGCACCAATCTGAAAGCCTCTGCAATTATAGATTTATGTCTAATCCACAACTTCTCATCCTTTTTTAATTCCACCTTTAAACGTGCCGCTGGACCATAGACTCCACCACTCCATTGGGTACAGATAGGCACCGAATGCTCTGTCATTAGGCCCTGCTTTGAATTCTACCCAGTATCAACCCTCCTCCTCTGCATGCGTCGGTAATTTTCCAGAATGAGTTGTCATCCTGAAATTGGCCTCACCTTCTCATTCTTGTCAACTCTTGGCATTGCTGAGGTCAACAACAGCCCTCAGTATCCTACCTACCCACTACTGTCTTGTGAAAGTTGACTTCAGTGAAGTCAAACTGGACCATCATGTTAACTAGTGCCTTGAATTTTTATTGAACCAGCCAAGGATCAGTCCTCTGTTGGCTGTGGCTTTCGAATTAACATGTTGCTGGACTTTGATTTGCTTCTTTCCCTATCATGAACAATCAGGCTGGATGGGCCTCAGGACTCCACATATTGGGCATATTAGCGCTGCTATATCAGTGCACTAAGTATTATTGAAAGTAATTCATCGCCTGTGATAGCCAAAGCATGTTTGGAAGATATCTAGAGTGTGCGGCTGACTCTCAGAAGGAAAATGTTAATGGATTCAGACTCGACATCTTCCAGGCTATTAGAGACTTGTACCATCTCATCATACTGTGTTATAAGAAATGGAGAGCATTTACTGTGTCCAGTAATCTTATTCAGTGACAGCAGTGTTTCTGCGAGCTTCTGTCTGTATGCTGCATTTGTTATTCAAAAAGCAAGCAAAAGAAATATATATATATATATTACTTATATATATATGTGTGTGTGTGTGTGTGTGTGTGTGGTTGTGTGTATATATATATATATATATATATATATATATACACACACACACATAAGTAGGCAGGTTTGTGCTGAAAGACTTAAAGCCTCAGGACAGGAAAAGTTAGAGATATTTATTTGACAGGGTCAAGGTTGCTGCTTTCTTTTCCCTTCCCCAGGTCCCCTAGGTGTTAGACTGTGAGACATTTAATCGAGGGAGTAGCGATTTCATATCTATAAGAAAAATCAAATAATGCAAGATGATTTACTCCCCCTAGCAACCAGGGAGCTTACCCTTAGCAACCAGCACTGCCTCGGGCTGTAGTGTAATCAGCTTGAAAATATTTCAATTATTGTGTTGATTTTAGTGGATTTGAGAAGCAGTTGGTGAGCACAGAGGCATACTCGCTTGTGACCTACAATGGAAGATATTGATTTAAACAGGTGTCAGGAAGGAAAAGTGGAGTAAATTTAAATGGAATAGGATAGCGGAATCATTGAGTGGGGTTTACTCTAGGTGTGACATTTGGCATGGTGCGGAATGAATGAAACTCAACTGAACTAGAAATTTCACCTTGAAAACATCCACAGGCCAATCAAGCAAAAGACATTCCTGGCGTTTCTCAAGGCAATCTTCATTTGCTGCAAAGAGGTGCTCAAGTAGAAAGGATGTTTGTCGATAGTGATGAGGTTGCATGGCCCGCTCCATGCAAGCTATATCAGGAGGTTAAGGTGCTGCTGGTCAATCAGCTGATCGGGTAAACCTTAGCACTGATTATGCTCAACGTCTCCAGTGTGTAGGGGTGTATATCATTGTGTGTGTGTGTGTGTGTGTGTGTGTGTGTGTGTGTGGATGCGTGCATGTGTGTGTGTGTGTGTGTGAGAGAGAGTGAAAGAGCGAGAGAGAGAGTGCGTGAGTGCGCATGTGTGCACCTGTGTGTGTATGCGTGTGTGCGTGCATGAGTGCACATGTGTGTGCACATGCATGTGAGTGTGTCTGTGTGTGAGGATGCATGTGTCTGTGTGTCTGTGTGTGTGTGTGTGTGTGTGTGTGTGTGTGTGCATGTGTGTGTGTGAGGATGTGTGTGTGTGTGTGTGTGTGTGTGTGTGTGTGTGTGTGTGTGTGTGTGTGTGTGTGTGTGTGTGTGTGTGTGCAAATTGTACAAGTTTGAGTACCTGACTGAGAATTTTACAGCAGAGAATCAGGCCATTTGATGCACACTGCTGCTGATCTCCTCCCATCCCACCCGTCTGACCAGGTCTTTCCATTCCTTTCTCCCTTGTACTAATAGACGGGTTTGATGTTCTTGCTGCCATTTGCATGATTTGTTACTTTTTGCACGGTGGTGGTGGTGGGGAGGGGCTGATGATTTTCTTGAATGGTTTTCTTCGTCTCATGGCTGGCTGGAGAAGATGAATCTCAGTTGTATGCTGCATACATACTTTGATAATAAATGTACTTTGAACTCCAGTGACCTGGTACAATCCGGACCTTGACAGCTGTACTGTATGTGTAGACTCTGCACGTTCTCACTGTGGCCCTGTTGGTTTCCCTGGGTGTTCCAGTCTGCTTCATATCATAAGATTTGCGGGTTGAAAGGTGAGATGACCACTGTAAGTTGTCCCTAGCATGTAGGCGAGTGAGACATTCTGGGGGAGCCAATGGGAATGCGGGAAGATTTCAGAGGAAATGAATGAGGAATATGATTGCACTGTGAACCAGCATAGCTTTATTGGGCTGAATGGAATTTTGCAACTTATCCTTAAATTCATTTATTTTGTGCTATCCAACTATTCCATGTGGCAGTGAGCCCTTTGGAAAATTTCTCTTGAACACTTTGTTGGATTCATTGGTGACCATTTCCTCCTGGTTGCCCAGTTAACCATTTCATAACTTACTGGCTCATGGAGTTCTACCAGCATATTATGAGTGTGATCATTTCATAATTTTATAACACTCCATCAAATCTCTTAACCATCCCTTCACCGCATTCTACAATTCTTCTGAAATAAAGGAGTTCCAATCACTGCAAACTCTTCAGTAAAGGGGCAGAATGATAGTGTGGCAGTTACAGTAACATTTCTACAGGTTGAATTACACCACTATCTGTTAGGAGTTTGTGCATTCTCCTCATGAGCTCGTGTGTTTCCTCTGAGTGCTCTAGTTTCCTCCCACCTTCCAAAGACATATAGGTTAGTAGGCTAATTCATTCATTCACTCATTTTCATTTATTGAGATACAGGACAGAACAGGCCCTTCCAGCCCAGCGATCCCCGATTTAACCTCAGCCTAATCAGAGGACAATTTGCAATGACAAGTTAACCCACCAACTGGTACATCTTTCGGCTGCGGGAGCACCCAAAGGAAACACAAGGTCACGGGGAGAACATACAAACTTCATGCAGGCAGTGAAGTACTGCATGAATACTGGTATGGTAAAGTGTTGTGTTAGCCACTAGGCTACCATGCCACAGCATAGGCTCATTGGGCCAGGATGGCCTGCTTGCCGTACTCAATCTCTAAATAAATAAATAACAAACCACACAAATTCTGGAGAGCCTGCATCACTTTAAGTATTTTTCAGGAAAGAAAATATGGGCTTTTTTTTTAAGGTTCTTCTTGCTGTTTTGATCTTTTTGGATGTGGTAGCTCCTTTAATTTCTTCTACGTTCTCAGCAATGTGAACAGTTAGCCTGTCAGACCACTCCACTGAGGAACAGTATCTGTAGGATTCACTACAGGTGATGACGTATTAGACCTTGATTGTGTACAGTTAAATGTTAAAAGCAAATGTGTTCTATCTGAAAGCAGAAAGCAATTATAACAAGACTGATTTAACAGCACAAGATAGATACACGTAATCAAACAACCAAAGTTGTGAAGTGCCAATGGTGGGAGCAGAATACTTCAGTTTATGTTGCTTTTGAGAAATGACAATGTGTAAGAAAAGGAGGAGCAGCCTGTGAACATAGAATGGATTAACAACCAAAGTCCAGATGTTAAATCCGAATAAACAATAAAATAATGAAGTGCTCTAAACAGGGTGAGAGCCGATTTCTGGCAGCAGAATTTTAGCATTGTTGAACAGACCATAAATTGGGAAATTAGAGAAGTCTGAAACAAGTGTAATGCAATAATGACGCGGAGCTTTAATATTCATTAGAAGTCATGCCAAATTGGCAGAATTAACTTGGAGATCAATTTTATGGAACACATTCAGGATAGCTTCTAAGAACAAGATACGAATAAAGCAATTAGCATCCACTGAGAGTGAGATACTTAATATAGTTAAATAAAAAATATTAGAGAAATTTGGGGTGCAATACTGGAAATTCCCCTTTCGTCAAACAGTTGGTATCCTGGGGAAGATGTTTGTAGAGGAAGTAAACACGATGGTTTTAATCAGTCAGAATTCTCCAGGTACAAGAACTATCCCTAATAACTTGGCAGGTAGCAAGCACAACCCTATCTTAAACAAGGGGAAGGAAAATAAATAGGGTATTATTATTAACTTTGCTTAGCAATGCTGAAATACTTTATTGAGGACGGACAAAATTTACTGCATAGTTGGACAGCATCCACGTGCTTAGATGAGCCTCTTGACTTTTGGAGAGGGTGGCTAACATGGTCTATAAGGGGAATCACAAACAAATCTGCAGATACTGGAAATCCATGCAACACACACAAAATGCTGGAGGAACTTAGCAGGCCAGGCAGTATCTATGGAAAAAAGTACTGTTGACATTTTGAGCCAAAACCCTTCTGAAAGGTCTCGGCCCGAAACATCGACTACACACTTTTCCATAGATGCTGCCTGGCCTGCTGAATTCCTCCAGCATTTTGTCTATAAGGGGAATAGCTAAATGTAGCACATTTTAATTTTCCAAAATTGCACCTCACAATAAGGGCTTGTAGAATTAAGGAGACATAATATTAGCACAGATGGAAGGCAACAGACAGACAGAAGGAATGACGAGGAAAACTTTGGAAAGGTAGTATGTAGAGTGGTAGGAGAATCAGTGTTGGAGCCCTACACTCAGTGACCACCTTATTATGTACATGTTTGAGGTCTTCTACTCTGTAACCCATTCACTTCATAGTTCAACCTGTTGTGCATTCACATATACTGTATGCACACCACTCTTCCATGCATGGTTATTTGAGTTACTACCACCTTCCTCTCAGCTTGAACCAGTCTGACCATTCTTCTCCGACGTTTCTCATCAACAAGGCCTTTTCACCCACAGGACTGCTGCTCACCGAAAGTTTTGCACCATCCTCTGTAACTCCAGAGACTGTTGTGTATGAAGCTTTCAAAAGATCAGCAATTTTTGAGATATTCAAACCACCCTATCTGGCACCAACAATTGTTCCACGGTCAAGTTACTTAGATCACATTTCTTCTCCATTCTGATATCTGGTGTGAACAACAACTGGACCCCTTGACCATGTGTGTATGCTTTTATGCATTCAGTTGCTGCCACGTGATTGGCCGGTTAGATTGGCATTAACATGCAGGTATACAGGTGTATCTAATAAAATGGCCACAGAGTGTATGTTAACAATGCAGGAGATAACCAAATGCTGTCACCGAGGTTTTCTGCTGGAAAAGAGGTGTCAGATTGATGGAATGCACCCAGATTGAGAAGAAGTAAAGTATTTTCAGGAAGGTGAGATTTGTAAGCGTTAGTGCTCAGATGTATCACAGATTCTTCTACACAAACCACAAACAGCTAGTTTTGGTAATTAAGACAAATTAAATCTTAATCATTATTGAAAGCACATTAGAGCAAGATTGTGAAGTCTGGATGCAGTGACACAGAGTTGTGTATCTGCACATACAGTTCTGTGTATAGTTTTGGGCATCTTACCTGTCAACATAGGACTGGCTATAATGCATGTATTATTTAGATTGATTCCTGGAATGAAAGGAAAGCTCTTTGTGGAAGGAGATTGCCCAGGATTTCTAAAAATGATGGGAAATCTCATTGAAACATGTAAAATATCATCAGATGCTGAGAAACTTGAGAATCTAGAACCAGTGCCCATTGTTTCAGAAGAAGGAATTGAGTGTTAAGGGCTAAGATATGGAAAAACTTATTGAAAAAATTGCTATGGATCTTTACAGGTTTCTCCTCCAGATATTCAACTAGTATTTATAAATGAGAAAGATTTTGAGTTTTAAGTAAATACAGAGACTATTGGGATAAAGTAGGAGAGTGAAGTTGGTACATAAGCCCTAACAACACATGTGTTGCCTTGTTCAGTTCACTTGGAACTGGTGGAAAGTTTTCACAGACACAATTTCTGTAGCAAGAACATCTCTCCACTGACAGATACCAAACAAAGATATTCCCTGCAGCTCACTGATTGAGCATCATCCCAGAAAACAAGAATAAAATAGACTTGGAATGGAAGAAATCAAAAGCTCAGAATCAGGTTTAATATCACTGGCATACGTTGTGAAGCTTGTTGTTGTTGTTTTGTGACAGCAGTACATTGCTATACATAATAATGAAGAACTATACATTATAATAAGAAATATATATATATATATAATTAAATAAATAGTGCAAAAAGAGAGCAGAAAAAAGAGAAAAAGTGAGGAAGTGTTCATGGGTTCATTGTCCATTCAGAAATCTGATGGCAGAGGGGAAGAAGCTGTTACTGTAAAGTTTGGTGTGTGCCTTCTGGCTCCTGTACCTCCTCCTTGATAGTAGCTATAAGAAGAAGGCATATCCTGGGTAGTCAGCATCCTTAATGATGGATGCTACATTTTTGAGGCATTGCCTTTTGAAGGTGTCCTCGATACTGAGGAGGCTAGTGCCCATGATGGAGTTGCTGAGTTTACAACTTCCTGCAGCTTTTCTGATCCTGTGCAGTGACCCCTCTATGCTAGATGGTAATGTAATCAGTTATAATGCTCTCCACATTTACAAGAGTCTTTAGTGACATATCAAGTCTCCTCAAACTCCTAACGAAATATAGCTGCTGTCATTCCTTCTTTGTAATTGTATATATATGTCGAACCCAGGATAGATCTTCGTAGATGATGACAGCGTTGAAATTGCTCACCTTTTCCACTGCTGATCCATCAACAAGGAACAGTGTGCGCTCCCACAACTACTTCTTCTCAAAGTCCGCAGTCAATCCCTTGGTTTCACTGAAATAGAGTGCAAAGTTGTTGTTGCAATACCACTCAACTACCTGATCTATCTTACTCCCGTACACCTTATCATCACATCTGAAATTCTGCCAATAAAGGTTGTGTCACCAACAAATTTATAGATGGCGTTTGAGCTGCCCTTAGTCATGGATATAGGGAGAAGAGCAATGAGTTAAATAAACTCACATCCTTGAGGTGCACAAGTGTTGATAGTCAGCAAGGAAGAGATGTTATTTTCGAACCACATGGGCAGTGATCTCCTGGTGAGGAAGTCAAGGATCCAGTTGTAGAGGGAGGTACAGGGGCCCAGGTTTGCAGCTTCTTGATTAGAACTGAGGGGATGCTTGTGTTGAATACTGAGCCATTATCAATAAACAGCAGCCTGATGTAAGTATTGCTATTGTCCAGCTAATCCAAGGCCAAGTGGGGAGCTAGTAAGATTTCACCCACTGTAGATCTATAGAGGCGATAGGCAAATTGCAGTGGCTCTAGGTACTTGTTTAGGCAGGTGTTCATTCTGACCACAAGCAACTTCTCAACGCACTTCATCACAGATGTGAGTGCCACTGGTTGATTGTCACTGAGGTAGATCACCATGCTCTTCTTGGGCACCGGTGTGATTGTCGCCCTTTTGAAGCAGATAGGAACCTTCAACTACGGCAGACAAAGATTGAAGATGCCCTTGAACATTCCTGCCAGTTGGATGGCACAGGTTTTCAGTGCCCTACCAGGTACACCATCAGGGCCTGACGCCTTGCAAAGGTTTACTCTCTTAAAAGATGTTCCAACCTCAGCCTCCAAGACAAAGATCACAGGGTCAGCAGATGTGCAGGGATGTGCACAACAGTAGTTTTATTCTCCCTTTCAAAGCCTGCATAAAAGGTGTTTCACTCATCTGGGAATGAAGTATCACAGCCATTCATGATTTAGGTTTTGCCTTTTAGGAAGCAACAGTCTGCAGATCTTGCCAGAGCTGAGATACATTCAATTCTGTCCCTAACTCATCAGAAGTGTATACTCACTCTTAAAATAGCTTTTCATAGGTCGTACCTGGACTTCTTGTATAGTTCTGGATCATGGTCTTGAATGTGACAGATTCTCTTGGCTTTCAGTTTGGATATATGTGGTATGTTCTCAAAGGCACACACTCACCCACACAGTTCTTGATGAAGTTGGTGATAACCGTGGTGTATTTTCTCAGATTCAAAGATGAATCCCTGAATATTGTTCAGCCCAACGACTGAAAACAGTCCTGTCAGTGCTCCTCCATCTCCAACGACCATACCTTCTTGGTCCTCACCATGGGTGCTGCGGTCTTTAGTCGCTGCCAACGTGCCGAGTGATGAACTACAACCAGCTGATGGGACTTACCGAAGTGAGAGAATTACAATGACTCTGGGGGAAAAGAATTCAACCCAATGTTTAGACCACAGTCAGAGTAGGTAGCCCTGGCCAGTATATCATATACAGTACTGAGAGAGTTTTACACTGCCAGCAAGATCTTGAATAGATCCCCCAAGTGAATGTAACAGATCCTGTCCTGCGATTTCCAAGCAGAGCAAGGTACTGCTAGTGTCTAGGTCAATATTTATCACCCACTCAACATATCAAAAGGCAGTTTAAAGGTTCATTTACCATACTGTTGATTGCAAGACACAGCTATGCTTAAAAAAGTTGCCCCAATTGCTTCAATCTGGCAGTGTCTACACCTCAAGTACTTGATTGGCTGCCAGCCAAGAAGGGGCTAAGCCCATAAATATCTTCGATACCAATAACGCAAGGGTTTACTTTAAGGTCAACTGCCGGTTCACTGTAAGTCTCTGCTCAATTGACAGTGGGTAGCTAGTTACAAGGTTAGAGCATTCTCTCAACCCGAGGCTGTGTCAGGCCTCTATTTCATTTCATTTTTCTTCCTGTAAATGAAATATTTTCTACCCTCTAAGCACAGCAGGTTTCTCGATAGTTGTGGAATTCACTCTGAGTGTTTCTGATAAATTCAATTGTCAGGAAAACCTTGGATTCCAACCAGGAACCTGTAATCTGTGTGGAACATGGATTAACCATTGAGATGCCATGATGTTGAAATAAAAGTGATGTATTTAACCTCATCTGCAAATAGTTTTGATGAACAACTGATTTCACTAGAAATTAATTTGTTCATTCAGACACCTTGAATCTGTTTCTTTTTCCATCATTTGACTGAAAATCTTTATGTTAAATATTAGGTCATTCACAAGCCTGCTTCCTAAAATAGTTCTGATTGACGTCAAGAGACTCTGGAGATTATAAGTATCCTGCGCTGGCAGTTTTATTTTCCTCTGCTGAAATCTGCTCTGAACAGCAGCACCTTATTTAAAATCTGAAGTTATTTTTTAGCTTACCTTGCTTAACATCTCTGTTACCTAGTTAGCTTCCTGACTCAACCCTAAGCCTTCTCCTGTCCTAGCTTGTTAACTGCTACAGGTAAACTGAAAAACAAATGCAGTCTTCGCATGAATCTCTGTCTCATGTCTGGACCTCCTGCCACCACCACACATGTCCACCTGTTCTCATGTACCATCGACAGTTGTTAAATATGTCATGTTCTGAATGTGATGGACAAGCCAACTAAATCTTGCATTTATCCACTGCCTTTGATGTATTGAACAAACAGTTCACAGGAGAATTGTCAAACAAAATTTGGGACTGAGCTATGTAAGGAGATATCAGGGTGTGTGATCAAGTGCTTGGTTAAAGGGAGCCTTAAAGGAACATTTGAGACAGATACAGGGTTATGAAGGAAGGCGCACTGATTCACCAAACCATTAACCCAATCATTCCTACTTCTCTCCTGTGTAGCATAGCTTTATAAATCTTTCCATCTATTATTCATTTTAAAACTGTATTTGCTCTAGTTTAAGGGTTTGTGTTCTGGATTATAAGAAGGCATGGCTGAGAAAACTTGCCTCTGCTTATGTTATAGTGCCAGTTGCCTCCAAGCTGTGTCTTCTGATTGCCGATGAACTTGCCAATGCAAGCCGCCTCTCTATGTTTACCTCAGCAAAATCTCTCCAATTAAGAATAATTCTTCTCCAGGCTATCCACACTTCTGAGGGATTATCTCCATGGAAATAGAGGTGATATGAGAGCCTAAGAGATTTAGCAAGGATATAAAGAGGCAGGGCACTTTCCAGTATCAGTGACCAGAATCTGGAAGTTTAACTAGCAATTGAGCCAATGAAATTGGGATTCAAAACATTGACTGTTCATTTCCATTCATAGGTGCTGCCTGACCTACTGATTTCCTCCATTATCTCATGTGTTACTTCAGATTCCAGTATCCCCAGATTCTTGTTGCTCCAAAGGATGTTGGGAATATGCAGATGGCTACTCTCAAAAAATGGTAAAGCTGTCATAGGGTACTAGGAAGTGGAGAGGAAATAAGGTAATGGGCAGAGTTTGAAATCAGTGATGTGGATCTTGAGGGTATTAGAAGAGATTAAAAGGTGAGATATAATGACATCTCCAGAGGCAGGTGGAGTATGAAAGCGCTTCTAACCCTCAACACGAGAGATTCTGCAGTTGTTGGATATCTAGATCAACACACACAAAATGCTGGAGAAACTCAGCAGGTCAGGCAGCATATGAATAAGCAGTCAATATTTCAGGCTGACACCCTTCATCAGAACTGGAAAGGAATGGGGAAGGTGCCAGAATAAGAGGGTGGGAGAGGGGAAGGAAGTCAAGCTAGAAGGTAATAGGTGAAGCCAGGTGAGTGGGGGAGGGGATGAAGTATAAAACTGGGAAGTGATAGGTGGAAAAGGCAAAGAACTGAGGAAGAAGGAATCTAGGAATCTGGTTGGAGAGGAGAACAGACCATGGGAGAAAGGCAAGAAGGAGGTCTACCAGGAGATGTGACAGGCTGTTGAGGAGAAGAATGTAGATCAGAGTGGGGAACTAACAAAGGGAGGAGAGGGGAAATGATTATCGTAAGATGGAAAAATCAAAATTCATGCCATTAAGTTGGAGGCTACCTAGATGGAATATGAGTTGTTGCTCCTTCAACCTGAAAGTGGCCTTATCATGACAGAAGAGGAGGCAATTGACCGATGTGTCAGAACGGGAATAAGCATAAGAATTAAAATGGTTGGCCACTGGGAAATTCTGCTTTTTGCAGTAGAACAGAGGTGCCTGGCAAAGCAGTCCCACAATCTGCGTTAATCAATGTAGAGGAGGCCCCATCGGAAGCACCAGATACAGCAGACAAATTTGCAACAGATTTGCAGGTGAGGTGTTGCCTCATTTGGAAGGACTGTCTGGGGCTCTGAATGGAGGTGAGGGAGGCAGTGAATGGGCAGGAGTAGCTCTTCTGCCTCTCACAGGGATAAGTGCCAAGAGGAAGATTAGTGGGGAGGGAAGAATAGACAAGGGATCACAAAGGGAGCAATCCCTAAGGAAAGCAGAGAGTGGGGAGGGAGGAGATAAAGATATGTTTGGTGATAGAGTCCCATTGAAGATGGCGGACGTAACAGAGAATGATGGAGAGGCTCATGGGGTGGTAGGTGAGGACAAGAGGAACACTAGCTCTGTCCTTGGCACAGTAAACTCTGCCACCTGTTCTGCCTGCAGGTACTTGATGCCATGTTACCTCAGTTACCTTGTTCAGAGCTGCTACCTGCTGGATTCCCATCTATTTCCCTGCTCCAGTTTCTCCAGAGAGAGAACCCGAAGCCAGAACCTTCCTGTGCCCTGAGCCCTCTAGAAAGTGTTTATGGATTGGTATTGGAGAGGGAGCGATAGAGTGGGGCAATGCGTTTGGATACCAGACTCAGCTAGGAAGCTTTCCCTAGATGCATAAATAGCTGGTGTCAGCATTCAGCATACAAAGAATCGGCAGCAGGAACCTTCTAGAATTAAATCTGGTTAAGTTCCAGCAGCTGCTGTGGGGATGAAACTAAACTGCCAAAAGAGAAGCACCTTGGCCTTGCTATGACACATGTATCAGGTCTGATGCAGGCCTGGAAGTTAAGTTTAGGGGGCAGCACGGTAGTGTAGCAGATAGCATAATGCTTTTCAATGCCACCAACCCAGGTTCAATTCCTGCCACTGTCTGTATGTTCTCCCCATGACTATGAGGGTTCCCCCCAGGAGCTCTAGTTTCCTCCAACGTTACAAAGTTGTACGAGTTAGTAGGTTAATTGGTCGCAAGGGTGTAACTGGGCAGTACTGGCTTCTTGGGCCAGGAGGGCCTGTTACCATGATGTATCTCCAAACTCAAATCTGTAAAATAAATAAATTAAACAAGATTGAGAACTTGTGATCTAGGTTTGATGTTGAGCATTGATCCACATACAGCAGGCTTCCCCTAGCCAGCTCATTAACTCAGCAGCATCATTGTAGAGAAAGGGCAATGGAATAATACAACACCACCAGTATGTCTCCCTATAACACTACATTTATCAAACACTGAAAAGTTGTTTCATTTGCTGTGATGAACTGTTTGCATCAAGGAAGCGAGGAGCAGAAAATTTGGAGTTAACCCTCACCCACCTAATGAAACTTTGGGATTAACGTGTAGAGTTGTTTCTATTCAATGATTTAGTTTAGCTCAATGATCATCATTGGTCTATGAATCAAAGGTATCACGAACTTAAGATCCACTCCAGAGACTGCTGCATTATCATTGAGCTGAGTATCTGGTGCCAGGACTGTGGGAATGGCTGCATAATATTTTTGAAGACATTAAATTAACCTCTTGTTCTACCCTCTCAAGTGAACACCAACATCTCATCTCACCATTTCATAGAAAATCCTATGTGTCCTGGTCAATACTCGTTTTCCAGCCTGTACCATAAGCAGTCCATCTGGTCATTTTTACATGATTTTGCTGTGGTGCGTAAATTGTGTACTGAATTTTCTATGTTACAGAAGCAGCAAATTTCAGATGTCCTCCCTTGGCAGAAGAGTGTTATGGGACACCCAGGTGTGATGAAGGACATGCTGGAAATGCATGTTTTCTCACACCGTTTATTGCTCTCTTTGAGATGAAGTATCAATGGTGAGGTAGTAATGGGGAACTAAGAAATGACAGTGGAATTTAATGAGTACTTTGCATCTGTCTTCACTGTGGAAGACACTAGCTGTGTGCCAAAGATCCATGAGTGTCAGGGAGCAGGATAAGTCACCTGGACCAGATTGTCTACATCCCGTACTCCTGAGAGAGGTTGCTGAAGAGAGAACGAATGCATTGGTCATGATTTGTCAAGAATCACGTGATTCTGGAATGGTTCCAGAGGACTGGAAGATTGCAAATGTCACTCCACTCTTTAAGAAGAGAGGAAGGCAAAAGAAAGGAAACTATGGGCCAGTTGGATTCAATTATTTAGGATGAGGTTTCGGGATACTTGGAGACTAATGATAAAATATAAAATGATATGTAAAAAATATAAATGATAAAATAAATCAAAGTCAGAATGGTTTATGTAAAGGGAAACCTGAAAAACCTGTTAGAGTTCTTTGAGGAAGTAGCAAGCAGGTTGGATAAAGGAGAGGTAGTGGATGTCATTTACTTGGATTTTCAGAAGGCGTTTGATAAGGTGCCACACTTGAGGCTGCTTAGCAGGATAAAGCCCTATTGTGTTACAGGAAAGATACTGGCATGGATAGAGGAATGACTGGCAGGCAGGAAGCAGTATGTGGGAATAAAAGGGGCCTTTTCTGGTTGGTTGCTGGTGACTAGTGATGTTCCTCAGGGGCCTGTAATGGGACTGCTACTTTTAAAAATGTTTGCACTTGATTCGAATAATGGAATTAATGGCTTTGTGGCAAAGTTTGTGGATGACATGAAGCTAAGTGGAGGGGTAGGTAATGCTGAGGAAATAATGAGATTACAGCAGGACTTAGGCAAATTGGAAGAATGGGCAAAAAGTGGCAGATGGAATACAGTGTTGGGAAATGTATGATCATGCATTTTGGTAAAAGGAATAATAGTGCAGACTATTATCTAAATGGGGAGAAGGTTCAAACGTCAGAGGTGCAGAGGGACTTGGGAGTCCTCATGCAAGATCTCAGAAGGTTAATTTACAGGCTGAGCCTGCAGTAAAGAAGGCAAATGCAATGTTGGCATTTATTTCAAGGGGAATAGAATATAAAAGCAGGTAGATAGTGCTAAGCCTTTATAAGACACTGGTCAGGCCACAAATGGAGCTATTGCCAACAGTTTTGCGCCCCATATCTCAGAAAGGAAGTGTTCTCATTGGAGTCGAGAGGATGTTCACGGGGATGATACTTGAAATGAAGGGTTAACATATGAGGAACATTTGACAGGTTTGGAACTCACTAGAATTTAGAAGAAAGTATGGGAATCACATTGAAATCTCCCAAATGTTGAAAGGACTAGATTGGGTGAATGTAGAGAGGATGTTTCCAGTACTAGAGGGCACAGCCTGAAAATTGAGGGGTGACCTTTTAGAACAGAGGTAAGGAGGAAATTTTTTAGCCAGGGAGTAGTGAATATGTGGACTGCTCTGCCACAGACAGTGGTGGAGGCCAAGTTCATGGGTATATTTCAGATGGAAGTTAATCATTTTCTGATCGGTCAGGACATCAAAGGATCTGGTGAGAAAGCAGATGTATGGCGTTGAGTAGGATCTGGTAACAGCCATGATGGAATGGCAGAGCAAATTCAATAGACAATAGACAATAGGTGCAGAAGTAGACCATTCGGCCCCTCGAGTCTGCACCGCCATTCTGAGATCATGGCTGATCCTTCACTATCAATACCCAGTCCCTGCCTTGTCCCCATATCCCTTGATTCCCCTATCCATCAGATATATATCTAGCTCCTTCTTGAAAGCATCCAGAGAATTGGCCTCCACCGTCTTCCGAGGCAGTGCATTCCACACCTCCACAACTCTCTGGGAGAAGAAGCTTTTCCTCAACTCTGTTTTAAATAACTGACCTCTTATTCTCAATCCATGTCCTCTGGTACTGGACTCTCCCAACATCTGGAACATATTTCCTGCCTCAATCCTATCAAATCCTTTAATTATCTTAAAAGTTTCAATCAGATCCCCTCTCAATCTCCTCAATTCCAGTGTGTACAAGCCCAATCTCTCCAATCTCTCTGCGTAAGACAGCCCTGCCATCCCAGGAACCAACCTAGTGAATCTACGCTGCACTTCCTCAATTGCCAGAATGTCCTTCCTTAAACCTGGAGACCAAAACTGTACACAATATTCCAGGTGTGGTCTCACCAGGGCCCTGTACAAATGCAAAAGGACATCCTTGCTCTTGTACTCAATTCCCCTTGTAATAAAGGCCAACATTCCATTTGCCCTCTTCACTGCCTGTTGCACTTGCTCATTCACCTTCATTGACTGATGAACTAGGACTCCTAGGTCTCTTTGCATTTCTCCCTTACCTAACTCTACACCGTTCAGACAATACTCTGCCTTCTTGTTCCTGCTTCCAAATTGGATAACTTCACATTTATTCACATTAAATGACATCTGCCAAGTATCTACCCACTCACCCAGCCTATCCAAGTCTCCCTGTATTCTCCTAACGTCCTCTTCGCATGTCACACTGCCACCCAGTTTAGTATCGTCAGCAAACTTGCTGATATAGTTTTCAATGCCCTCATCTAAATTGTTGACATAAATCGTAAAATCATAAATTCGATGGGCTGAATTCAGTTTCTATGTCCATGATCTTCTGGTCTGCTTACCATACTTGTTTTTAGAATATTCACGTTGTCACAAAATTTCACCTTCTATCATGTTATAGACCGGTTTTCTTCCTTGCTCTTTCTCCAAACCTTAAGCCGTGCTCCATTTCTAGCTGTGAATGATTTGATCTAAAGTATCCTTTCTCATTCCACAGATGGTGTCTGATTGGCTGGATATTTCAACAAATTGTTGTTTTCATAATCAGACTCAGATAAATTTCAGAAACAGGTTCTTTGGTCCAACAAGTCTGCACTATCAACCACTGATTCACTCTATATTAAAACCATAAGATATAGGAGCAGAATTAGGCCATTTCACCCATTCAGTCTGCTCCATCATTTCACCATGGCTGATCCATTTTTCCTCTCAACCTCTTTCTCTTGCCTTCCCTCCCTCCCCCCCCCCCCCCATATACATTCATGTCCTGACTATCAAGAACGCATTAACCTCTGCCTTAAGTATACCCAATGACTTGGCTTCCACAGCCGTCTGTGGCAACAAATACCACAGATTCACTGCTAAAGAGTCCTGCATCAATATCATTCTCACTACATCCTATCTACCACTGACCAATTTAAAACGATCAATCAACCTACCAACCTACACATTCTTGGGCTGTGGGAAGAAACCGGAGCTCAAGGAGGAAATGTGTGTGGTCACAGGGAGAATGTGCAACTCCATGCAAACAGCACTCAAGGTCAGGTTTAACCCATGGATCAGGTGTTGAGAGGAAATGCTTCTACTAGGTGTGGCAATGTCCTGCAGTTATTTCAGATTCTTTTTTCAAAATCATTCACATTTTTTACTCTTTGGTGAGCTCATGAGTACATTTAAATTTAAAATAAACTGAAAATATTTCACTTGAGTCAGTACTTGAGCGCAGAAACCGTAACTGGTTTTAGAAAGAAACATGGTAAGTGGAAAAGGAAAATAAAATCTACAGATGCTGCAAATCTGAAATTTAAAAAGAAAATGATAGGAATATTCAGCAAATCAGGCAACATCTGGAGAAACAAACAAAGCACTGGAAGAACTCAGAGCTTCTATGGAGGAATAGGGACGGTGTAAGTTTTTAGCTGAGACTTCATATCGGCTAAAGCCTCAGATGAACCATCTATGACCTCAAACATTAACTCAGAATTAACTCAAAACAGCCTCAGAATAGAGGGGTGTCTTTTTAGAAACAGGATGAGGAATTTCTTTAGACAGGGAGTGTTGAATCTGTGAAGTTCATTGCCACAAACAGCTGTGGAGGCCAAGTCTTTATGTATATTTATGGCAGAGGTTGATAGATTCTTGATTAGTCAGGGTATGAAGGGATATGGAGAGAAGACAAGAAATTGGAGCTGAGACGGAAAATGGAACAGACATGATGAAATGGCAGAGAAGACATGATGGGCCAAATGGCCTAATTCTGCTCCTATATCTGACGGTCTTGTGGTCTATGGTTTCTTTCTCTTTCTCCAGGCACTGCTGTTCTTGCTAAGTGTTTCCAGCAAGTACTGTTGGTACACACGAGTTTGGGAACATTTATATTATCAATCCCTATATATTAGAATGATCCAGGGTAGTGAACAGAAGTATTATAAATTAAAAGAAATTAACTCCAAACCACAGGAGGAGAACCACAGCTAGTTGGGGGTTTGGCAGAAAATATACTGCAAGTGTTAGGGAGCATTAATGAGGAGAGATGTGGAGATATTTAGAAAGAGACAGGAGATCAACATTTGTCGAGTCTGAATTCTATATGTCACTTATCAGATGGTATTGTAATAATAGTGGTGTTGTTGATTAATCAAGGCAGCAGGCTGTTAATTTACAATAGATCAAGAAATCACATAAAATGCTTGACAGTTCAAATAAATTTTCTGGAGAATGGGGGTCAAAAGTTATCTTTTCCCTCCTCAGGGCATGTAACTGACCATACAAGAACATATGAAAATAGAAGCAGGAGATGACCAAGCCTGCCCTATCATTCCATATGATCATGGCTGATCTTCCCCAGTCCTCAACTCCTCTTCTGTGCCAATTATTCATAGACCTCAATTCACCAATTTTGTAAAAGTGAGTCTATCTCCTCTTTAAGTATCTCCATTGATCTAGCCTTTGCATAAAGAATGTCAGACATACACCACCCTCTAAGAAGAAATTCTTACACACTACAGTTTTAAGTTACGTCTCTTATTTTGAAATTCTGTTCTTTTATACAAAACTCCCTGATTAGTAGAGACATCTCAATATCTCTTTTATGTCCCCAAAGTATTAGTTATGTTTCAATAAGATCTCCCTTCTTTCTTTAAATGCCAAAGAATACAGATCCAACTTCTTAGTCTGCTGATGATAGGAGAACTTTCTAATCTCTGGAATTAACCTGGTGAGTCGCTTCTGGACTGTTTCCAATGCAGTGTATACTCTCTTAAATAAGGAAACCAAAACTGTGCATTGTACTCCAGGCAATGTCTCACCAATGAAATGTGGATATTGAATAAGGACAATGTATGGAGAAAGGGTCTGCAGGGAACTTTCCATCCTTTACAATCCTCAGTTCCCACCCTACTAAGAGCTAAAGGTTCAAAATGAATCATGAAAAGGACAGAGATTATTTAATATGATTGATCTCCCATACTTTCTGTCGGGTAATGTAATTACCAATGAAAATAACAAATAAGCACTGGATACGCAAATACGAGAAAATCTTCAGATGCTGTAAATTTAAGCAACACGCACAAAATATAAATATAGATGATGGTAAGTTGTATTGCTCCAGGAGTTGATTCCTAATAGTGTTTTTTTTTCTTTTTCTTTTTCTTGTAGTTTAGTGGGGTTTCTTTTTTTTTAGTAAGTTGAGGTTCCCTTTTTCCCTTCTTTTCTTTATAAAAATTCTTTTTTTCATTATCATATATTATCCTTTTTTGATAAGTTTTTTTCAGCTTTATTAATTGTATATATATCAACTTGTTGAACTTTTGTGCCATTTTATAGCTGTGGAAGATTATGTATCAATAAAAAGATTCTAAAAAAAAATCCTCAGTACTATTGACTGTACTTCTTCCTATAGATGCTGCCCGGCCTGCTGCGTTCCACCACCATTTTGTGTGCGCGTTGAATAAGCATTGGATGTTCAGCTCCCAATATATTGCTTTCATTTTTAATTCAAGGTATGAAAGCATTAAACTTCAGGTGACCATTTTTTCATAAGGGACTTATTCCTTTATTTTTGCACTATTTATTTGTTTGTTTATTTATTCATTCATTTATTCTTTTTTTTGTGACTTACAGTATTTTTTATGTCATTACACTGGAATGTTGCCATGGAACCAAAAAAAAATCATAAGTCAGTGATAATAACTCTGACTCTGATGTGAATTGGGAAGCTGCAGAAAAGACTGCTGAAGAACCTATTCCAGGAGTAGATCTCAAACTTGCCTGGGTTTGAAAGATACATCCTTGATTGATTACTGAGTTTTCATTTGCTTTAGCATTCTATTAACTTGAACTATTGGGAAACATCTTGAATCTTCTCTAATCATTCAAGCATCGTAGAAAGATCTTTCATTGGGAACTACCATCACTTGATAAAGCAATTGTAACAAGAGAAATGAATTGGGTGGCACATGAAGTAATGAAGGGCCAGAATTAGACATCAGGAGAGAAAATATGGAATATGTGCACAATTTTGCAAGAAATATTTTGCAAGAAATTTTGCAAGACTGTAGAATTTTGGCAGATACATAAAGAAGAGAACAGCAGAAACAACCGTCAGTCCTTTAGAGGCTGGGTAAAGAGAATTGCTAATGGGGCATAAAGAAACAAGAGATGTTAAATACTTTTTATCTGTCTTCCCAACACAACCAAAAGTTGTCCAGTAGAGACAGGTTCATTAGCTCCAGATTTCCCACGATAGGTTGCCTGGAGACTGCAACAAAAATGGACACGAAGAGAGCTGGACTCAACCTCAATTACAGGTGCAGCTCAAAGACACCTACAAGTGGCAACTTCTCAGGAAGGTGACTTTCAAAGAATGTAGAACCTGGAACATAGAACAGTACAACAGCCCACAATGTCAGACAGAACCAGCTAAAAAGAAAATTTAAAAAACATCAGAAACTAATCCCCCTACCTACACCATCTCCATACCCTTCCTTCTTCCTCAGATTCATGTGCCTATCTAAACTTTTTTTAAAAGCCTCTAAAGTATTTGCTGTACCATCATATCAGGCAGTGCATTCCAGGCATCCATCACTCCCTGAGTAAAAAAATTACCCCTCACATCCCCTTTGAACCTACCTCCTCTCACCTTCAATGCATGCTCTCCTCTACCATGGAAAAAAAATACTCCCTCTCTACACTATCAATGCTTCACATAATCTTATAAACCCTTATCACAGTGATCCTCACCAGGGGCAAGTACCTCCCTCCTAAGGGGGCAGTTACATCTCCTAAAGGATGTTAAGGGAAACAGAAGTCATCGGGGGTGGGAGGGCGTTCAAGATTCTTGGGGGTGAGAGGGGCCTAACTTGAGGCACGAGACCCGGCCAACCATTAGTAGAGCAGGCATTTCCAAAAAAAATGGAAGAGGCACAGGAACACAGAAAGAACCACAGCTCTGCTGGCAGTGAACACTCATCGTCACAACACATCTGCAACCTCATCCATCCTTAACAACCAAGCAGACATTATTGGGGATGCATGAGTTAGCAACCAGGGTGCTCAACAGTTCCCCTTGACTCACAGAACAGAACAAGTTCATGCAATTTAACAGTTGGTAAGCCAAGTACACCTTCTCAACTTTCCCTATAGATCTACAGAAAAAAGATCACACAATGATACAGTGCTGGCCCGAACCACACGGAGAGGTAGAGCCAATCAGTGAACTTGCTAACCCTGAGAATTCCCCTTGAAGTGTTCAAAGCGACTTTGGCTTCATAGGTGTAGTTAAGAACCACCTTTGGAGATGATGAGACCCTACGTGATTGTCAATCATGCTAACTGGAACAGTATAAGAGGCAACTTGCTGAACACCAGCTCTATCCCGACTAACATTCAGATTCCAATCAGAATCCTTGTCAACATAATTTTTGTTGTTGTGATCATCTTCATCTTCGTCTTGTTGATACTTTGTGTGCCGCTACCATTGTTCCATCCGTGTTTACTCGTTGCCATCATCAACAACCAATAGGCATTCCCCGATTGTGTTAATGTTTAATATAGCCCCATTTATGACGGATAGATACGTACATCACAATCTCCAGGAATGTAAAGGCAGTGAAGCCTTGAATTCGAATCCTGCTGAAAAAACAGAAACTACAGAAAGTACGTCAATATATTGTTACATACCTGGAGTATGGTTTTATTCCGTTCCCGTCAGATCAGTGATGCCCCATGTGTCTTATTTGTAATACTGTACTATCAAATGGAGCCCTGAAATCATCAAGATTGCAGGAACACTTCCGTAAAAGACACACTGAAAAGGCTACTTAGGGTATTACTCAATTCCAGAAGATTAAAGAAGTATTTGAAAAGCATTGCACACTTGTGTCATTTACCAGGAAAGATAAAAATGACCTTGATAGTGGTCTCATTGCTTATAACATTTCCAAAATGATAGCAAAGTGTGGAAAATCTCATACAATTGGTGAAAGAGTAATAATGCCTGCTGTATCAGAAGTGCTCACCACTGTTCTCAAAATGGATACCAGTATTTTATGTAACCCCCTGGGTTGCCTCGGGCTCGCTCAGCTCGTTCTCGTCTAGGGGGAGCAGCCTTCGGCCCCGCCAAACTGGGTAATCAGCTGGTGTGGATGCTGTGTGATGTCCCCACCTTGCCAAAAAACAGACAGTATACCATAAGCGATTAAATGAGTACAATTTATAAAGGTTACTATAACTAAGTGATTAATAATGATACAGTATATATGAAGAGAAAAAGTAAAGCAAAGGCGCCAAACTTATCAAAGTCCAAACCACTTCGTGCACAACCATTGGAGCTCAATTACTGAAGTCTTCTGGCCACCATTCGATCCCCTCCGAACTCCTCGACTCGCAGCTCAGGGCCCTCCGAATGGTCAATCAAGCACATCTAGCTTCATTCCTCCTCCTCAGAGTACCTCCTGGCCTCGGACCCCCGCTTGGTGTCCGTTCCTCGCCCAGCTTACAGCATTGCGTCCTCTCCTTCAACCCCCTCGCGCCGATCTGTCCAAAAGCCCGTCAACAAAAGCTTACAGACTCAGAAGAAAGAACATTAATCTCCATTTGGTTTACAAAGGAATACAATTCTCGTTATCAGTAAATTAGCATTCCTGCTAGTTAACAAAACAAAGAAGCCCTTTTGATTACATACACAGTAACATAGAAAAAAGAAGAAACCCCCTTTACATTTACTATCAATTTTTCTGAGTAATAACTCTGTAGCTTATTGTATTGACAAAATGTGTGAAGCTGTTGAGTATCGACTATGCACAAAGCTGCAAAAATCAGAATTTGGGTACAAATGGATGAGTCAACTGTGCAAGACAATGAGGCATTGCTATTGTCATATGTAGAGTTTATCAAAAATTGATAAGTTTATGAAGAGATTCTCTTTTGTAAGTTAAAATCAAACATCCACAAAGAATCCATCTATGATAACCTCAAATTTATATTGAGGATAAAAGTATTCCAATTAGGAACATGATTTCTTCTGCAACAGATGGAGCACCACAATATGACAGGCCGCCATGCTGGTTCAGTGGTATTTGTGAAAAAAGAAATTTCAAGTTTCTTTGCAATCCATTGTGTATTTCATCATCAAGATCTCACAGCCAAAATCCACAGCCAGCAACTTTTTTCAAGCATGACTCTTGTAATATCTGCTATCAACAAAATTAAATCTCATCCATTAAATAGCAAAGTATTTTGCCATTTATGCCAAGATAACGATAAAGAGTTTCAACACTTACTTCTTCACACTGAAGTGGGTTGGCTGTCAAAAGACTGCTGCTTGAAATGTTCCTTTGATCTTTTTGACACTGTGGTTGAACTTTTGCTCAAAGTTGACAAGAGCTTGGGAAACAAGATTGAACTTCTACGTGGAGATATAGCATACCTAACCGATCTGTACGACAAAATGAACATTCTAAATATGAAACTGTAGTGTGAGAATTTCAATTGAATTTAGGCATCAAGTGCAGTGTCCATTTTTTATCAGAGAATTGGAAATTTGTTAGCAAAACATTGGGAGAAGAATGTTCTCACAGTTCCCCTGCTTGGAAAGTACGGCACTCTCTTTCACCGATGGTGACTTATATGGTACTGCTTATATCTGCAGTCACTGAAGAAGGATTTTCAAAATTGATTCAAGGATTTGAATGATCTGGAGATTCCAGACTAAGTAATTAACCCATTTTTTTGCAAGGTTGAAGATCAGGAAGAAAGCTTGCAAGATAGAAACCACTCGGACATTGTTACACATGGGGTCTTAAAGCTTTTGCTGACACAGCTTGAACCAGATATTTCAACTCCTGCTAAAAGCCATCAAACTCAAGGATCACATTGACATCAAAGCTGCTACACAGTGCATAGGTACTGTGTAAGCTAGTTTAAAGACAAATAGAAATTTAAAGCAGAATCATTTTTCTCATGTTAGTATATGGTAGACATGTTTTTACACTATGGGACGCTGGAGAGTATATTGTGCCTCAGGGGGTGTCAGCAAGTATGAAGGTGTTTTAAGGGGGTGCTGGCAAATATAGACATGCTTTAGTGTGGGCGTTGGGCTAAAAAAGGTTGAGAAACGTTGCTCTATCAGATCTCCCCTCAGCCTCCGCCCCTCCAAAGAAAGCAACCCAAATTTATCCAGCCTCTCGTGATAGCACATGCCTCTAAACTGGGCAGCGTCCTGGTAAACCTCTTCTGTACCCACACCAAAGTCTAAACATTCTTCCTATAGTGGGCAGACCAGAACTGTGCACAATACACCAGACGTGGCCTAACCTGAGTTCTAAAAAGTGGCAACATAACCTCATGAGAAGGATTCCCATCATCAAGGCCATGCCCTCTGTCTCATTGCTGCCATCTGACAGGAGGTACTAGAACCCAAAAACCCACACCTCAGTGTATAGTAACAGCTTCTTCCCCTGTCATCAGGCTCTTGAACTGAAGTTAAAAATTATATCAGTAGCATGGACTATATTTATCTCTCTCTCAATTTGCACAAATGTTCTGTTTATTTTTGTCTATTTTAGCATGTAACATGTATAACTCATGGTAATTCATGCTAATTTAACATAATGTAACTTATGTTTGTAATGTACGGTCCTGCTGCAGAAAGCACGTGATTTCATGGGGTTTTATCCATTGTATGTATGTTGCAACTATAAACACAAACCTGAACATGTCATATTACAAAACTCTCTAGATTCTGGAAAAATTCCAGTTGAGATGAAAAGAACTAGACTATTCCAAGTCAAGAAAGGAGGGAATAAAGGAACTTTGAACAAGTTAACCTAACATCAGTGACAAGAATATTGCTGAGATCCCAAAAATAACCAAGCATACAAGAGAACTTAACATTGGTATGCAGAAGCAATGGGATTTTATGAGATGGAAGTAGTGTTTAAAAACATATCAAAGTACTTCAAAAACATAACCTGTTTGGATAAAAGGAGCCAGTATATGTGATGTCATTGGATTTCCAGAAGGCATTCAATTAGGTGACAACTAATGGGTCACTGCTGAAAATTAAGAATTCATGGGTCTGATGATGCCAATATTACGGATAAAAGAAAGGTTACAAATGAAGGGTAAATATTGGTGGCCTGTGACTAGTGGCTACTTTAAGAATCAGTTCTGGAATCTTAGCTATCAACCACCTATATTACTAATAGATAGAATGACTGAGTACTTTGGATCCAAGATGGCTGACAGTTCAAAGAAAGGTGAGAAAGTGAACTGCGAAGAGAAGACAAAGAGCTTGAAAAGAATTGTAGCTAGTTTTAGGAGACCAACAAAAAGTGGGAAATAGTGTATAACTTGGGGAGTTGCACAGTTCTCTACTTCGATTGGAAGAAAAAAGAAGCAAAATATTCCATATACAGTATGGTATAGGATTATCAATTACTGATTCTCAGGGAAACCTGGTTGTTTTCATTGAAGATACACTAGAAGTTAGTTAGAGGGACAGCAAGTAATCAGGAAGGTAAATGAAAGTATTGTCGGTTATTGCAAGGGATAGAGAGCACTTGCATAAAGTTTTCATCTTGTTATTGGATGTAGAATGCAGTATATTAGCATGAAGATTGACTGGGTTAATTCTTCATATGAGAGGCTGTCCTGTAAGGAAACATTCAGCAGAACTTGCCTGAACTTGCTGGAGTTCAGAAGTACAAGAATGACTGATTGAGACATAAGATTCTGAGATGGACTGCTAAGGTAAGTGGTATGAGGCTGTTTTCCCAACTAATCATAGAGTCACTCATCAATATAGCACAGATGCTGATCCAGCTAATCCCAACTTCCTACATTCAGCCCCTGTCCTTCTAAGCTATGCCCCTCAATACACCTGTCAAAGTGGTTCCTGAATGATTCCGTTGAAGCTGCCTCAACCACTGCTTCCATCAGCTCATTCCATATACTCACCACCTTCTGCAAGAAAAGGTTACTCCTTAGGTCTCTTTTAAATCCTTCCTTTCTCAAACAAACTTAGCTTTGGACTCCCATACCCTGGGGAAAAGAAGGCTACTATCCACCATATTTATGCCTCAAGCCCTGGCAACAACCTCATAAATCTTTTGAGCTTTCTTTCCATTTTAAGCCCGTCTTTCCAAAACTGTACACAGTAACTCTGAGTGTGGGCTCACCAATGACTTACGCGAATGCAACAATATGTCCTAACTGCTATAGTTACTGCCCTGACTGACATGAACAAGTGGGTCAGCAAGTACATTGTGCACTGAGGAGGAGCTTCTTCACTTAGTGAGTTGCAAAGCTTTGGAATTCTCAACCCTTGAGTTATTAAAGAAATTTGAGGATGAAGTTAGCACTGCAGGGAAAACAGGGGTAGGAAGAAATCAGAAGGAAAATAGAGCTGAGTTGGACATCAGATCAGCCATGGTGTTATTGAATGTTGGAGCAGCTCTGAGGCCTATATAGGTTAATTCTGCGCCTGTTTCCCATATTGTAATGCACGAATTCTTTACTTCTTTCTCATTTCACGATGGCCTTTTGCCTGTTGTAAATATTTTAAATTAATGATAGTTACAATCTCTCTGCTGGGAGACTTCACCTTGTGATCTCTAGAATGACAATTAAAGTTTCCTGAAGTCAGGAATCTGAGCAGCAGCTGTACACTAGAAAGCTCAGCAGATCCCAGGTAAGTTGCGACTTTCCAGCTGAAAGAGCTTCTGTACTTCCTCCAGACTGGACTATAATCAACTAAAGTGTCCACTCTATTGTGTGCAACAACCAGGTAAGGGCACCTCTCCTTAAAGACACACTCCCCACAGCAATCTGACAGTTGTTACAAACATGGAAAATCTGCAGATGCTGGAAATCCAAGCCACATGCACAAAATGCTGGAGGAACTCATCTATGGAAATTGTAAACAGGCAACATTTCAGACCGAGCTGATTCATCAGTGCCCTAATGAAGGGTCTCAGCCAGAAACATCAACTGTTTACTCTGTTCCATAGATGCTGCCTGGCCTGCTGAGTTCCTCCAACATTTTGTGTGTGTTGCTAGGAGTTACAGCATTATCTGTGTTAGGGAGGAAGGGAAAAGTCTCCATTCTTTTCTCAGAGAGACATTAAAGTGATTGTAACTATAAATAATATAAGGAGAGGTCAAAAATGCTAGTGAGGCTATTAGCATAAAAGGATGGTAAGAGCCTCCTCCAGTAACAAGAATCCTTCACAAAATGGAGCAAGGAGGAATGAAATATCATGACCACCCCAGATCACATATCCTCATCTTATAATTCTTTTGCACACTCATCCCATTTTACTGACTTACGCACACACATTTTACATACTCATTCTTGCCTCTCATCTCCATTTCATCATCTAATGACAAAAGATAAAGATGTGGTGGGGGAAAATTACCCCCCTGAATGTGCTAGTTTCCTTCCAGAGATATAAGACTATAAGACATAGGAGCAGAATTAAACTATTCAATGACTTGGATGACAGAATTGATGGCTTTGTGGCTTTGCAGATGATATGAAGATAAGTGGAGGGAGCAGGGAGTCTGCAGAAGGATTTAGTGTAACGTTGAATCAGGTTCATGGGTTTGGTGAGTGAAACAGAAAACACTGACTAAAAATAAGTATATTAATCATTTATTTACATTTAGTAAAAATTTGACCGAACATTTGTTCTCCAAGATACACAAACTACAGAACTAAATATTCCACAAGCATGCTTAGTTAAAAGTACGCACAGATCATACCTTCCCGATGGTTCTGGAGACAAAGGGGGAGGGAGAGAATCTCTCACATGTGCTATGCTTTATACCCGCAAGGCATTTGAAACTGGGCACTGGGTGCCATGACAAGCAAGCCAACCAACGGGAAGAGCAGCTGCAGTTTATAAACTGACCAATCAGAATCAGGTTTATTATCGCTGGTATTTGTTGTGAAATTTGTTAACTTAGCAGCAGCAGTTCAGTGCAATACATTATAAAGAAGAAAAAATATATACTAATAATAATAAATAAGTAAGTCAATTACAGTATATGCATATTGAAGAGATTAAAAATCATGCAAAAAACTGAAATAATATATATTTTAAAAATGCGGTAGTGTCCAAGGGTTAATACTTCCAGGGTGCCTAGGGGCAACTCGGGTAGTATTAGAACTCTCAATGGATACGATTAAATATTCTTGTTTCAGCCTGATACAGCTAAAAAGCACAATTGCTTCTAAGGTCAGTACAGTCAACAAAGATGTCTTAATGTGTTTAAACAAACTATCACTGCTTAAAACTGATGGAAGCAATACAATCTCATTGCAAGTGACTTTCGATTGAAATAAGCCACGCCCCCACAGGACACTTAGACAGATTAGGAGAATGGACAAAAAAGTGGCAGATGGAGGGAGTGTAGGGATGCAGTACAAATATAGTGTGGGGAAGTGTATGGTCATGCACTTTGGCAGAAGGAATAAAGGGGTAGACTATTTTCTAAATGGGGAGAAAATTCAGAAATCCGAGGTATAAGAGGACTTGGGAGTCTTTGTGCAGGATTCCCTAAAGGTTCACTTGCAGGTTGAATTGGTGGTGAGGAAGGCAAACGCAATGTTACCATTCATTTTGAGGGGATTAGAATATAAAAGCAAGGACGCAATGCTGAGGCATTGGAAGGCAGTGGACTGACCGCACTTGGAGTATTGTGAGCAGTTCTGGGCCCCATATCTAAGAAAGAATGTGCTGGTATTTGAGGAAGTCCATCGGAGGTTCATGAGAATAATTCCAGGAACGAGAAGGTTAATATATGAGATGCATTTGAGGCCTCTGGGCCTGTACTTGCTGCAGTTTAGAAGAATGAGGGGGAATCTCATTGAAATCTTTTGAATATTGGAAAGCCGAAATGGAGTGGATGTGCAGAGAATGCTTCCTATAATGGGGCAGTCTAGGGCCAGAGGACACAGCCTCAAAATAGAAGGACTTCTCTTTAGAACAGAATTGAGGAGGAATTTCTTTAGCCAGAGGGTGGTGAATCTGTGGAATTCATTGCAACAGATGTCTGTGGAGGTCAAGTCATTGGGTATACTTAAGGCAGAGGTTGATAGGTTCTTGATTAGTCAGAGTGTTAAAGGTTACAGGAAGAAGGCAGGGGAATAATATTGAGGAGGTTGATAAATCCATGGTGGAATGCAAGCTCGGTGTCAAATAGCCTATGTCTTATAGTCTTATGGTCTTATTTGGTCCATTGAGTTCTCTCCACCATTCAATCGTACGTTGTTCTTATCACCATTCAACAGTATATTCTTTCTTTATTTATTTTTTATTTATTGAGGTACATTGCAGAAATGGCCCTCCCAGCCCTTCAAGTGGCATTGACCAGCAATTACCCTACCAACCAGTACTTGTTTGGACTGTGGAGGAAATTGGATAACCCAGAGGAAACCCACGTGGTTACAAGGAGAACATACCAACTCCTTACATAGTAACTGGTGGGAATTGAACCCCAGTATCTGATACAGTAAACTACTATGCTACCATGTCGACTACGTTATTCTACGATGGCACCTTATCACCTCATGTAAAAGGCGTGGGTTAGAGGATGATTTCCCAGTTACTGCCATGGAGTTAGACCAAAATGATCTGAGCCAAGTGTATGAACATGAAGTAAATGGACTGATTTAGATACAGGAAGGCTTGAGGCCATTTCCTGTTCATTTGTCCATCAAGTAAAGTTGCACATAATGATGATACAAGATAATTCTCCAAAGGAGATAATAGAAGAATCTTGTGTAGATGGGTACAGTGAAGATGAACAAAGAGGTTTGCTATAGATAAAGTATCAGAAGAGCTAGCAAAAGTAATCTATATGAAGGGAGAGATGATTGGAAATATACTGTACAATGAAAGACAGAAGGATCTGTCTGGATGGCAGACAAACAAAAGCTTTTCATTCTGTCACAGTACGAGACAATAATAAACCTATTACCAATTATCAAAGATGGACAGGGACTGGTTGGAATTTAAAACAATAATACTTAAATTAGCAGATAAAATGGGTTCCAAGAAGGCACAAGACCCAACAGGAAATGTGGTCTATCCATGGCTGCCAGGAAAAATTTAACCTAAGAATTAAATACATGGAAGAGGCTTATAAAGTTGCCAAAAATAGTGGCAAACCTGAGCATTGGCAACAATTGAAAATTTAACAAAGGAAAGCCACATAATTGATGAAGGAATGGAAAATGAGAGTAGATTGGTAAGGAACAAAAGTAGACTGTGAGAGTTTGATTAAGTACGTAAAGTGGAAATGACATGCAGGAGCAAATATAGGCCCCTTACAAACATAGACAAGAAAACTTACATTAAGGGCTAAGGAAAAGGAAGAGAAATTAAGCAATTGCCTCACAGAGGAAAACATACAAAACCTGCTAGAAATGATAAAGAACCAAGAGTTTTCTAAGTAAGAGAATCTGAAGAAAATAAATGTTGGGAAAACATACCAGAGGAATGGGTGAAATTGAAAGTCAATTAATCCAAAAATACCTCATAATTTATATACCAAAGTGGCACAAGATAAGGGACCCACTGGCTTCTATAGATTCTGAAATTATTCCTGAGGATTGGATGGCTGGAAGAATGAACTTAGTAGTTAAGAAAGGAGAGACAAAAAAAAACTACTGCTGAACTGTTAGCCTAACATCACAGATTTCTAGAGAGATACCTGGTAACATGTCCTTTGGCCCATTGAATTTACACTGACCATCCACTGCCCATTTTTTAACACTAATCTTCCAATAATCCTACTTTTTCAGTGGAGACCGAAGTTTTAGCATCTATTATCTCTACAAACACCCCTTTCTTGATGCAGAGGTCATTAGTTCTTGAGGTACTGCTGAACTAAGTCAAGTAATAGCAGCGTATATCAATGTGTAGTGGTGGTGGGAGAAATTACTGTATTAGGTAGTGGATGGATGCCAATGTATAGGGCTGTTACGTTCTTGGTTGGAGTTGAGGTTTTCATGTGTTATTGAAGCTGCACTTGTCCTAGAAATTGAAATGCACTCCATCACACTTCAGACTTCTGAAGGCTTTATAATGTCAGGGAACCTGGTTCATTTGCTACAGGGTACCCAGTCTCCAACCTCCACTTGTTGCACTGCTAAGTATATGTCTATTTCTTGAGTTACTGGTTGAATAATGATGTTGTTGGTGAGGGACTTAGCTATAGTTGTACCATTGAATACTGAGAAGGTTTTTCATCTCTTCTTTGTTGGAAATAGTCATTGTCTGACACCTTTGTGGTGCACATACCTCCTGCACCTTATCCACTCTTACCTGAATGATTTATCAGTCATGCTGAGCCTATTTGAGAAAGATTGATCCATTGCCTCAACAAGATCAACTAATTCTGCACACTCGAACCACTGACCCTTCTGGTCAATTCCAGACTAGACAGGGTATTGCCACTGAAATCAAAGGAGGAAACTAACAGTGAAGTTTCACAGCGTTCAGCCATTTGTCAAATCACGCAGATCTTACTGGACTGTTAGAGCTGGAAGACACAGAGAATAGCCCAAATAATCCAGTAAATGCCAGCATAATTCTAGTTTTCTCATTGAACCTGGCCACAGGTTCTTACTGCTTTAGTTTATAATGAAGCAAACATTAAATTGACATATCAACATTGGCAGGATATCACCAAAATAAACACTGAATTAAATTTCATAGAAAATTGTAACTTCAGAATTTTAAAACATTTTATTTTCTGTAATTTGAACTAGCAAAGTTGAAACATGGGGTAAGATGCATGTATTGTTGCCTTTGGTAATCACGTGAGCCCTCACACTGAGTGGGGGATCCACATCACACAAGCTCAGGTGAAGTTTATTGACTAACCCCCACAGACATTATAATTAACAGCTCTTTCCAGAGCCAGGTCTCAGAAAGTTTGAGAAATGGCAACTCGTGTTTTCAATCAAATGTTGTTCGTTTCCTCCCTTTCCCACAGCTTCACACTAGTGAGGATATAATAGTTCATTGTGCCTGTGAGTTCAGATGGCTAATGCTGGTTGTCCAGCTTCTTCTAGCTCCAGAGAATTGAGCATAAAAATCTAGTGTGACCCTTCAGTGCAGAAGTGACAGGATCCTGGACAGAGGAAATATTAGGTTGAGGCCTGTCTGTTCCCTCAGGTAAACATAAAATAAAAGCTGTAGAAATATTCTGAAGCAGGGAAATTATCTCCAAAGTTCAATCCCAACAAAAATGGATTTCCTTATCAAAGTTGCATTGTTTGTTAAGATCCTCCAGTCTGTAGATTGCTTTCTGCTTTTCCTATGTTGTAAAAGTAAGTGCTTAATTAGTTGTAAAGTTCTGTTGAATATAGAGGGAGGAAAACAGACCACTCAGCCCATTGAATCTGCTGTAATCAGAAAGCACACATCCACACTAATCCAGTTCTGTTCTTTTCACATTCTTAGCATCTCACCTCAGATTCTACCACTCACCTGCACATTTGCTGCAGTTAACCTACAATCTTGCATGCTTTAGGATGTTGGAGGAAACTGGAGCACCTGGAAGAAACTCACAGGGAGACGTGTAAACTCCACACAGATAGTACTAGAGATAAGGACTGAACACTGGCTGCTGGAGCTGCGAGAATCTACAAGCTGCATCATGCATTCTGAGAAGTGCAGCAGAAATGGAACTGTTCCGTTCTTTGCTCAGTGTGTTGAGATGCTGTGCATTGACCACCAGAATTAGTGTCAATAGTAATGGCCATTGAGCTGGGGTTTAGGAGAGACAGAATGTCGGAACTGTGCAAGCACACAGGATTGAAGCTGCTCTCTATGTAAAAAAATAGTCATTAATGTGGCCTGCTGCCCGCTCACAAACCAGCCTGATGTGAGGCAAAAGACACTCGTACACACCAGCCCCCTCCCCAGTCAGAACTGTTAAAACATAGGTACCAGAGCTGAATTCCAAATGCGATCCGGGGCACCTGGTTCTATCTGCAGGAGAATCCATAGTACAGGCCACAGGTTTCCAACAGAGAGAGCATTGAAAATTGACCCTTTTCATCCCTCGGGAGAACTGACAAAGTTAGCTGTAATAGCAAAGACTTTATTCTATTTCATTTTTAATGTAAGCTTCAATTCAAGCAAGCTGAAATCACACTGTGCAATATTATTAACTGGGGACTTCTCCAGTAATACATCCCACTGTCGCTCGCCTGTACAAAATGATATGAAAGGCAGGGGGGGGTCGGGTAAAGGGAGGGCTGACCTTAGTATGAGGTTTTGTGTGCTTCTGTTTTCCTTCAGCAAGATCCAAGTTCGATTGTTTAATATTTCTGTTTACAATGTGCAGCTGTCCTTTGGCCAAGTGCTTTCTCAGTGCCAACTTGAAGTGAATTACACAGAACACTTGTGCAGAGGAGGAGGCATGAAAGAAAAACAGAAAATGATGGATATTCTCAGCAGGCCAGGCAGCACCTGTGGTGAGAGAACCAAATTAATATTTTATGCGAACTGGTAGGGTTAGAATCTGGCCTTGTTCTGAGATGCAGAGGAGCAGGGGAAGCTGTGGAGAGAACCAAAGCATTATCTATGACAGGGAAGGGAGCAAGTGGTGTTGGCTGAGAGGGGTGTTGCAGGCTGGTTGAAGGCTGATCTGTCGAGAGGAGGGATAAACAGAGGGAGATCAGTAAGCACAGAGAGGAAAAAAAATAATGTGGGCTTTGTGAGATAAGTGAGAAAAACCTTCATCGCCTCTTAACACAATGTCTTTTTCAGTCCCATTGGTCTTCACCCCCTTGGTTCTTCATCCTTCTCCCTTCTTTGCAGTTTAAATCATGCTTGATAATTAACAAAGAGGTCACTAAACTTAAATGGTAACTCTTCCTCTCTCCACAGATGCTGCCTGGCCTGATGGGTATTTCCAGAATTTACAGTTTCAGATAACTGCAGTCTGTTGCCTGTTGGTTATGAAATGAGTTCACTTGGCCAACTAGTTCAGTCCACTGTTAATGCTCCACTCCCGATTTCTCACTTCTCTACACATTCAGCCCAGCCCTCTGTTCCCCTCTCCTTCATGTGCAATTCCAGCTTCCTCTTACACTTGGGAATGAGAGTGCCGTAGTTAAATTATTGAGTTAGCAGCACAGAGTCCTGGACTAACCACCTAGAGACAGGAGTTCAAATCCCACCATGGCATTCCAGGCAATTACATGATCTGTAATTTAATAATTATATAATTTAGATATTTTAAGGACTAATCCCTTTATTACAATCGAAGAGAGGGATTTCATTTTAGTACATTGCTAACTTTGAAGAGAATCACTTCAGATATGGGCAGGCATTATTTACCGAAGCCACTGTCATATTTCACAACATCATTCTATTTTACAATGGTGCCAAAAGTGATGCCCCTTAATCTTGATGGCAGTGCTGAGGGGTGTGCAACAGTGACATAGTTGTCTGTGGAGTCAGCAACACCAGATTGCCACTGTCCTCACTCGTAGCTCAGGAGCCCTTTTTATGCTTTTCAGTCTTAGTTACATACGTCTAGCAGTGGGTCGGGTTGCTGCCTCACAGAACAAGTGAATTGGGTTTAGTCCTGTTCTCTAGTGGAATTGGGTGTGGAGTCTGCATGTTTTCCTTGTGGCCAGGTGCTCCATTTTCCTCCCACATCCCTAGGATGTGCAAGTTGGCAGGTCAATTCGCCACTGCAAATTGCCCCTGGTGTGTAAGTGGCAGAAGAATCAGGGGGGGGGGGCATTGATGTATATATGTGGGGGAGAATGGTTTATAGGGAGATAAGTGAGTTAATCAAATAAGTGAGGTTGCACAGCCCCAACCACAAAAAAATTGGAGAAAACATTGCATTCTAAACTATATTCCTCTTCCGGCAAAAACGGGAGCTCTAATACTGACAAAAGAAGTTTACATTATTTTTATGACAACTGTGGTATCATTCTCTGATCCTAAATTGACACAAAGCATTAAAAATTTACTAACTGGGCAAGTTGTGCAGTGGTTCAAACTGTAACTATTAAATTCAATGGTAAGTTCTGTGAACATTTATAACTATATTTAAACGACTTAATCTATTCCTGCATCCATCTGCTGTAAATCTGCTTCCATTTCCATCACCTGTAAATCTCCTCTGGGTTAAGTGACCATGGGAAGTGGTAGATTTTCTGCTAAAAAGATTTATTGATCCTGCTCTCCATCGTTGGCTGGTTGCTCGCTGATCTTCCAACAGCTCAGCAGAGCATTGATGTCTGCACTCAATACTTACGATAATTGTTTTGGGAAATCCCAAATCAAGTTCTTAAAATGGAAAAGTGGGACATTTTGAAGATTCATTGTGGGGAAGACTGTAGACCTGTGCAAGTGGTGCATACATTCAACAAGTGGATTTCTGTGACAACCACACCTGGCTCTGAATGGAAATATGAAATGTATGTTATAGCCAAGAATCTGTGTATCTATTTGATCTATCAAAGCTCAGTTAACCAAAGTACTGTATCCAAAGTACTGTAACCAAAGTACTGTATCAAACTGTGTGACAACAGTGTTTATCATTTTTAAAATCTGTCCTTGACAGATTATTTGAAATCTTAAAAGCTGAGCAAAGAATTTAATTCCTCCAAGAGGATCAGAGCCTTGTCATGGTTTGGAGGTTGTGTGCCTCAATGACCTGGCAAGCTATGTTGGCTGGAGTCAGAGCTTTATGCTTTGGCTTTTGGTAGGGTCACCCGTGCCAAACAGGTCAAAGGCCAGAAGCCAGACTAAGAGTGATCCACCAATTCTCCAGCTTCAGGAGTTCAGCTCAGGGCTAACAACCCTGACTAGTAAAGCAAAATAGTTATGGAAACAGCAATGAAGAATCCTTCTACATCTGTGTGTGATGGTACTTCTGAATCTCCACCTAGGGTTTGTGCGACTGACAGTGAGCCAAGAGGAAGCTGTGAAACAGTGAAGGAAGCCATGAACAACACTAGAGATGGAGGATCTTCAATGCTGCCCTAAACATCAGCAGCGTAACGGGCAGAAGAGGAAAGAATTTAATTACATCATGTCACATGCAGTGGACATTTTCCAAATGTCATAGTTTAGATACACAGTTCGGTTGCTTTAATCAGTTGAGGAGGATTTTTTCCCAAGATTTTCCTAATTCCTCTCTTAAGGTTTCAACAAGAAATTATTTTTGTATAACTCCTTTGAAGCAGTGAAACATTACAGCAGATACACTGAAGAAGTTCATCTCCACATTTTCATTCTTTCAAGTTAAAAACCGAAATATAATTCAAGAAGATCAAATGAGATGAGGTGAATAACTAGAAATACAAGAGATTTTGGAGATGTGGAAATCTTGAGCAACGCACACAAAATGCTGGAGGAGTTCTGCAGGTCAGGCAGCATCTATGGAGGGGAATAAACAGTTGATGTTTTGGGCCAAGTCCTGGTGATGGGTCTTAGCCCAAAGCATTGACTGTTTATTCCCATCCACCAATGCTGCCTGACCTGCTGAGTTCCTCCAGCATTTTGTGTATGTTGAGGTGAATTAGAAACTGGTGACTCAGGCTTGAATTTAGTGAACTGGAAAACAGGGTGGAAAGGCATACAAAAATGCTGGATGAACTCAGCAGGTTGGGCAGCATCCGTTGAAAGAAGCAGTCAATGTTTCGTGTCGAAACCCTTCATCAGAAACGTTGACTGCTCATTTCAATGGATGCTGCCCAACCTGCTGAGTTCATCCAGCTTTTTTGTACGTCTTGATTTGCCCACAGCATCTGCAGTGCACTTTGTGTTTAGAGGGTGGAAAGGAATGAGCAATACCAAAAGTGCATGTACAGTGCCCTCTGACTTGGAATGGGTGCGAGTGCAACAGAAGGAGGAGAACCATTGGGTGGGGTGTACACCTACCCTACGGCATCTTTGTGTAATGATACAAGAATGATTGTGACATAGGGAAAGGCTGAGGTTAAAGATACTATTGAGTGGAGATTCCACTGCTTTGCTCAGGTGTTGGAAAATCAGCTCGAAAGCAGTCCACATGGAGTGTTTGTTCACTTGTGGTCACCACACTCTAGTAAAGATGTAATTGTGCTAAGGAGAGTGCGGGGGAGATTCCATCACGGCGAGAGAACAGGTAGGCTGTCTTCATTTTCCCTGGAGCAAAGATGGCTGAGGGAGGATGTGATAAAAGTATCAACGATTACGTGAGACACAAGAGTGATTAGAATCTCTTTTCCCCTGTAGTAGTGGTATCAAAAACAATAAAGGGAATAGATTTAAAGTGAGAGGAAGTAGTTATAAAGGTGATCTGCGGGGTAAGATTTTACTCAGGGTATGGTTGATATCGAGAACAAGCTACCAGACAAGATGGTGGAATCAGATAAAATTACTACATTTAAAACCCATTTAGTTGGACATTTAAATAGGCAAAGCATAGAAGGATATGGTCCTGAAGAAAGGTCTTCGCCCAAAACATTGACTGTTTACTCTTTTCCATAGGTGCCGCCTGGCCTGCTGAGTTCCTCCAGTTTTTTGGGTTTGTTGCCAAAGAAGGATATGGTCCTAATGCAAGCAAGTGGAGAGTTTCGAGTAGATGGGATAAAAGGTCAGTATGAACACAGTGGTTCAAAGGACCAACACGGTGCACCACAGCTCTATGACTCTGGGGTTACAAGAGAACTGTCTAACAAACTTCCTTGTGTATACACCGCAAGTCAAGTCATATATCTGGCCTCTTTGTAAAGGCATAATGTTCTTGGTGCCACTCACAGCACTTGCTCCTTTCATGGTGGTGATAATCCTCTTAAAATAAGTGGGTGAGACAGTGGCACAACTAGTAAAGCTGCTGCCTCATACCAATGAACAATTCAGTCCTTACCTCAGTTACTGATAGTGCACATTCTCCCTCTGACTATGGGGTTTTCTGGAGGCCTCCAACATACCAAAGAGATGTGGGTTGGTGGTTAATATCCACTCTGAGGCCTCCTGGTGTGGGTGAGTGGTAGAATCTGGGGAGAGTTAAGAAAGAGGAGGAGGAGCTGTGGGGAGAGAATGAAACAGGTAGGGTAGTATGATGGTCAGTACAGACTTGATGGGCCAAAGGTCCTGTATCCATTGTCCATGACTCCAAGCCATTCAACTTTGGTATTACATTAGCAGGGAATGTCACTTTAATCCGTTTAAGCAACTTCCTGTGTACATTGTCAAAAACTCCTGCTTATGTTCATTCATGAGCTAGAGGCACCATTGACAAGGCTGGTAATTATCACCTATTACTAGTGCTCTTGAGAAAATGGTGATGGATCGCCTTCACAAATCACTACAGTCTATGTAGTAAAGATTCTGATAAGAACTTTGATCCAGTGATGAATAATCTAAGAGTTATTTATACCCAAATCAAGATAGTGAACAACCTAGAGGTGGAGTCCTTCACGGTAGTGAAAATTATACATGTAGGAGCTTGTGCCAAATAAGTGGTGAGTTACTGTAATTGTTAAATATAACACAGCACTGAAAATTGAACTGCAACAGATGCCAAAAACAGAAGTGAAAATAGAGGATGCTGGGACACTCAGCAGGTCCAGCAGTATGTGAGAGAAAGAGTTAACATTTCAGGGTGAAAATCCTCCTCCTAATCGATCTTGCACTTGAAATAACAAAATGGTGTTTCTGCTCACTGATAACACCTGATATGATGAGTGTTTCCTGCATTTCCCGATTTTACTTTCAAGACATTTGCAATTGGCCATACATAGGGTTTCGAGAAAGACTGGGTGAGGGTGTCTGATATCCCTATATTTGATGGGCTCTAATATAGATTAATTTGGGTTTGTTCTTAATCCTGGCAAATGAATGGATAATCTGCCTCCTATTGGATTAGTGGGCTGGAATGAACAACACCAACACTTTTTGCCCAACTCCTTCTGTTCTTTTGCTATTATGGCTCTGCAGGTAAGTGAAGATTACCACCTTAGATGCTACGACAAGGTAGGGGAAGCCAGAGGAGATGAACTGGCAGCAAATAGCTGCATATCACAGCAACGGTCCACAGTATAAATATAAATCAGAGCAAAAAATATATAAATATAAAACAGAGCAAAATACACACCATTACATAGAGAATTATTTTATGTGGCTGTAAAGTATTTATACAGGGTAAACACAGCTCACTCAACCAATGTTCATTTATAAAGAATGATTGTTGATGCTTGACTGCTATGAGTAAAAATAAACGTAACATAAAATATACAATAATACTGTACATAAAATACAGAATAAGAAGTAAAAGGATCTTACATAATTCATGTTTAACACACTGGCAATAAAATACTGTTCATGTCTGGCTTAATGTATGTCAAACAATCCAAGTGGTGGTAGGTACACTGGGAGCAACTGCTGAATGGGAACTGATTGCTACACATTGTATGGTGCATTAGACACATTCTTTCTGAGCGGGCCCCTAACTGCATATTAGTTGGACAGAGCATTATTGGAACATTTTTCTTGTGCTGATTTGTCTTCATTTGCATAACATGGGCGATCTCTTTGCCTTATTGGACTGGCTAGTCACATGTTAGAGTCGTAGAGTCATTGAACAGCATAGTGCAGAAACAGGCCCTTCAGACCATCTAATCCAGGTCAAACCACTAAAACTGTGTACTCCCATCAACCTGCACCCTGACCATAGCCCTCCATACCCCTACCATCCATTTACCAACTCAAACTTCTCATAAATGTCGAACTTGAGCTCACATGCATCACTTGTTCTGGCAACTCATTCCAGGCTCTCACAACCCTCTGAGTGAAGAAGCTTCTTCTCATGTTCCTCTTAAACTTTTCACCTTTCACCCTTAACTCATGACCTCTATTTGTCCCACCCAACCTCAGTGGAAAAAGCCTACTTGCATTTACTTATCTATACTAGTCATACTTCTATCAAATCTCCCCTTAATCTTCTACAGTCCAAGGAATGAAGTCCTAACCTATTCAATCTTTTCCTATAACTCAGGTCCTCAAGTCCCAGCAATGTCCGTGTAAATTTTCTCCGTACTTTTTCAGCCTTATTTTCATCTTCCCTGTAAGTAAGTGACCAAAACTGCACACAGTACTCCTAATTAAGCCTCATAAAACTTCAAGATTATGTGATGATGGACTGGAATGGATTGTGTGGGAAGTAGCGCAAAAACTCTAATTCAAGTGCAACTGAGTCAATTTAATTGAGTTTAGCCACATGAGAAAGGCTCAGAAAAGATTATTACCAGCATATACACTGTTGTCAGAAACACACTGAGTCTCAGCAATTTGCAGAACGGTAAACTTTATTTTTCGAGTCTGCAGAGTCGGACCCAACCAGCTCCTGCTAGATTGAGTGCCGAATTACACTTTGCACAGTTTTTTTATACCCTAGTTGTTTACGACTTTGTGAGTTGCACCCATGTGAGGTGCAGACATTCTTCCTTAATCTCATTACAAAATTACAAATGTGACTACCCTTTGGCCCACTTATCAGCCTCAGCGCATTAACACCGTTATTGTTCAACCGTTAAGCATGTCTTCCCGTTACCTGTATCGCTTCTTTAATCAGCAAGCTATTGTTTCATCCTGATTTTGCAAATTGGTTTATACGTTGCCCTGCAAGTTGCTTTGCACGTTCTTTCTGTGTCAGCACATTCTAAATGGACTCCTTAAGAATCATTTCTCTCAATCCACCCTTTTTCTTTTTAGAATGTGCTATCAGTTGGGCTTTTGCCACGGGTTTACATAGGCTTCTTCCTCTAGCTCTATTTCCCTTTGTAGGAGTACCTGAACAGGATCAGCTGGGGCCCCTGGTTGCATGACTTGTCTTGCCACCCGAGCTACTAGCTCCCGCAAGCAGGGGATCAGACATGGTAGCAGAAGGAGGACCATCAATCCCCCTCCTATAACCCCTAAAGCGGTTCGCCACCAGCCTCCTTTCAACCATCCGTCCAGCCAGTCCCAATACCCCAGCGGCTTCCAGGTCTGTACCGGCACGTGGGCCAGTTTCCTTATTTTATCTGATATTTTTTGAACCACCTTTCCGTTGTCATCTATCTTTAAGCAGCAGTTGGTTAGATTAAACTTTCCACATACTCCTCCTTTTTGTTGTAGTCATAACATTTCTCGTTTACATGAGAGTGTGATACAAAGGACCCTGGAAAAACCGTCATGCCCACCCTTACCATCGTCCTGCACTTATCACATCCCCCTTCAGCGCTTCTCAACAATAGCAGTATATACATTACAGTCCCAAAGTTCATTCTGTCCGTCTTTTGAGCTTTAGCACCATCGGGTCTTCTCCCTGGACCCAAGTCCATTCTGCACCTTCTTCGGGCTTTACGGGTCCCTTGATTCTCGCGGCGTGGGTCCACCCTTTTTCTTTTGTCCTTACTGCGGCTTCGGTGGTCAGTAGCACCTGGAATGGGCCTTCCCACTGCGGCTGTAACTTCTCTGGCTTCCAAGTCTTAATCAGGACCCAGTCACCGGGCTGAGTTCGGTGGAGTGCGAAGTCCAGAGATGGGGTTTGTGCGAGTAACCCCTTCCTGCGCAATTCTGCAAAAGAACGAGATAGTGCCTGTAACTAGTCCCTTACAAAGACATCTCCCCCTTGCAGGGAAGGATAGCCCTCCACCTTGTTCCAATATGGAAGGCCAAACAACATTTCATAAGGGGATACTCCTGTATCTTTTCGAGGAGCCGTGCGGATTCTTAGTAGGGCCAGGGGTAGACACTTGGTCCAGGGTAGCTTGGTTTCCATCATTAGTTTTGTCAATTGCGTCTTCAAAGTACTGTTCATCCTCTCAACTCTTCCTGAGCTCTGAGGGTGCCAGGGGGTGTGCAGCTTCCACTGGATTCCTAAGGCGTCACAGATTAGCTGGTGTGTTTTTGAGGCAAAGTGTGTTCCCCTATCTGAATCAATAGACCCCATTATTCCCTATCTCGGGACTATATTTTCTAATAGGATCCGTGCCACTGTAGGGGCGTCCGCTTTAGTGGTTGGGAATGCTTCCACCCACCTAGTGAAGTGATCCACAATTACTAACAGGTACTTCCATCTCTGAACTTGTGGTAGTTCCGTAAAGTCTATTTGGATCCGATGGAACGGTCGGACGGCTAGTGTTTGTCCCCCCTTATGGGTGGCACGCATCATTTTCTTGTTTACCTTTTGGCAGGTAACAGCCCCACACCTCCTGTTGAGCTAGTGTGAATATCCCTTTACAAACATAGTCCCTTAGGATAGTGTCGCAACATAGCTTGCACTCCCCAATGGCTTTGTTGGTGTAGTTGTTGCAGTATATGACGAGTTACTTCCTTATTCAGTACTTGCCGTCCGTTGGGGGTCTTCCACTCGCCTTCTGATGTTTGTCGGGCTCCCCTGTTGATTCCCCGTATAAGAACTGTGCCGGGTTACAACTATTGTTCCTTTCAAAGCTTACATCATCCCCGACCATCAGAATGGTTTCGTATTTCAGTATGCGAGAGTCCGTCAACCACCGCTGAGCTTTTTGGGCTAAGAGGGTGCTAACGGAGTGCTGGGTATACACCGTCATTCTTCCCCCAAAGGTTAATTTCCGTGCTTCTTCTACTAGTACGGCTGCTGCCGCTACGGCTTGTATGCACGTCGGCCATCCCCGGGATACCGGGTCTAACATTTTTGATAAAAAGGCCACAGGTTGCCGCTTTCCTTTTTCTTGGGTTAGTACTCCTAACGCAGTTCCTTCATTGTTTGTTGCATACAGCTGAAAGGGCTTTTCCAGTGCTGGCAGTGTTAATACCGGGGCCCGAATTAGTTGCCCTTTTATTTTCCTGAACTTCTGTTCTTCTTCTTCGGTCCAGCTGATTATTCCCCGGTCTTCCTTTGCCAATTTGTCGTACATAAACTTCACCAGGGGGGTATAATTCTCTATCCAAATCCGGCAATAGCCCACTAAGCCCAGAAATTGTCTTATTTCCTTCTTTGTCCTGGGAAGCGGTATTTTTAGTTATTCCCGCTATTCTTTCTGGGGTTATTTGGCGGTGCCCTTTACTGACTCTGTGTCCGAGATATGTTATTTCCTTCTCGACAAATTGCAGTTTCTTCTTGGACACCCGCAATCCTTTTTCTCCTAGGTAATTCAGGAGTCTTATAGTATCGTCTCGCACTACCTCCTCTGCTGGTCCCGATAGTAGTAGGTCATCGACATACTGTAATAGTTGGTTCTTTTCGGTACAATGGAATCCAGCCAATACTTGCTCCAGTACCTGTTCGAATAGGTTTGGGGACTCCGTGAACCCTTGGGGCAAGACGGTCCACCGGAGTTGCTTCTTCCGCCCAGTGAAGGGATTTTCCCATTCAAATGCGAACATATCTCGGCTACCTTCCTCCAACGGGCAACTCCAAAAGGCATCTTTTAGATCTATCACACTGAACCATTCATGTTCAGGAGGTATTTTGCTCATTAATGTATAGGGGTTAGGCACTACCGGGTATCGTGTTTGGACTACCGCATTTAAGCCTCTCAGATCTTGAACCATTCGATACGTGCCGTCGGGCTTTCGGACCGGTAGGATGGGGGTATTAAAGGGTGACATACATTCTTCCAGGAGTCCATCTGATACTAATGTCTCAATTACAGGTTGTAATCCCCTCCTCCCTTCCATGGCAATGGGATATTGCCGTCTTCTCTCTTCTGCTTGTTTGTCCCACTGTGGGTCGTTTACTGGAAATTTCCGGTCCCCCGGTAACTCATTCGGCTGTTCCCTTCCCCAAATTGATATTGCAGCTTGTCGTATCATTTGCCTCTCTTGTGCAGAAAATAGCGTTCCCATAATCGCATGCATTTCTTCCCAAGTGTAAACATTAGGTCCTAAGAATTGATCCAACTGTTCTGCCAGTCCCATTGGATCTTCTAATAAAGTTTTCATATCTTTCTTAAATCCTCGTACTTCGGTACTTGTCAGAGGGACGTTTACAAATCCTGTTCCTCCCCGTTCTCCTCCCATTGGAACCTCTCGAAGGGGACACAGCTGTACCTCTTCCTTTTTTAATTCGTCTTTCTTTTTCTTATCTGCTCCTGTCACACTCCTTGTTTCGATCCTTGCTTTTGCTTTTTCCCTAACATCCCTCTCTTCCCTCTCCGGGTCTATTTCTTCTGTTTTTTCACTTTCTTCACGTCCTCCCTCTGCTCCCGCAAGGGGCGCAGAAGGCTGGACATAGGGAGGGGGTAAATGATCGAGTGGGTCCCACTTCCGCTCCCCTTTAATGCCCAATTTAAAACTCTTTGTTGTTACTCCTGGCCAGGGAGCCCAACAAAAAGCATAAGCAATTTCTTCCGGTTTTACACTTGGTTTTGAATTAACGTAAATGTTTAAGGCTTGTCGTACCCAATCCTCCTCAGACCCAAGCCGCGGCCACCAGACCGCAGGTTTTTCTATCGGCTGTTTCGACCAAATTAAACAGTACTGTATCATTTTTTTCTTTTGTTTCCCTTTTAGTCTTCCACATCCCCAATTCTCAAACATTCTACCGAGGGGGCTATCAGGAGGAACCCCCGGGTATGGTCCCGGTCTCTCCGTTTCCTCTTTCTTTTTAGAGCCACCCCCTCCCATCTTATTCCGCTCTTACTTAATCAGGAGGACCCCCGGGTAGCGATCCCGGTCTTCTCCGTCCTTACTTATTCCCGCACCTTTCTACTATAATAGTAGGCACTTACCCGGTGCGTCCTGGGGACTTCCAGTACCAGGTACTGTCCCCTTCTCCCCGTTTACCGCTCTGCGCTGTCCGGATATCACTCGCTCAAGCCGCGCTGGAGCGACGAGCAAGGAGTCAGGGACCGCCAAACTCGGCGGGGTGCACCGTCTCCGATGTCCTTCCTCGTGTCCACCGCGGCCGGAGTGTGGATCCCGGACGAGCCCCCACGTTGTCAGAAACACACTGAGTCTCAGCAATTTGCAGAACGGTAAACTTTATTTTTCGAGTCTGCAGAGTCGGACCCAACCAGCTCCTGCTAGATTGAGTGCCGAATTACACTTTGCACAGTTTTTTTATACCCTAGTTGTTTACGACTTTGTGAGTTGCACCCATGTGAGGTGCAGACATTCTTCCTTAATCTCATTACAAAATTACAAATGTGACTACCCTTTGGCCCACTTATCAGCCTCAGCGCATTAACACCGTTATTGTTCAACCGTTAAGCATGTCTTCCCGTTACCTGTATCGCTTCTTTAATCAGCAAGCTATTGTTTCATCCTGATTTTGCAAATTGGTTTATACGTTGCCCTGCAAGTTGCTTTGCACGTTCTTTCTGTGTCAGCACATTCTAAATGGACTCCTTAAGAATCATTTCTCTCAACTGTCAAGGATGCTAATATTTTTAATGACAAAGGGTGCATGACCAAAGACAATAATTCCATTTCTCTTTTCATAGAAGCAGTTTGACATGCTGAGTGTTTCCACCATTTTTATTTCCATTTAACATTTTGATGGACAGCGCTATATTAAAGCAACCCTGCACTTCTGTAGACGTCGCCATTTGAGTGAGCTGTACAGCTAAGGTCCTGGCCTCCTCTTCATGTGGAGGCAAATGACCACATGGCATGGTTTTGAAAAGGATGTTTTGCTGCTGCTCTGAGCAACATTGATCAACAAAACTGAAGCAGAATAATTGCTATTTATCTGATTGTTCTTTGTGGGATCTTGCTATAAGCTAATTGGGTGTCACATTTCCACATACTAATCGATGACAGCACTTCAAAAGCTTTAATTGCTTGCTAGTTAGATTGTGAAAACTGATACGGCAATGTCTGCCCTTTATTTATTCCTGATAAACTGTTGAGGTTAATTTTAGCTGTGGCTCTGATGTAGTCTGTTTGCTTCTTAAGGCAGAATGTGATCATCGAGGTACTAGAACAGAGATTCCACGGCTAACGCACCAGTACAGTCCTGAGTTCTGCCATATCAGAGGAAACCTTGAACACATGCATCATCATATCTCTCCAGTGATCAGACATCCATTTTCAGGTTAGATCCAGAGAAACGGCCTTGGTTTTCCTTGCCCGTGATTAATATAGACAAGATCTCTAGGATCAATTTAATCTTTCCCTCTTACAGAACAACACACACAAAATGCAGCCGACGTTTCGGGCCAAGACTGGCTGAAGATGAAGATGAAGGGTCTCGACCCAAAGCATTGACAGTTTACTCTTTTCTATAGATGCTGCCTGGCCTGCTGAGTTCTTCTGGCATTTTTTGTGTGTTGCTTTGGATTTCCAGCATCTGCAGATTCTCCTGTGTTTGTGACCCTCCTACATAGCCTACCATTCTCTATCATCCATGTAGCTGTCTAAGGTTTTCTTAAATGCCCTTAATGTATCTGCCTCTGCCACCTCCCTGACAGCACATTCCACACACCCACCACTCTCTGTGTTAAAAATTTACCTCTGACATCCTCCCTATACTTTACTCCAATCAAGATAAAATTATGGCCATTTCTGTCCTCAATAAAACCCTCTGCTCATCCACTCAATCTAAGCTTCTTATTATCTTGTTCAACTCTATTAAGTCGCAGCTCATCCTCCTTTGCTCCAAAGGGAAAAGCCTGGATCACTCAACCTACCCGTGGATGTCTGTGGTGTGAAGAGTATCTGTGGTTGCACTTGTATATTGAATTCCTTTCTACTTTTGTTGCTACCTTGTTATCGTAACTTTGGCTGCCTTTTACTCCCAACGCCACCCCCCCCCCCCAAATGGATTCCATATACAATGTGCACTGTGAGAGACCGATGCTCCCGCACCAGTTCAGCATCAGTGGCCAAAGACTGAACTGCTGAGACAATAGGAAACACTTATGGTTGGAAAATGTAACCAGCATTCAAATTAGCAACACCATTAGCTGTATCCTAATTATCCAACTTGCTCCGTGTTTCCAGCATTTTCTGCTTTTACTTCAGATTCATAGTGTTAATTTAATACATTGTAGGTTATGTGACATAACGTCCGGTTGTTATACTCTGACTCAGAATGAACAATGCAAAGGATATCATTTGCACCATAATGAAGGAGTGAGCATTTTCTTCCCATCAGATATATTTTGCTCTTCATCAGGTCGAGTGATGTGCTTAATTACACTGCACAAAATCACTTAGTTGATTAGCTCATCAAAACATCTCCCAGCTATATATACTAGTAGAACGGTACCAGAGGCAGGGGTGGACAGCATAATGCAAGCTTACAGAGGTGGGGTGCAACCTTTTTCCCAGCTGCTTGCTGTGCAGAAACTACTCTCTCCTTGACATTATGAGGGCTGCAAAGAAAAGAGCCATCAGGACCATCACATCAGCTGCTGAGCAAGCCCCAGATGGTTATGGATGGTTAGGGGTGCCTGTGAACCAGTGCTGCTGGGACATAGGCCAGGGCCTGCTCATTCCCTGGCTGAGTCGCCATGGTGAGGGTGTCCAATGTTGAAAGGCCCGAAACACCCAATGACTCCAGGTTACATCACTGGTGATGAATCCCAGGGTATCCCAGGATGCATCTCAGCATCATTTATTAAGGACACTTGTATTGTGCACTGGAACATCTCCTAGACGCAGACTGAGAGGAATCCGAGAATCAGGCACAATGTGAAGCAGCCTGCCAATTCATGCATTGTTCATTGTCCAGCAATCAATTTCATGGCTCTAACGTTTGCACCCTTTAATTTACAGAGTTACCATAGCAAATGTGCTGCAAAAAGACTTTTTATCCTTAGTGCTGGTCTGAAGTTTGCAAAGCAAACTCTCTCAACAACATTCCCTCAGCAAAAAAGGATGCAATTCCGCTTTCACATGCAGTACAATGTACTTGCAGCATGTAACACACCATCATAGTCACAGCATAAGCAATACTAATCACAAACAAGAGAAAATCTGCAGATGCTGAAAGTCCAAGCAATGCACACAAAATGCTGGAGGAACACAGCAGGCCAGGTGGCCAAGAGCACAGTCGACGTTTTGGGCCAAAACCCTTCAGCAGGACTAATAAGCAATACTAAACAATATTTCTATAAAGCATATACTACTTCCTATTGTTTTTACAGCCACTCCTCAAATACACTCACTGTCACAACTGGAGAGATTACTGGCAAAATAATTATCATTGAGACAAGAAAACTTCATAATGGTATGAGGCAATGTTTTAAGAGAAATTGGGATAATGACATCATTTCGTAAAAAATGTCTGACCACAATGGACAGCAGAGTGGCAAGCTGGTAGAGCTCCAACGACCTGCATTTGGTCTTGACCTCTTCTGTTTCTGTGACCATATGTGGTTTCCTCCCAGCTCCCTAAGACATGTGGGTTAGTAGGTTAATAGGCTACTGTAAATTTCCCCTAGTGCAAAGCAAAATCCAGAGGGCTGAATGTGTGGAAAATGTAATAAGGTCAGTATAAAGGTGGTCGGTGTGGATTCATTGGGGTATGTTTATGACTCTATGGCAACAGTTTTACATTTGCATAACACCTTTAACACTATAAATGTTTCCAAGCCAGTTGGTGTGTTCTCATATAAACTTTAATTTAATCAAACAACTAAATTTTAATTGTTATTGTAAAAATAGAAAGAGAGCAGGAATACAAAGAGATCTAAGAGATGGATTTCAGAACTCAAAGGGCTTTAACAGTTAAAGGCAACGCCAATAATGTTGGAGCAAAAAGTATCAGGAAGATTCAAAAGCCAGAACTGGAGGAACGTGAGACTTCAGTAGGCTCTAGTGCTAGGAAAAGGTTAGGGAAGTAGAAAGGCTTTGTAAAAATTGAGGGATAATGAGAATGAACTAATGTAAGGCAATCAGTTCAGTATCTCAGGTGAATGATCATTCACGTATGTTAGGATTCAAATAAACAGGTAAATTGGTTTATTGGTGCCCATCTATAGAGGTGGGGTAAAAGACTTTGTTTTGCACAGATTGTTCCATCACATTGGCACATTGAAGTAGTACAAGGGAAAAGAGAAACAGAATACGGAATTAGGTGTTAATGTTACATTGGGACTTAGTGAGGTCAGGAGTCCACCATACTGAGATATTTCAATAGATCTTTGACAGTGGGATAGAAGCTGACCTTGAGCCTGATGGCACATGATATACGTTTGTAGCTTTTTTTTCTTTTTTTTTGTCCTTTGATTTCTCCAAGCTTCATTTTCTGATTTTGAATGTGAGCTAAATTATGCAAAATAAAAATGGTTCACAAGAACGATATTGTACATTTAATTTCCAACGTTAAACTATGAAGAAAAGGAAACTTAGGTACCTGGATGACATGTGAATAAAGATTTCTACATGGCTTGGAAGACTAGTTTTGCAGAAATCAGTTGAGCCACCAACTCACCCATGAAATATCTGAAGGATTTTACAACCCACTAAGTTGCCAGTCTCTGATTCTGATATACTTGGAAATGTGTCATTAACACTGCTACCCTACCATTCCATCCCTCGACCACATTTATTGGGAAAGCTGATCATCTGGCTGTCCTCCTCCTACTGCATAGAGGCAGAGGCTAAAGAACAAGGCACCAGAGGGAAGGACAACAAAGAGGAGGTTGCAGGAGGCAGAGGAGCAGCAACGGAATTATCTCGAGTCAGTGGACTCAGCCGTGTTCAAGGTCTCATCAGAGGACCTCAATGAATATGTCACAGTTGTTACAGACTTTATAAAGTCGTGGGCAATGTGTCCCCACAAATCATTCAGAGACTTTACCAACCAGAAGCCATGGGTGAATTAAGAGGTCCACAACCTGCTGAAGGCTAGATTGGTGGCATTCAAACCTGGTAAACAAGAACACAGAAGAGATCAAGATATGATCTCTGGAAAACCATCTAACTTGCACAGGGGCAAATTTGGACCAATCATGAATCACAGGAGGATGCTCGACAGCTGTCACAGAGCTTGAATGCTATCAACTCCTACAAAGAAACACCAAGCAACATATGAGACAACCAGGTTTCACTCCCAGATGAGCTCTAATCTTTTTATGCTCACTTTGACATATGGAACATGGAGGCATCTGCATGAACTTCCACAGCCCAGTAATGTCCCTCTCTGAGGCCAACATGGGAACATCCTCCAGGAGGGTAAAAGTATCTGGCCCAGACAGTGTATCTGGATGAGTACTGAAGACCTGTGCTAACCAACTAGCTAGAATGTTTATCAGCTTCTTTAACCTCTTGCTTCAGCAGTCTGTGATAAACATGTGTGTCAAGCAGGCTTCAAATTATATGATTCAATGTGATAACCTGCCTCAATGACTGTCATCCAGTAACACTTACATCCACTGTGATAAAGTGCTTTAAGAGCTTGGTTATGAAGCATATCAACTTCCTGCTTGAGAGGTGGCTAGGATCTGCTCCAATTTGTCTTTCATCACAACAGGTCAACAGCAGATGCAATTTTGTTGGCTCTCCGCTCATCTTCTGGACAATGAAGATACATACTTTTCATATAGATCTCCTACATTGACTGTAGCTCAGCATTCAACACTATCATCCCCTCAGAACTAATCAATAAGCTCCAAGACCTTGACATCACTACATCCCGTGCAAGTGTATCCTCAATTTCCTCACTTGCAGACCCTCCACAATAGCATCTCCTCCACAATTGCCATCAGCGCAGGTGCACTGCATGCTTTGCTCCCTGCTCTATTCACTTTAAATGTACTACAGTGAGACTGAGTAAAGTTCCAATGCCAAATTTAAATTTGCTGATGACATCGCATTGTTGGCTGAATAAAAAGTGGTGACAAATCGGCATTTAGGAGAGAGAGTGAAAATCTGGTTAAATGGTGCCACAGCAACAACCTCTTGCTCAACAACAGCTAATTAAAAAGCTGATTATTAACAGCAGGAGGAAGAATCTGGCAGTCCATGAACCAGTACTTGTTAGAAGATTTTAGGTGGAGAGGGCCAGTAACTGTAAACTCCCTGGCATTATCATATCAGAGGATCTGTCCTGGGACCAGCATGTAGGTACCACTCCAAAGAAGGCATGCCAGTGCCACTACTTTCTTGGAAGATTGCACAGATATGATTGCACACAATCTTCTTGGAAGATTGCCATCTAAAACATTGACAAACTTTTACAGTTGCACAGTGGAGACTGGTTGCATCACCACCAGGTTCAGGAACAGTCATTACCCCTCAACCATCAGGCTTCTATACCAGAATGGAGAACTTCACTACCCTCAAAAGTAAACTGATTCCTCAACCTTGGACTGACTTTCAAGCACTCAACAACTCACATTCTCTTATTATTTATCTATCTTTCAATCAATTTATCTATCAATTTGTTTATTCATTTATTTAATCACTTTTTATTGTATTTGTACAGTTTCTCCTCTTTTGCATATTGGTTGTCAGTGTTTGTGGGTATTTTTTCATTGATTTTGTTGTATTTCTTTGTTCTACTGTGAATGCCTGCAAGAAAACGAATCTCAGGGTAGTATATAGTGGCCAATTTATTAGGTAAACATGTACACCTGCTTGTTAATGAAAATATCTAATCAGCCAAACACGTTGCAACACCTCAATGCATAAAGCATGCAGACATGGACCAGAGGTTTGATTGTTGCTCAGATCAAACATCAGAATGGGGAAGAAATGTGATCCAAGTGACCTTGACCATGGAATGATTTTTTGAGTATCTCAGGAACTGTTGAACTCCTGGGATTTTCATACACAACAGTTTCTAGAGTTTACAGAGACTGATCTGAAAAACAAAAAAAAATGCATCCAGTGAGCAGCAGTCCTGTGGGCAAAAATACCTTGTTACTGAGAGAGGTCAGAGGAGAACAGGCAAACTGGTTCAAGCTGAGAGGGGCGACAGTAATTTAAATAACCATGCATCACAACAATGGAGTAGAGGAGTATTCCTGATCACATTAACACGTCAAACCTTGAAGTGGATGTGCTACAGCAGCAGGTGGCCATGAACCTGTACCTAATAAAGTGGCCACTGAGTGTGTATGAACAGTGACAATAATTTTGCCTTGAACTGTTAGCAACTCCTGCCATGAAGGCCGGCGAGAGGCACTGAGCAACCGATCAATGTGGAATACAAAATAATCACAAGTTATTAGAGAGCTTGAAAAATAGTCTAATCTGAGATGATTCTGCTACTCAATGACTTTTTGTTCTGATTAAGATGTTCAGAGAGTGTTAAGGTCAATGTCTTGTCTCGGACAACCTAATATCATGTGCCGATTTTGGAATGTATCATGGTTTCCTCGGATAGTGGAGATGGTTTTGTCCTGGGGATCTTCACAAACTGCTGCTTAGCACTGACCACCTGTATCAAATGGAAGTGTAATTACTGCACCTTGGCATTACCATTCTTTGCTTCTCTGAAGCTCAGGTTAGACTGAATTGAAGGCTGAACTGAAATCAACAAAGAGATTCCTGACCTATGTACCAGGGAAGCCAACATGCTGCATTATGAAGTCAGGACCAATATTACCAGCATTGTCTACAGATCTATTGGCTCTTTAGGTGAAATGCAATGTATCTAGAAAATCTTGAGTTACAGATCTGAGAAATGACTTGGCCAGCCTTTCATGACCACCTGAGTGTAGAGATAATCCCCTCATAGTCCTGAATGGCTAACTCTTTATTCTAAGACTGTAACCTTTGGTTTTAGACACCCCTAACAGCCAAATCTGCATCCATCTTGTCAAGCCACACAGGGATTTGTACATCTCAGTGGGTCACCTGTCATTCTTCTGAACTCTGGAGAGTACCAACCCAATCCAAGACAAACCCTCCAAGCCTGGAATCATGTTATACTTCACAGCACTCTCTCTTTTGCAAGTATACTGTATATTTCTGCAGGTAAGAAGACCAGACCTGAACACAAACTCACTATCCTAGGAATCCATCTGCATTCTCTCCAGTATGAATGACACCAAAGAATTCTCCACTGCAGCCCAGCATCAAAGTATGCATAATATTACAAATGTATCTCATCAAACTGCACTACGAGAGCTGTCACAGCTTAAGTACGGCAACTATTAATATCTCACTGGCAAATACCCTTACTATCTCGTTACGCATATGTACTTAGTTGACTCTATTCCCATAACAATATTGTTACAGCTCTCTCATCACAACCAGGTTTGTGTCTCCACACCAATCGGGATAATCAATAAATGGTGACATCTCAGTGATACCTATTGCCCAGAAGTGAGAGAAAAAAAGAGAAACCTGCACAACAATGGTGCATATTTCTGTCGTCACTTTATCCAATCTACCAGATCATGAAAGCCAGAGTAAGCCAATCTAGATGTCAAATGTCTTAAAAAACACAACCAAATCATGGATGAGTAATGCCTTGGAGGTTTATGTTGCCTTGCTTTTTTCCTGTCCTCATGCTTCCATGCCATGGTCTCACAGTGGCTTCAGGCAGGTTGGTGGATGGACTATCCCCCAGAATGGAGGACATTGAAGATGTCTGCAAAGGGCAACGAGAAACCAAGGTGTCCCAAGTCCTGATTGTGCTGTCTAACTTTGATCAACAGCAGCCAGTTAACAGGCAACAGTGCGGCAGGAACATTGTCAACCCGAGCAAGGCTCCATTTGATGGAGATAAAGAGATTAAAGATTCAGATTTGTTTATCATGTGTACATTGAAATACACAGTGAAGTCCATCATTTGCGTCAAATCAAATCAGTGAGGACTGTGCTGAGCAGCCTGCAATAGTCAACATGCTTCCAGTGCTAACATGGTATGCCCACAGTCAGTAAGCCGAAGCCAGACGTCTTTGGAATGTGGAAGGAAACTGGAGCAACTAAAGGAAAGACATGCATTTGTGAGAAAACATACAAGCTACTTTTAGACAACGGCATGAATCGAACTACGTACTGCCTTACAGGTGGTGTTGTAAAGTGATTGCGCTAACTGCTATGCGACCTGTGTGTTGTTTAGGACACCATTTTCTCTCTCTGGACAGACCGCCACACCGCCCACTGGGGAAGAGATGTTGCAGTACTGTGATCTGAAACCAGTGCAACTTGGAGCCCCTGGGGTCTGTCATTTGTGGCAGAGGCACAGGTTCCAGTACAGGATTAATACCCTGAGGGCTTCCCACGAGCTACCACTGAGGAGATACCCTCTCCATCAGGCACCACAACATATCACAGAACAAACTGCTGGAGCAACTTAGCAGGTCAGGTAGCATTTGTGGATGAGGAAGGATAGTCAACATGTCAGGTCAAAGCCCTGTATCAGCACTGAGTGTGTAGAGGGAAGAGAGCCAGTACATGAGAGGTGAGACAGGGACTGGTAGGTGATAGGCAACCAGATGAGGAGGAGGAGGATGTGCAGATGGAGCCACGTGGGGTAGGGAAGACAAAGGTAGAGACAGAGACAGGTGGAAACAGATAAAGGAAATATGTATGCTGACGCAGAATATATGGTTAGAGTACTACCATCGCTGGCAGTACAGTCCAGGAACGCACCCCTCTCTGACCAGCACCATCGCTGGCAATGCAGACCAGGAACCCACCTCTCTCTGACCAGCACCATCCCTGGCAGAACAGTTCAGAAACCCACCCCTCTCTGACCAGCACCATCGCTGGCAATGCAGACCAGGAACCCACCCCTCTCTGACCAGCACCATCCCTGGCAATGCAGGCCAGGAACCCACCCCTCTCTGACCAGCACCATCGCTGGCAGTACAGTCCAGGAACCAACCCCTCTGTGACCAGCACCATCTCTGGCAATGCAGACCAGGTACCCACCCCTCTCTGACCAGCTCCATCACTGGCAGTAAAGTCCAGGAACCCACCCCTCTCTGACCAGCACTATCGCTGGCAATGCAGACCAGGAACCCACCCCTCTGTGACCAGCACCATCGCTGGCAGTACAGTCCAGGAACCCACCCCTCTGTGACCAGCACCATCGCTGGCAGTACAGTCCGGGAACCCACCCCTCTCTGACCAGCACCATCGCTGGCAGTACAGTCCAGGAACCCACCTCTCTCTGACCAGCACCATCACCCCTGGCAGTACAGTCCTCAGATTGGTGGGTAACCCTGGTGTGATTCTGAGCTGTAGTGCCACTGCCCTGTGACAGAGTGGATTTCCCCAGGTACTGCTCTCCGACATCCTCGCATTTCCCTCAGCACTAAGCTGCAGTGAGTGTGTGGGTGGGTGAGTGGTAGAAGGTGGGAATGGAAAATGAGTGACCTGTTGATATGCTGTATCTCTCTGTGATATAACTGATGCACCATCAATAACTCACACTGAGACGTAAGGCGAGATATCGGCTTTTATTGACTGGAAGAAGGAACCAGGAGTGAGTGTCTATCATACAATGTCCTGGAGACTGAGGCCGAGCGTCAGGCCTCAGATCGCCTTTATACAGGGGCCTGTGGGAGGAGCCACAGGAGCAGTCAGCAGGGGGCGTGTCCAGACAGGCACATAGTTCACCACATTCACCCCCCCTTTGTTTGAAAGAGTCCCATGTGGCGAAGTTTCTTACAAGTCAAGTCTATCAGGTGGTCGAATCTGTCGCTGCGATCTACGTAGCACCGGCTATGACTGCATAGATGCCGGCAACATTAGTGATTGCACAGGGGACGAAGGTTGCGCTTGTTCCTGCCCACTAGGCGCCGGTGATCCCTCATGCATGTGCGAGGCGCCTGGTATAAATGCGTACGAAAAGCCCGGTATACAAGTGTCGTGAGGAGTCTGTGTAGGGCCTGGTGAGCACGGTGTCACTTCTGGTGCAGGGTTCATAGTTACCGGAGAGCCTTCAGGGTAGTGGTCTGCTGCACCCGCGGGTGCCAGGTCGCGGATGGAGACCGTGTCATCCCGCCCATCAGGTAAGACCACGTAAGCATACTGGGGGTTCGCATGTAGAAGGTGAACCCTCTCTACCAGCGGGGAGTATTTATTGCTCCTCACATGTTTCCGGAGCAGCACTGGCCCCAGGGACGTCAGCCAAACTGGTAGGGTGGTCCCAGTGACAGACTTCCTGGGAAAAGAGAATAGGCGTTCGTGAGGGGTGGCATTGGTGGACGTACAAAACAGAGAGCGGATAGAGTGCAGTGCCTCAGGGAGGGCCTCCTGCCATCGAGAGACCAGCAACCCTTTTGACTTAAGGGCTAAAAGTGTGGCCTTCCACACTGTGGCATTCTCCTGCTCCACCTGGCCATTACCCCGGGGATTATAACTCGTGGTCCGACTGGTAGCAATGCCCCTAGCTAGCAAGTACTGGCGCAGCTCCTCACTCATAAAGGAGGACCCTCTATCACTGTGGATATAGCAGGGATACCCGAACAGAGTGAAGAGCTGGCGCAGGGCTTTTATGATGGACGTGGCAGTGGTGTCGGGGCAGGGGATGGCAAAGGGGAACCGTGAGAACTCATCGATAACACTGAGAAAATAGACATTGCGGTCAGTGGAGGGAAGGGGGCCCTTAAAGTCAACACTCAGGCGTTCAAAAGGGCGGGTGGCCTTGACAAGTTGTGCCGTGTCAGGACGGTAGAAGAGCAGTTTGCACTCAACGCAAATTTGGCAGTCCCTGGTCATCGTCCTGATGTCCTCCAGGGAGTATGGCAGGTTCCGAGCTTTCACAAAATGGTATAATCGGGTGACCCCCGGATGGCAAAGTTGTGCATGAAGGGCGTACAGCTGGTCGAGCTGTGTGCTAGCACATGTTCCCCGGGATAGGGCATCAGGGGGCTCATTGAGTCTGCCAGGCCGGTACAGGATATCATAGGTGTAGGTGGAGAGTTCTATCCTCCACCGCAAAATCTTATCATTTTTGATCTTGCCCCGCTGTTGGTTGCTGAACAGGAACGCAACCGAGCGCTGGTCGGTCAGCACAGTGAACCTTTTGCCAGCAAGATAGTGCCTCCAGTGCCTAACAGCCTCCACTATGGCCTGGGCTTCTTTCTCCAACGCGGAGTGCCGAATTTCGGAGCCTTGGAGGGTGCGAGAAAAGAATGCTACTGGTCTGCCTTCCTGATTGAGGGTAGCAGCCAGAGCAAAATCGGAGGCATCACACTCCACTTGGAAGGGAGCGGTCTCGTCCACTGCATGCATCGTAGCTTTGGCAATGTCCGTTTTAATGCAGTTGAAGGCCGCGCAGGCCTCAGCAGAGAGGGGAAACGAGGTAGACTTGACCAGGGGGCAAGCCTTGTCTGCGTAATGGGGGACCCATTGGGCGTAATAGGAAAAAACCCCAGGCACCATCTGAGGGCCTTGAGAGTGGTGGGAAGAGGGAGTTCTAACAGGGGGCGCATACGGTCGGGATCAGGGCCAATGACCCCGTTTTCCACGACATACCCAAGTATAGCAAGGCGGGTGGTACCAAACACACACTTGTCCCTGTTATAAGTAAGGTTCAGAGCTGCGGCCACTTGGAGAAATCGTTGGAGGTTGGCGTTGTGATCTGGCCTGTCGTGACCACAGATGGTGATGTTATCCAGATAGGGAAAAGTGGCCTGCAGTTGGTACTGGTCCACCATCCGGTCCATTTCCCTCTGGAAGACAGAGACATCATTCGTGACACCGAAAGGGACGCGCAGGAAGTGATAGAGCCTGCCGCCCGCCTCGAAGGCGGTGTAGGGGCGGTCCTCTGGGCAGATGGGGAGCTGGTGATAAGCGGATTTCAGATCTATTGTCGAGTACACCTTATACTGAGCAATCCATATCCGCGATGCGGGGTAGGGGGTATGCGTCAAGCTGCGTAAACCTATTGATGGTTTGACTATAGTCCACCACCATCCTATCTTTCTGCCCAGTCCGAACAACAACTACCTGGGCCCTCCAAGGGCTTGAGCTTGGCTCAATGATCCCCTCCCTGAGCAGCCGCTGCACCTCCGACTGAATGAAGGCCCTGTCCCCCGTGCTGTACCTCCTGCTTTTGGTTGCCACAGGTTTACAGTCGGGGGTCAGGTTGGCGAACAGCGGTGGGGGAGGGACCTTGAGAGTGGAGAGGCTGCAAGTGGTGTAGGTAGCGCAGCTGTCGGCCTGGTGCTGGATGGGATGTGTGTGTCCGTGTGTGTGTGTGGTCAGTAGCGGGGTATGTGAAGAAGTCCCACAAAACTGAGGATTCCGGACAGTGAGTGGTGGGGGGGGCCCATCATATACCATAGTCACACTTTCGAGATGGTTCTGGAAGTCCAGCCCCAATAACACAGGTGCGCACAGATTAGGCATGACCAGCAGCTCAAAGTCCCGATATTCTGTGCCTTGCACCACCAATGTCGCTACACAACCCGCCCAGATGTCTGTGGACTGCGACCCAGAGGCCAAATGGAACCTCCGACTGACCGGCCGCGTTGCGAGTCCGCAGCGTTGCACTGTGTCCGGGTGAATAAAACTCCCAGTGCTGCCCATGTCAAACAGGCATCCAGTCCAGTGCCCCTCCACCCGGATGTCCATCATGGACCTTGCAAGCTGGTGTGGGGCGCTTTGATCGAGAGTTACAGTGGCCAGAGTTGGATCGCCGTCGGGGTGCCTGGTCAGCATCGGAGGATCGGGGGCGGGGCGTACTGACGCCGACAAAGATGGCCGCTCACATCCGGGGTACCCGGTAAGCATCGGAGGGCCGGGGGCGGGGCATGCTGACGTCGACAAAGATGGCCGCTCACATCCGGGGTGCCCGGTCAGCATCGGAGGGTCGGGGGCGGGGCATGCTGACGTCGACAAAGATGGCCGCTCACATCCGGGGTGCCCGGTCAGCATCCGAGGATCGGGGGCGGGGCATGCTGACGTCGACAAAGATGGCCGCCCACATCCGGGCATGCAAGATGGCAGCCCCCACGTTTCACCCGCAGCGCTGCACTCTGCTCGTAGTTTAGACTTACAGACCTTGGCGAAGTGGCCCCGCTTTCCGCAGCTGGAGCAGGTTGCTTCTCGCGCTGGACAGCGTTGTCGAGGATGTTTTTTATGGCCGCAGAAATAACACATGGGCTTCTGACGGGCCACCGCCATGGTCAGGGTCGGGGAGCTCATGGAATGGCGACTGGCGGTGGCGTTGGCGAATTCGCTCCCGGGAGCCGGCGGTGGCGGGGTCTGAGGTGTTCACGGAACCGGCAGGGAATCGCGCGACTGGACAGCGTCGGCGTTATGCAGCGCAGCCTCTAGAGCGTTGGCCTTCTCTATCGCCGAGCTTAAGGTAAGGTCTGAGTTTTCCAGCAGCCGCTGGCGCATGTACACTGACCTCAGTCCCGTCACAAAGGCGTCTCGCACCAGCAGCTCCGCATGCTGTTCTGCCGTGAGCGTCTTGCAGTCGCAAGTTCAGACGAGTGTCTGTAGTGCTCGGAGAAACTCAGCGCACGATTCGCCAGGCCACTGTTGCCGGGTAGCTAAACGATGTCTTGCGTAGACGGTGTTCACCGGCCGCAGGTACTGTCTTTTGAGGGCGTCCAGTGCCCCTTCGTAGGTCGGCAGGTCCCGGATAATGGAGTAAACTTTGGAGGAGACCCTCGAGAGGAGAATTCTGTACATAACGGCGGGTTCAGTCTCACGAAGCTCCGCCAAGTACGATTGGAAGCATGCAAGCCAGTGTTCAAAAGCGAGAGCCGCGTCAGGGTCTTGAGGGTCCAAATCCAACCGGTCTGGACGCAAAACTGGTTCCATGTTTTAAAACTTCCAGTCAATAAAATTGATGCACCATCAATAACTCACACTGAGACGTAAGGCGAGATATTGGCTTTTATTGACTGGAAGAAGGAACCAGGAGTGAGTGTCTATCATACAATGTCTTGGAGACTGAGGCCGAGCGTCAGGCCGCAGATCTCCTTTATACAGGGGCCTGTGGGAGGAGCCACAGGAGCAGTCAGCAGGGGCGTGTCCCGACAGGCACATAGTTCACCACAGTAACCCACCCCTCTCTGACCAGCACCATCGCTGGCAGTACAGTCCGGGAACCCACCCCTCTCTGACCAGCACCATCGCTGGCAGTACAGTTCGGGAACCCACCCCTCTCTGACCAGCACCATCGCTGGCAGTACAGTCCGGGAACCCACCCCTCTCTGACCAGCACCATCGCTGGCAGTACAGTCCAGGAACCCACCCCTCTCTGACCAGCACCATCGCTGGCAGTACAGTCCGGGAACCCACCCCTCTCTGACCAGCACCATCGCTGGCAGTACAGTCCGGGAACCCACCCCTCTCTAACCACCAGCACCCCTGGCAGTGCAGTCCAGGAACCCACCAAAACACTTGCCCTGGTCTTCTTCTTCGAACCTGCCCGCTCTCAACAATGAAGGGAAATCATTGTTCTAACATAAACTCATAAAATCTTTCAAAGTCCCATTGCTAAAGAAGTAAATTTGAGAGGGTGCAGCACCATTAAATAAGCAGGACAATACCACAGGTAACAGTAAGGAGGGAGAAGATCTATTACATCAATATTTTCCTTTGTTGTTTGCTGAGGAATTAGAACAGATGGACATGCCATTGAGTGATGAGATGAATAATGAGATAAACTCATATAAAATAGACAGAGCAATGTTTAAAAAAATATTTAAACCATTTGACCAGGTGAATGCAATTCACACTTTTAAAAATTATATCTAGGAAGAGATAGCAGAGACATTCCTGCACAACTTGCTAAAAGAGACCACTAGAAGGAACAGAAATGTTTGGGAAATTATAGACTGGTCAGTCTCAATGTTTATGTATTTATTGAGATACAGTGTGGAATTGACCCATCCGGTTCTTTGAGCCGTGCCACTGCTCACCCCCCGAGCAATCCCCTGATTTAATCCCAGCCTAATCATGGGACAATTTACAATGATCAATGATCAATAATCAACTGGTACATCTTTGGACTGTGGGAGGAACCAGGAGCACCTGGAGGAAATGCAGACAGTCACGGGGAGAATGTAAAAGTTCCTTACTGGCAGCAGTGGGAATTGAACCAAGGTTTCCTGCACTGTAAAGTGTCGTGCTAACCACTACACTACTGTGGCACCTCATATTACTGGTAGACATTCTTACTGAATCCTTACCAAGGGAGAGAATAGCATCTTAAAAAACAAATTGTGTAATCATAAATACAAACGTTTGTAGTCAGCAAAGACTTCAAAAGAGAAAGCCTCACTTCGCTAATTTTTATAGAGTTAACAGGAGAGAGACAATGGTATCTCCAACCCTTCATGATGGACTCAAATTGTAGAACCAGGGTCATTGGCAGAATGATTGCTGAGCTGGCATCAAAACAGAAAATAGAGAGTAGGAGTAAATAGCAACTTAACTTTTCAGTGTGCTGTGCAGATGCACAAGGATAAGTTCTGGCACTACAGCTATCCACAATTTACATGAACGAGTTAGACTCTGTAACCAAAAACACAGTTTCCAATTTTCCAGACAACAACACATTGGGGAGGGATTGAAGTAAGAAATTAGAACTTGCCTGCTCTCAACCATACAGGAAATCATTGTTCTAACGTAAAATCATAAGGAAAAGAGCATCAGACTGGAGTGATAGTGTGGTAAAGTTATACAGCATGGAGACACACCCCTCAGCCCAGCTCAACCATGAAGTCCAAGCTCTCCAGCTGATCCATATGCCTCCATTTGACCTAGATCTGCCTGAACCTTTCCTATCCATGGACGTGTCCAAATATCTTATAAGCATTGTAATCCTACCCAACTCTACCACTTCTTCTGGCAGCTCATTCCACACACCCACATTGTGTGAACAAGTTGCTGCTCACTTCGCCTTTGAACCTTTCCTTTCATTGCTTGAACCTCTGACCTCTAGCTTTAGACCACCCTACTCTGAGAAAGAGACTGTCACCATTTCATCTAGCTATGCCCCTGATGATTTTGTAAACCTTTATGAGGTCACCTGGCAGCCTCGCATACTGCAGAGAAAAATGCCTTGGCCTATCCAGGCTCTACAGGCAAAATCCTCGTGGATCTTTTCTGCATCTGTTCCACCTGAATGAAATCCTTCCTATAACTAAACAACCAGAACTGCACACAGTAGTCCAAGTGTCGTTTCACCAGTGTCTTTTACAGTTGTAACATGTGTAATGTTGTAGGAGGGTATTATTGTGCTGGTGGAATGAACAAATAATTGACAAATTAAGCTTAAGAACAGGTACGTGTGAGGTAGTGCGCTCTGATGAGAAGAAAAAGCAGGTCAATTTATTACTCAGAAGGTGCAAGTCTAGTTAGGGTAAAGATCTCACAGTACAGATCTACTAATCACTAGAAATTGTGCCTCGGGTTAGCAAAGCAATGAATAAAGTGAACCAAGCACTGCAGTTTAGTTTCAGCAATGTAATTGAAAGTAAGGAAGTTACGAACCTCTGTTAGACTACACTTAAAGCAATGTGTACAGTTCCACTTGCCACATATGAAGGATGTAGAGCAGATTTATAAGGATGCTTCCAAAAATCTGGGAGGAAGAATGAATGGACTGTGTCTCTTTTCTCTTGAGAAAAGTTAACTCAGTGACCCTTTAACATCATGAAATGTATTGATAAAGTGTATTGATGGAATTGAACAGAAACTTCTCTATCCAAAAAGCAGGAGATTCAGGCAACACACACAAAATGCTGGTGGAACGCAGCAATGGTCCCACAGGGAGAGGATAAGGAGAATCCAAAGGGGCAGGTTGGACAAACACAGGAGGGAGAAGGGACTAGGAGGTTACATAGGTATAATTAGATGGAGAAAGATGTGAGGTGGTTTGAGTGGACCTTAAAAGATGGATGGAACTGCTTGGGCCAATTGGTCTATGACCTATCGAATATTTTGTGGGACTTCTCTCTGTTAGTAATTGAACAGCTGATCCAATACAATAACGCACACTGTGATCTTTAATGCCAATAGAGATGCCTTTAAACATATTGTCATACCTTCTCAACAAGGGAATCAAGATTGACAATGAAAGACCTGCATTGAAAACCTTCATACAATACAGCTTGAATTGTCACATTCTCAGCCACTATTCATCACAAGCTTAAAAGTTAGTCAATGCCCTCAACAGACTAGTTTATAGTAAGACACTGCTGTACTGGCTAAAGATACCAGTGTTTGTGCTGAATTAATACTATAGCAATTCACCATTATCAATTTTCATGTGATTACATCACCACTCAAACTGAAAATCAAAATAAGAAGCTGCAGATGCTGAAAATCTGAAATAAAAACAGGAACTATTGGAAACATGTAACATGTCATGTCACATCTCTGGAATTCACAATCCCAGTTCCTCTCCTCAGGATGATCTTCCAAATTTCCTTAGACTTGTCATCTTACATTAGCCTAGGATGTGTTAAAATGTGACCTTACTTTTAGCTGTTCTAACCTGACATGACCATGGTGAGTGGTGACCATTGTAAGGGTAGCAACAGGCTTAATTGGTGTCATCAATGTGCTTCAGACACAGACATGGGTCCTTCATCTGGTACTCCATCAGTACACTGTATTTATGCTAGTTCCACCTGGTGGACAAAGTCTGGTGTTTTTGGATGCTATTTCCATTGACACAACAATTTTACAGGCACATTGAAATGTCAAATTTTGACACTTCAGCATCATTGCCCGAATTCCTTGATTCATTAGTCCCATGAACAAACTTGACTGCTAAGGCATGATCTAGAGTGGTATCAATGCAGGCATATTTGGTTTAACATTCATTGATCTACTATCCACTCAAAACTAATCAATAACCTTGAAGACCTAGAACTCGCTACATCCTTGTATAATTGGATCCATGATGTCCTCATTTACACACCCCAGTCAGTACAAATTGGCAACAACACTTCTTTCACAGTCTCCATCAGCATGTGCACCACAAGGCTGTGAGCTTAATCCCTGCTCGATGCTTATGACTGTGAGGCAAAGTACAGATCCAATGCCATACTAAAGTTTGCTGACGCCATCACATTTGTTGGACAAATCCAAGGTAGTGATGAATCAGCATATCAGAGAGTGTCAGGAAATGTCGACTAAGTTTGACACAAAAGCAAAGCAGTGGAGGTTGCAGGTGCTGAGTTAGAAACAAGGGGTAAGTGACTCTGATCAGCTGAGTGCAGACTGGAAAGTGCTTGCATGCGCAGACCTGACAAGAAGCCTACCTATGGCCAGCCCACAATGGCTCAGAACTCCTTGATGGCAATGCATCCGAGATGTAACTGGATGGCACCCAAGACCTCTCCTATTCCCAGTTGACCGGGTACTGCGCACAACATCCACGGTGATGTGAATCAACAGGCAAACCATGTATGCTGGACCACCTCCTACCCTCCTAGGTTCCAGAGGTGCAGGCAAGGGTGGGTTGAGTGGTCCATTAACAACGAGCTTGAGGCAAGACACCTAGAAGGTATGGCAATGGCGAATGCGGGCTCTGGTGGACAGGACCTCCACTGAAATACAGTTGTGTCAGCATGAATTAATCAGTCTGATGGCCTGGTGGAAGAAGCTGTCCCAGAGCCTGTTAGTGTGGTACTGTTTCCAAGATTATAGCAGCTGGAACAGTTTGCAGTTGGGGTGACTCAGGTCGAAAATGATCCTACCGGCCCTTTTTATGCACCTGTCACTGTAAATGTCGCTGTAAATTTAATTAGCATATAGGAGTTGTGGGTGTTGGCACAATCATGAATGTACAGAGAGTAAAGGAGGGGCTTAAGACACAGCTCTGGGGGGCTCCTGTGTTGAGGGTCAGAAGGACAGAGGTGAGGGAGCCCACTCTTACCATCTGCTGGCGATCTGACAGGGAGTCCAGGATCCAGCTGCACAAGACAGGGTGAAGGCCGAGGTCTCTGAGATTCTTGTCGAGCCTGGAGGAAATTACGGTGTTGAATGCTGAACTGTAGTCCAAGAGCAGCATTCTCACATAAGCATCCCTCTTCTCCAGGTGTGTAAGGACGGCGTGTAGAGCTGTGTGTATTGTGTCACTTGTCAATCAGTTGTGTCGGTCTGTGAATTGTTGGGGGTCCAGAGTGGGTGGTAGCATGCTGCAGGTGTAGTCCTTGAGCAGCCTCTCAAAGCATTTGCTTATTATTGAGGTGAGTGTGACAGTACGCCAGTCATTCAGACATTTGGTCTTTTTAGATACAGGGACAATGGTAGATGTTTTGAAGTGGGGGGGCACTCTCCACTGGGAGAGCGAGAGGTTAAAACTGCCTGCAAACACTTCAGCCAGTTGTTTCGTGCACACTCTGAGTATCCTCTCTGGGATGCTGTCCGTCCGTGAGGTGGCAGGGTGTTGGCTTCCCTTTGACTGAAGGCGTTAACTAAATCATGGCATTCCTCTGAAAGCTTGGTGAGATCGAGGGTCTCAGAGTTTAAATAAATTTATTATCAAAGCTCATACACGTCACCATATACAACTCTGACCTTCATTTTGTTATATGCGATCACAGTAGATGCAAGAAACGCTATGGAACCGATGAAAGACTTCACACAACAGGATGGACATCAATCAATGTACAAGAAAAAAAACAACAAACTGAAAAAACAAAAAGTAAGATAAAAAGAAGTAATTATAATAATAGCAAATAAACAAGCAATAAGTATCAAGAGCATAAGACACAGAGTCCTTGAAAGTGAGTCTGTTGGTTGTCTGAACAGTTCAACGATGCAGCAAGTGAAGTTATCCCCACTGGTTCAAGATTGTTGAGGGGTAATAACTTTTCATGGATCTGGTGGTGCCGTTCCTAAGGCTCCTGTACCTTCTTCTTGATTGCAGCAGTGAGAAGAGAGCATGGCCTAGATGGTGAGGGTCCTGGATGAAGAATGCTCCTTTCCTACACCATGTTCTGCATAGATGTGTTCAAGAGGGAGGAGAGCTTTACCACTGTGGTCTCGTCCATATCCAGTATTTTTTGTAGGGTTTCCTGTACAAGGGTTTCCATACCAGGCCATAACACAATCAATTAATGTAGTCATCACCCACGTATCTATAGAAGTCTGTCAAAGTTTTGGATGGCATGCGGAATCTTCGCAGAATAAGCGCTGTGTTTTTTCATAATGGTACTTGCATGCTGGGCACAGGACAGATCCTCTGAAATGATAACACTGAGGAATTTAAAGTTGCTGACCCTCTCCACCTCTGATCCCCTGATGTGGACTGGCTCATGGACTGGTTTCCTCCTCCTGAAGTCAATAATCACCTCATTAAACCTGATGACCTCGAGTGAGAGGTCAGTTAGACTTTCACTCTCCTTCTATATGCTGATTTATCATCACATTTTATTCAGCCAATGACAGTGGTATCATCAGCAAACTTCAATACGGCATTGGAATTGTGCTTAGCCACACAGTCGTAAATATAAAGTGAGTAGAGCAGGGGGGCTAAGCACACAGCCTTGTGGTGCACCTATACTGAGGGAGGTTGTGAAGGAAATGTTGTTGCCAATCCAAACTGACTAGGGTCTGCAAATGAGACAATCGAGGATTCAGTTGCACAAGGTGGTATTGAGGCCCTGGACTTGAAGCTTATTAATTAGTGATAATAGGTGATAATAGTGAATGCTGAGCTGTAGTCCAATGAAGAGCATCCTGATGTATGCTTCTTCACTCTCCAGATGTTCCAGGGTTGAATGAAGAACAAATGAAATGGCATCTGCTGTGGACCCATTGATCCGGTAGGCAAACTGGAGTGGATCCAAATCACTTCTCAGGCAGGTATCGATATGGTTCATCACCCACCTCTCAAAGCACTTCATCACAGTACATAGACTTACAGGGCAAAATCAGCCAAGGTTGCAGGCAGGTGGGTCCCCAACTCAGCAGGGAACCTGAGGACCAGGTGAAATGGGGGTCGTGAGATAGGCTCGGGAGGGAGTCCAAGCAAATGGCGGTTTCATTGTCCCAGTTAGCAGCAGCCCTAATCAGAGTTCACCCAGTCAAGAGAGGGATGAGGAAGACAATCTTGAGCTGAGATGTAGAAGGGGCTAGATCCAAAAGCGGAGGAACAGGGAGAGTTTAATGATAGACTACAAAATACCAAGCCATAAGGGCTACAAAACAAGAGAAAACGAGTGGTAGGTGACTTCTATTAGTGAAATGGAGTCTGGGAGGTGCCTTCATATGCAGGAGGGAAATTGAATATCTGGTTGAATAGCGCCACAACAACAACTTTTCGCTCAATGGCAGGAAAAGCGATGAGTTGATTACCGATGACAGGAGGAAGAAACCTGGGGTCCATGAGCTAGACCTCAATCAGGAATTAGAGGTGGAGAGGGTCAGTACCACTATATTCCTCCATATTCTTGGAAGTCTGTGCAGATCCAGCATGTCATCTGTAACTTTGACAAGCTTCCAATAATGCACAGTGGAGTGTATCCTGACTGGTCACATTACAGCCTGGTATGGAAACACCGATCCTAAGAATGGAAAAGCAGATACAGCCCCGCCCCTCACAGGAAAAGTTCCACCCCACCACTGAGCAAATCTGCAAGGAACACTGCCACAAGAAAGCAGCATTCATTGTCAAGGGCCATGCTCTCTACCTGCTGCTGCTATCAGGAAGGAGGTATGTGAGCCTTAAGTCCCACAAGCTCAAGACCTGTTATTGTTGCTCTTCAACCAGTTTGGATATTATTCTTTCACTCATTCATTCACTCATTCATTCATTCATTCATTCATTCATTCATTCATTCATTCATTCATTCATTCATTCATTCATTCATTCATTTATTATTTATTGCTATTTGTATTTGCACAGTTTGCCATCTTTTTCACATTGGTGTTTTGTCAGTCTTTGTTATGTGTGTTTTTTCATTAATTCTATTGTTCTACTGCAAATGCCTGCAAGAAAATGAATGTAAGGAGGACATACGGTGACATGTGTACTTTGATTATTGAGTTAATTGCCTTAGATTTCCTATTTTACTTGATAGGAATGTCAATGACATGACATGCATTTATTGTCCATCTCTAAACACATCCAGCTGTCAAATGCACTCCCTCAGTGATGTTGGCAAGGAGCTCCAGGATTTAGACTCAGCAACCAGTGAGCCAGTGACATAGAGTGGTTCAGATTCAAGGCAGTATGTGAATTGGAGGTGGTGGTCATAGAGTCAAAGAGTGTTACACAATAGAAACAGGCCCTTTGGCCCAATTATCCATATTCATAATACTGTAAGATATAGGAATAAAATTAGGCTATTTGGCCATTTCAGTCAGAACAGATCCAATTTTCCTCTCAGCCCAATCTCCTACCTTCTCCCAATATCATTTCATGCCCTGACCAATCAAGAACCTATCAACTTCTGCCTTAAATATACTGTTCCCGCAACACCAGCTCCATAGCAAAGAAAGCCCAGCAGCATCTCTACTTTCTGCGAAGGCTGAGGAAAGTCCATCTCCCACACACCCCTTCCTCATCACATTCTACAGGGGTTGTATTGAGAGCATCCTGAGCAGCTGCATCACTGCCTGGTTCAGAAATAGCACCATCTCAGATCACAAGACAGCGGATAGTGAGATCAGCTGTGAAGATCATCGGGGTCTCTCTTCCTGCTATTACAGGCATTTACACTACACGCTGCACCCGCGAAGGAAACAGCATTATGAAGGACCTCATGCACCCCTCATACAAACTCTTCTCCCTCCTGCCATCTGGGAAAAGGCACTGAAGCATTTGGGCTCTCAGAACCAGACTATGTAACAGTTTCTTCCCCCAAGCTATCAGACTCCTCAATACCCAGAGGCTGGACTGACACCTTACAGCCCTATTGTCCTGTTTATTATTTATTGTAATGCCTGCACTGTTTTGTTTACTTTATGCAGTCCTAGGTAGGTCTGTAGTCTAGTGTAGATTTTTTCTGTGTTGTTTTTACATAGTTCAGTGTAGCTTTTGTACTGTTTCATGTAGCACCATGGTCCTGATAAGCGTCTCATTTTTACTGTGTACTATACCAGCAGTTATGGTCAAAATGACAATAAAAGGTGACTTGACTTGACTTGACTTGACTTGATATAGACATGACTTCCACAGTTGCCCGTGGCAAAGAATTCCATGGATTCACCACTCTCTAGCTAAAAGAAATTCTTCCTCATCTCCATTCTAAAAAGACACCCCTCTATACTAAGGCTGTGCCCTCTGGTCTTAGACTCAGCCATCACAAGAAACATCCTCTCCACATCCTCTCTTTCAAGGTCTTTCACCATTCGATAGGTTTCAATGAGGTCACCCCTCATTTTTCAGAATTCTATTTAGTACAGGCCCAAAGCCACCAAATGCTCATCATATGACAAGCCATTCAATCCTGGAATCATTTGTGAGCCTCCTTTGACTCCCTCCAGATTCACGACATCCTTTCTAAGATAGAAGGCCCCAAACCACCCGTAATACTCCATGAGGCCTCACAAGTGCTTTTAAAGCCTTAACATTCCATCCTTGCTTTTATATTCTAGCCCTCTTGAAAAGAATGCCAACATTGCATTTGCCTTCCTCAAAACAGACTCAACCTGCAAATTAATCTTAAGCAAGTCCTGCACAATGACTCCTGAGTCCTTTTCCACCTCAGTTATTTCTATTTTCTCTCCATTTAGAAAATAAGTTTCATTTCTTCTACCAAAGTGCATGACCATACACTTCCCATCACTATATTCCATCTGCTATTTCTTCCCCAATCTGTCTTTCTGTAGCCTCTCTACTTCCTCAAGACAAACTGCCTTCCACCTATCTTCACATTGTCTGCAAACTTTGCAACAAAGCCATCAATTCCATCATCCAAATCATTGACATGTGACGTAAAGAGAATCAGTCCCAACACTGACTCCTGTGGATTGCCACCCGTCACCAGCAGCCAGTCAGAAAAGGTTCCCTTTATTCCCACTCTTTGCCTTCTGCCAGTTAGCCACACCTTTATCCATGCTAGAATACTTCCTGTAATACAATGGGCTTGCAGCTTGTAAAGCAGCCTCATGTGTGGCACCTTGTCAAAGGCCCTCTGACAATCCAAGTACACAACATCAACTGATTCTCCTTTGTCTATCCAGCTTGTTATTTCTTCAAAGAATTCCAATGGATTTATCAGGGAAGACTTTCCCTTGAGGAAACCATGCTGACTACAGCCTATTTTATCATGTGCCTCCAAGTACCCTGGGGCCTCATTCTTAACAATCGACTCCAACATCTTCCCAACCACTGAGGTCGGACTAACTGGCCTATAGTTTCCTTTCTTCTGCCTCTCCTTCTCTTCTTGAAGAGTGCAGTGACATTTGCAATTTTCTAGTCTTCCAGAACCATTCCAGAATCTAGTGATTCTTGAAAGATCATTACTGATGTCTCCACAATCTCTACAACCACCTCTTTCAGAACTGTGGGGTGTGCACCATCTGGTCCAGGTGACATCTACCTTTAGACCCTTCAGTTTCCCAAGAGCCTTCTCTCTAGTTACGGTAACTTCACACACTTCATGACTCATGACACCTGGAACTTCCACCATACTGCTAATGTCTTCCACAGTGAAGACTGATGCAAAATACTTATTCAGTTCATCCGCCATTTTGTTACCCCACATTAATACCTCTCCAGCATCATTTTCTAGCAATCCAATATCCACTCTCAGCTCTCTTTTACACTTTATGCATCTAAATAAACTTCTGGTGTTCTCTTTAATATTATTGACTAGCTTATTTCATATGTCATCTTTACCTTCATAATGACATTTTCAGTTGCCTTCTGTTGGTTTTTAAAAGCTTCCCAGTCTGCTAACTACTCATTAATTTTTGCTGTATTATATGCCCTCCCTTTGGCTTTTATGTTGGCTTTGACTTGTCTTGTTAGCCGTGGTTGTATCATCTTCCCTTTAGAATACTTCTTCCTCTTTGGTTTGTAGATATCCCATACCTTATGAATTGCTTTGAGAAATTCCAGCCATTGCTGCACTGCCATCATCCCTTTACCAATCAAATCTGGCCAACGCCTCTCTCATGCCTCTGCAATTCCTTTTACTCCACTGTAATATTGATGCATCTGATTTTAGCTTCTCCTTCTCAAATTTCAGGGTAAACTCAATCATATTATGATCACTCTCCCCTAAGGCTTCTTTTAACTTAAGCTCTCTACTCAATTCTGTTCATTTCACAACACCCAATCCGAAATAGCTGATCCTCTAGTGGGCTCAACCACAAGTTGCTCTAAAAAGCCATCTCGTAGATACACAGAAAACTTGCTCTTCTGGAATCCAGCACCAACCTGATTTTCCCAATGTACCTGCATATTGAAGTCCCCAGTTGACTTCTTGGCATGCATATTCTATCTCCCATTGTAATTTGTAGGCTACATCCTTATTACTGTTTGAGGGTCTGTGTACAATTCCCATCAAGGTCTTATTACCCTTGTTCTATCCACAATGATTCAACACCTTCTGAGCCTATGTAACCTCCTTCTATTGTTTTGATCTCATTTTTTACCAACAGAGCAATGCTGCCTCCTCCACCTTCCTGCCTATCATTTGATACAATGTCTATCCTTGGCCATTAAGCTCCCAGCTATAATCTTTCAGCCATAATTCAGCGATGCCCTCAACATCATACCTGCCAATCTGCAACTGTGCTGCAAGTTCATCTACCTTATTCTGTATACTGCGTGCATTCAGATACAACACCTTCAGTTTTGTATTCAGCCTTTTCAATTTTGTTGCACTATGCTCAACCTTTCGATTCCTAACTTTGTCTGAGGTCTTACCAACATCAGCCTCTACAACCTCTCCACTACCTGCTCTGGCACTCTGGTTCCCATCCCTCTGCATCTCTAGTTTAAACCCCACTATGGCAGCATTAAAAAACCTTCCCACTAGGATATTAGTTCCCCTCCAGTTCAGGTGATAACTCTTCCTTCTGTACAGGTCCCACCTTCCCTGGAAGAGAACCTAATATTCCAAAACTCTTACATCCTCCATTCTACACCAAATCTTTAGCCACATAATAAGCTGAATAATCTTCTAGTTTTAGCCTCACTAGCATGTGGCACAGGTAGTAATCCTGAGATCACAACACTGGCAGACCTGCCCTTTAACTTAGCACCTAACTCCCTGAACTCCCTATGCAGAGCTTCGTCATTCATCCTACCCATATCATTGGTACTCACATGGACCACGACATCTGGTTATTCACCCTCCCACTTAAGAACGCTGAGAACTCAATGGGAGATATCACAGACCCTGGCACATCCAGGAATCTCATTCGTACTCTGTTCATTCCCCTAACCACCACAGTGTGCCTCTTCTTCCTCTGCCACTTCTGAGTCACAGAGGCAGACTCAGTTCCAGAGACTTGAACACTGTGACTTTCCTCTGTTAGGTCATTTCCCCCGACAGTATCCAAAGTGATATACCTGTTGTTGAGGGTGATGGCCACAGGGGTGCTCTGCATTGGCTCCTTAACCATTTCCCCTTCCTGACTGTCACCCAGTTTCCTGTGTGCTGCACCTTGGGTGTAACTCCCTCTCTATATGTCTTATCTATCACCCCCTCAGCCTCCTGAATGATCTGGAGTTCATCCGGTTCCAGCTCCAACTCTTAATGCAACTTGTCAGAAGCTACAGTGGGATACATTTCTCGTAGTTGTAGTGGTCAGGGATACTAGAGGTCTCCCTGCCTTCCCACATCCCACAAGAAAAGATTGCAGTATTCTGCCTGTCATCTCTACTGTCCCAGCTGAGCAGATATAAAGAAGGAAAAATTGAGCTTTTCTTTCCTTTGCTTTCTTTGACTGAAGCCACTCTTTGCTGAAGCCTCGAAGAGCTAAAGCCTTAAGATCACCATTCTATGTCCACACACACATTGGCCACTGTGATGATTGAGCTTCCCCTGCCTTCCTTTAATTTGTTTTTACTAATTAATCCCAAACGCCAATTGGTCGCTGGTCAAAGCTCTATTACACTGCTGTGACTCCCTCCTGCCTTTTATCCTCCGGCAGTGGACCTCCTCTTTAAACCTCTGATGTTGGACTGGCTGCTGGTCAAAGCTACGTTGACCATGACACCCAGTGAGCTAGTCCCATTTGCCCAAGTTTGAACCACAGCACTCTTAATCTTTCTATCCATGTATATTTCTAGATGAATTTTTTATGTTGCTTCTCTGCCCATCTCAACCACTTGTTCTGACACCTCATTCCAAACCATCGTTAGCATGAAGAAGCTGCCCCTGATATCCCTTTTAAATCTATTTCTGTCCATAAGAGTCATGTTTATTGTTTCACTTATTGAGATGCAGCACGGAATAAGCCTTCATCCTCTTTGAGCCACCCATTCAGCAATCACCTGATGTAATTGTAGCCTAATCATGGGGACAATTCACAATGACCAATTAACCTACCAACTGGTACATCTTTGGACTGTGGGAGGAAACTGGAGGAAACCCACACGGTCACAGGGAAAACATATAGACTTCTTATGGTGGTGGCAATTGACTGGGTCACCTGTACTGTGGGCGTTGTTCTAACGTTCCTCTGATTTTTAAATCTATGTCTTCCAGGCTTTAACATCACTTCCAAAGAAAATAACTATGGGTTTCACACTGTCTATGTCCTTGATGATCTATCAAGTCACCCCTCATTCTCCCCTTTCCAGGGAATAATGCCCTAGTCTATGCAAAGTGTTCTTGTAACTCAAACCCCCACGTCCAGGAAACATTTATCTTGAAAGTAAACCATTTGCCAATCAGACCACAATCCTAGCTGATCGAGATCCCAAGTAATTTTTCATAATCTTCTATGCTATCTACAACACCAGTTATTTTAGTTTCATCCATAAACTTACAAAGCATACCTTGAACATTCGCAACAAATTGTTTATATAAGTTACTGACAACAAAGTTTCCAGCACTAACCCCTTAAGCAAACCACTAGTCACAGGTCTCAACCAAGACATAAAGGAAAAGGGATGAAGTCCTGAAGAGAGAACACAGAGAGCTGTGTGGAAAGCTGAAAAGGAGGACCTCCAGGGGAGTAATCCCTGGATTGCTGCCTGTGCTATGTGCCAGTGAAGATAAGAACAGGATGATTCAGTCAATGAATGTATGGCTGAGGAACTGGTGCAGGGGACAGGGTTTCAGGTTTCTGGACCATTGGAATATCATCTGAGGAAGGAATAACCTGTACAATAAGGATGGGTTACGACTGAACCTGATGTTCAATATCCTTGCATGCAGGTTGACTAGAGCTGTTGGGCAGGGTTAAAACTAATTTGGCATGGGTATGGGAACCAGAGTGATAGATCTGAGGATGGGCCAGTTGGTATACAAATAGATGCAGTGTGCAGTGAGTCTGTGAGGAAGGACGGGCAGATGATAGGGTAAAATTGTAGTCAGTGGGATGTGTTGAAGTGTAAGATGCGAGCAAAATTGAAAAGGGTGATGTATACAGGACTGAAGATGCTATATTTGAATGCATAGCATATGAAATAAGGTAGATGATCTTGCAGCACAGTTAGAGGTTGGCAGATATGACATTGTTGGCATCACTGACTGATTGAAGGAAGATCATAGTTGAGAGTTTAATATCCATGGACACAAATTATATTGATAGGGCAGCAATGTAGACAGAGCCCTTAAACAGATGGCTCTGTTGGTTAAAAAATGAAATCAAATCCTTAGAAGCAAGTTACATAGGATCGGAAGAAACAGAATATTTGTGGGTAGAGTTACTAAACTGCAAGAGTAAAGAAAAACCCTGATCGGAGTTACATACAGGCTTCCAAGTAGAAACCAGGAGGTGAGGTACAAATTACAACAGGAGATAAAAAGGAACATAAAAAAGGCAATGATACAATAGTCATGGGGGGTTTCAATATGCAGGCAGATTGGGAAGATTGAGTTGGTGCTGGATCCCAAGAGTTGGAATTTATAAAACACATATGAGATGGCTTTTTAAAGAAGCTTCAGGACAAGTCCACAAAGGGAAAGGTCACTTTGGATTTGGTGTTGGGTAATAAACCAGATTTGATTATGGAGCTTAAGGTAAAAGAACACTGAGGATGCAGGGGTCATAATATGATAGAATTCACCCTGCAGTTTAAGTGGGAGAAGATAAAGACAGATGTATCACTATTTCGGTGGAGTAAGGGGAATTACAGAGGCATGAGAGAGGAGCTGGCCAGAGTTGATGGGAAGGGGACACTAGTTGGGACAACAGCAGAACAGCAATGGCTAGAGTTTCTAGAAGCAATTCGGAAGGTGCAGGATAGATAAATACCAAAGATGAGAAAGTATTATAAAGAGAGCAACTGTGGCTAACAAAGGAAGTCAAAGACAACATAAAAGTGAAAAGAGAGGGCATATAATGTAATCAAAATAGTGGGAAGTTAGAAGATTGAGAAGCTTTTAAAAACTAACAGAAAGCAAATAAAAAAGCTGTAAGAAGAAAAAAAAGAATAAATATGAAGGTAAGCTAGGTAATAATATGAAGGAGGATGCTAGATGGTTCATCAGATGTACTGTATAAAGAGTAAAAGAGCGGCAGGGGTGGATATTGGATCACTGGAAAATGACATTGGGGGCATAATAATGGGGACACAAAAAGGGTGAATGAACATATTAAGTATTTTGCATCAGTCTTCACAGTGGAATCCACCAGCAGTATGTCAAAATTCAAGAGGGTCAGGGGGCAGAAGCAAATGTAGTTTCTAATACTAAGGACGTGGCGCTTAAAGCTGAAAGGTCTGGTCCGGATCAACTACACCCCAAGGTTCAGAAAGCAGTAGCTGAAGAGATTGTAGTAATAATCTTTAGTAATGATCTTTCTAGAATCACTAGAATCTAAAATGGTTCCAGATAACCGGAAAATAGGAAATGTCACTCCACTCTTTAAGAAAAGAGGGATGCAGAAGAAAGGAAGTTATAGTCCAGTTAGCCTGACCAGTGGTTGAGAACTTGTTGGAGTCCTTTATTAAGAATAAGGTTTTGGAGGCACATGATAAAATAGGCCAAAGTCCTGGATAGTATAGAGCTTCTTGAGAGTTGTTGATATTATGAATGTCTAGGCAAATGGAAAATATTCTGATATGCCTTGTAGATGCTAAAAAGTTCAAGCATTACCAGTCAGTGAATATGGCCTCCAATCTGCTCATGTATTGATGAGATATATGAGACTGGTCGTATGTAATGGTGATCACCAGGATCACCAGGATATTGATGGTGGTGGACTTGGCAATGGTAAAGCCAAAGGATTGTCAGGACAACTTTTCAGGAAACACTGAATGGCATTTAGGCTTCCTGCATGCGCACGTGGGGTACTACATTTGTGGAGGTGTTACAAATGCAATTGAATATTGCACTATCATTACAATCACCAATTCAAATCTTATTATGGAAGAAAGGTCATTGATGAAACAGGTAAAGATGTTTGGACTACAACAGTGCCATGATGATTTCCTGAACAACAACCACAATCAGTTTTGTTTGCATGAGGTATGACTCCAGTGATTAGAGTGTTCTTGCTTTGATGCCTGTTGATATCAATCTCACCAAGGCACTCTGATGCCACACTCAGTCAAATGCTGCCTTGATTTCAAGGACACTCACTTTCACCCACATCTAGAATTCACTTTTCAGTCCATGAATATGTTAAAGTCTGGTACTGAATAATCCTAGTGAAATAAAATCTGGGCATCATTGAGCAAGTCATTGGTGTATAATTACCACTTGGGAGCACTGTCAATAATAACTTTTCATCACTTTATGAATGTTTAAGAGTAGAGTGATTGGGCAGTAGTTAGTCAGACTGGAAATGTCCTGCTCTTTGAATGGGACATTGACAATTTTCCAATACGTCAGATAAGACCACAGGAGGAAGAAGCTGGAGGTCCATGAGCCAATGCTCATTAGGGGATAAGAGGTGGAGAGGGTCAGTAGTTTTAAATTCCTTGGTGTTATCATATCTGAGGGTCTGCTCTGAGATCAACTCCTAAGTACCATTACAAAGAAGGCACAACAGCAACTCTTCTTTCTTGGAAGTTTGCATAGATCTGCATGTTAGTGAAAATGTCTATAGATCCACAGTGGTGAGTATCCTAACTGATTGCATCATGGCCTGGTATTGAAACGCCAATGCCCAGGAATGGAAAAGGCTACAGAAAGTGGTGATATAGCCCGGTTCATCACAGGCAAAGCCCTCCCCACCATCTGCAGAACACATCTGCATGGAACACTACCACAAGGAAGGAAGAACCATCATAAAGGACTCCCACCATCCAGATCATTCTCTCTTCTTGTTGCTAACATACAGAAGCCATAATTCCACATCACCAGGCTCAGGAACGGTTATTGCCCTACAATCATCACCCATGTGGATAACTTCACTCACTTTGCAGACGATATCCATCATCAAAAAATCTACACCATCCAGGCTATCCCATGTTATTACTGATACCATTGGGCAGGAGGTGCAGAGATCTGAAATTCCACACCACCAGGTCCAAGAATAAGTACTTCCCTTCAATTATTCAAGTTTTGAACCAGCCGGCAAATCGCCAGTCACTTTAGCAGCTAGTTTATGTTATTATTTTTTCTTTTGAATGCTAATTAAATGCTGCTATATGCCTGTGGTTCTGATGCTGCTGTAAGTAAGTTTTTCATTGCTTCTGCGGTTATATTGCAATTGTGCATATAATAATAAACTTGACTTCAACCTCAAACACCTCAAACAGCATTGCCCCTCCCATCCACACCACCACCCTCCCCCCACCTCTGCCCCATAACCCTCTCATCCTTAAGAACGGAGACCAAATTAAATGTGAGAAATCAGATTTTGTGCTTTTGATACGGAACTAACTCTTTGAAAAAGAGTCCAGTCGCTGTTTCAGGTTGAGATCCTTCATGAGTCCTGATGAAGGAAGGGTCTCAGCCCAAGACATCAACTCTGCTCTTTTCCGTAGATGCTGCCTGGCTTGCTGAGTTCCTCCACCATCTGCAGATTTTCTCTTATTTGTGATAAAGTTAATTATTTACATATACCTTAATAAGATATTACAATGGTATCAATTTGTATTATCTTATTGAAGCATATACAACAACTGGAACTTACTTACAAGGAAGCACATTAAACTACGTACTCGTTGAGACTTTACAACGTGTTGCAGAGATAACGCCTGTGACAATGCTTGATTTGCCATCCAATAAGATCACAGTACAACTCACACATGGATGCAGAGAAAACAACACATTCACAATTAAAAATATACAGCAACACTGCAGATTGTTTAAGTATTTTGAGCAAAATCTCTGGAATAGATCTTGATTACACAGGGTGGAATGCAAAGTGTACTGAGGTGTGAAAGTAATCCATTAAGTAAGCAATTCAGTCCATAAGGGTTGAAGGAAGTCAATTAAAGAGCTAATCTAGTGGCTGCAGGATGTCTGTACGGAAGCCATCTCAGAGGTTGTCCTTTTAACATTTGATTGATAGCCAGAGCATGCAGCCTGTGTTCCTACACATGAAGTCTCTTTTTCATCTATGCAGCTTCTATTTCTTTTACTGTCAGTTGTGCCTCAGTGGATCAAAAGGTTGGTGAATTTAAGTTCCATACCTGAACCCTGACCTCCGAATTCTGACCGATACTATGATGGAAGATGGGGAACATAGGAATACAAGAAGACAGGAGCAGGAGTAAGCCACTAGACCCCTTGAGCCTACCCCTCCATTCAATATGTTAATGGTTATTCTGTCCATGCCTCATCTCCGTTCTGGGCAGTTCCCCATAGCCCCCAATTCCTTGAAATTACTCCTCTTCAAATGCCTCCAAGATCCAGTCTCCATAACCTTCTACAATAGAGAATTCCAAATATTGACTATCCTCTATGTAAAGAAATTCTTCTGCTCTTATTTTTGTTCATCTTCTACTTATTTTAGATTACTCTATGACTGTTTTGGCCGAGGGTAAGAATGACCTCATATAGTGTTCTTTGGAGCAGCACAGTTATCTTAGTCTGTTACTAAAATTGCTCCTCCGTTCAGCCAAGGTGGCATGCAGAGGCTGAGAAACAATGTCCAGAATTGCCAGGATTTTCCACAGGATCTTTTGTCACACCACAGTCTCCAGTGTGACAGTTTAACTCCTATAACGGAGCTAGGCTTTCTAATCAATTCATTGAGCCTGTTGGCATCACCCGTGTTGATGCCATTGCCCCAGCACACCACCACGGAGAAGATTGTACTGGTGACAACAGACTGGTGGAACACGTGAAGGAGAGGCCTGATACTCCGAAGGACCTAGGTCTCTTCAGGAAGTAGAGGCAACTCTGGCCCCTTCTTGTACACAGCCTCAAGTCTGTCATCCAGGTGCACCCCAGGTACCTGTAGGTCCTCACCACATCCACATGATAAAGGACTCGTGATAAAGGGTTCTAGCCTGAAATCTTGACTGTTTATTCCAGTCTATAGATGCTGCCTGCTGAGTTCTTCCAGCATTTGTTTGTGTTGATCTGGATTTCCAGCATCTACAAAATCTTGTGTGTCTATGATTTGCTGGAGGAACTCAGCAGGTTAAGCAGCATCTGTGGGGGCTGGGGTAGAGGAACTGTTGATGTTTTGGGTCAATGCCCTACCTAGGACTGAGTGTGGAGAGGGAAGATAGCTGGTGTAATGTGGAGAGGAATTGGAGTGAGTCAGGGCCTGTAGGTGATTGGTGGACCAAGGTAAGGTGAAGGATGATGGAGCTTTGTGATGGGGAGGGAGGGTTGGAGTTGGGAGATGGAGGTGGGTGATGAAGGGTGGAAACAGACAAGGAATGAAAAGGGACTGCAGATGGTAGAACACACAAAAAGTTAGAGGAACTCAGCAAGTCAGGCAGCACATGTAGAGAGAAAAGTTTTGAGTTGAGGCCCTTGATTAGGACAAAAAAGAGGTAGATGGCACCTGGTGAGGGTGAAGTTGAGACAGAGGCTACAAGTGAAATCTGATAATGGCAGATTTCTTCAGAAACTTTAAAAAGCTGCAGATGCTAGAAATCTGAAATGAAACCAAAAACATTAGAAACACTCAGCAGTTCAGGCAGTATCTGTAGGCAGAATTCTAATCTTTATCACTCACTCTGTTTCTCCTTCCACAGATACTGCCTGACCGGCAGTCTGATCCCTGAATCTTCTGTTTTTATTTCAGATGGTTTTGAGATTTCAGTTGAGATTGGTAAAAACATTATGGATAGTTCAATTGAAGTTTGAGTTTGCCAGCGAAACAGAGAGTAACAATTGTTAACATGTCTGGTAAACATTACAGGGCCAAGTTGGGGATAAAATATATTTATAATGCAGATGAGAGAAGGTAAAGGAAGGTTTGTGATAGGTAAATGATGGGAGTGATTAAATGAGAGAGCTGATAGAGCCAAAATGAAACAAGGTGGTAGAGGGGTTAGTGAAAATTAAAGAGTCAGGAGGAGGTGTGGCTGGGAGGAGATAAATTGCCTGAAATTACCAGGAGAAAACTGTAAAGCTGGAAAAGTGAAAAGAACGTGCTGGATGAGCTGATTTCCAGAGCCTGTTGAACTCAGTTTTGAGTTGAGAAAACTGAATGAGTTCAGTCAGAAGATGAGGTGTCATCCTTCACCTTCCACTGAGCTCCACTGGTGCAACAGAAGGTGAAAGGCAGACATCAAAGGAATGGAGCATTAAAGCACCAGATACTGGGTCACATTTGTGAACTAAATGAGGTTGTTCTGCAAAACAATTGCCCAATGTAGTTTTCATCAATAAGGAGGTGACTGCAACATAAGGCTTAGAAAAATGGACATATGGTTGCCTCAGTAGGAAACTGCGCTGGTGTTTTGACAGTGAGAAGGAATGAGGTAAAAGGTAGGCTTAACAACTCAAGCAGTTCCACAATCAGGCATCAAGGAAAGTGGAGCCTGTTTTTGTGAAACTGGGAGAGGAAGCTAATCCATCCAGGAGAAAATAATCAGATGGAACCTTAAAAGGAGAAGGAATTGGAAGGTGTGCCTAATAGTTGCCTAACATGGGAGATGCTGGAATTTACAAAAGAAAGAATATTCTGGCTGACTGGATGGAAGATGGGGATATGGGAAATCTATCCTGTTCCTGGTTGGGAGGAGAACTGGATGGAATTTAGTCAGGCATGATTAAGGTTCCATCTAACATGATGGTGAAGAACTTACACTTGAGAAAAAAGGGGGCTATGTATATTGAGAGCGTCAGTGTCAAAGATGGCACTAAGAGAACAGATGAAGTGATTTGGTGGAATTGGGAGTAGCGTTCTTGCAGGAAGCAAGATAGGAGGAATTGCAGTCAAAATTTTCATGGGATAATTCCCTGCTTTTCTGCTAAGTAATTCCACAAAATCTATTATATCCACATGAGAACATTGGCTAAACCTAAATCAGTTATTTAAAATATCAGCACCTCTGCAGTGGGTCTTCCCATCAACACCACAGCCTAGGAGTTTGAACTCATTCCCATTTTGCTACAAGAGGGGCCTTTGCTGTGTAAGTTGGCTTCTGAAGATCCCTCCAGTGCCACGAAGTCTTCACTCACCTATGTAGTGTGCTGGGGCATTCACTCTGTGAGAGGTATATAGAATATATCATCAAACATCCCCCACGATCCAGGCCATGCCATCTTTTTACAGCTTCATCCCCAAAATCCAGACCATGCCATCTTCTCACACCTTCATCCCCATGATCCAGACCATGCCATCTTCACACATCTTCATCCCCACAATCCAGGCCATGCCATCTTCTCACACCTTCATGACCACGATCCAGACCATGCCATCTTCTCACAGCTTCATCCCCAAAATCCAGACCATGCCATCTTCTCACACCTTCATGACCACGATCCAAGCCATGCCATCTTCTCACACCTTCATGACCACGATCCAAGCCATGCCATCTTCTCACATCTTCATCCCCACAATCCAAACCATGCCATTTTCTTACAGCTTCATCCCCACGATCCAGACCATGCCATCTTCTCACACCTTCATGACCACGATCCAAGCCATGCCATCTTCTCACATCTTCATCCCCACAATCCAGGCCATGCCATCTTCTCACATCTTCATCCCCACAATCCAAACCATGCCATTTTCTTACAGCTTCATGACCACGATCCAGACCATGCCATCTTCTTACAGCTTCATCCCCACGATCCAGACCATGCCATCTTCTTACAGCTTCATGCCCACGATCCAGGCCATGCCATCTTCTTACAGCTTCATGCCCACGATCCAGGCCATGCCATCTTCTTACAGCTTCATGCCCACGATCCAGGCCATGCCATCTTCTTACAGCTTCATGCCCACGATCCAGACCATGCCATCTTCTTACAGCTTCATGCCCACGATCCAGGCCATGCCATCTTCTTACAGCTTCATGCCCACGATCCAGACCATGCCATCTTCTTACAGCTTCATGCCCACGATCCAGACCATGCCATCTTCTTACAGCTTCATGCCCACGATCCAGGCCATGCCATCTTCTTACAGCTTCATGCCCACGATCCAGGCCATGCCATCTTCTTACAGCTTCATGCCCACGATCCAGACCATGCCATCTTCTTACAGCTTCATGCCCACGATCCAGGCCATGCCATCTTCTCACAGCTACCTCCCCATGATCCAGACCATGCCACCTTCTTACAGCTTCATGCCCACGATCCAGGCCATGCCATCTTCTCACAGCTACCTCCCCACAATCCAGACCATGCCATCTTCTTACAGCTTCATGCCCACGATCCAGGCCATGCCATCTCATAGCTTCATCCCCATGATCAGGCCATGCCATCATCTCACGGCTTCTTCTGGGAGGAAAGTATAGAAGCCTGAAGTCCCACACTACTGGGGTCAAGGACAGCTACTTCCCTTCAACCATTCAGTTCTTGAACAAGCTGGCATAATCCTAATCTTCAGTACAGCAAACTTACAACAGCTGCAATGAACTTTTATTATTTTTTATTCTAATTGTTTTCTCTCTTGTGTAACTTATGTTTATTTTATGTTTTTCTTGTGAATGTGTCTCTTATGCTAAGTGACTGTGATGTTGTTGCAAGTTTTCTATTGCAACTGTGCATATATGAACGTGCCTATGACAAGCAACTTGACTTTGATTTTAAAATGCATGTATTTTCTTGGAATAGGGCACTGTTTTCAGAACTGTCACAGCACTGTGATCTTAAAATGGCTATACCTCTTACCTACAGGATGTCAGTTTCCTCAAGGACTTGCTGCAGTTTCAGGGTGTAGCTTCCATTTGTAAGGCTCACATTTCAGCTTGTTAATAACAATCCATTTGCTAGTGATTTTGGCATGGTACTTGGCCTGCATAACTCACGGCTAGTGCTAACCATGTTCTGCATAAAGTAAATGGCTTTTGTTTTTCAACCAATTCCAGCACCGCTGGCAAACTTGGTACTTTGGCCACAGACTCTAATAAGCAAGAGTTATTCCCCGAAGTCACAAAAGTCTCTGACTCCTCAACACCCTCCCCTTTTCATTCACCCCTTCCTCCCATCTCTGCCCAATTACAAAGGTTCACAGAAGGATCAGCCATCAGTCTGACACATGACATGTTGTATAACCAGCCTGATTAATGGGAATTGCCAACTTTGGTTGGAAAAGTTCCTGGAGGTTTCTTCACATGACCTCTTATCATCACCAACACCCCCACTCCACCCCAGCCGTATCCCCAATTACTGTTTTCCTGATCTTCCATATTTTTATAACTAGGAAACAGAAATGCTCAAATGAAAAATTGCAAAAAAAAAACACAATGCTCTTAGTGGCCAGAACATTAATCTTTAAATCCTAGAAGGTTGGCATCATTGATGTCTAACCTCAGCTCTAACCTGGTTATATGCCTTTGTGGCGCTTCTTTGTGCCAACCGAAGCTCGCTTCCAATGAGGAACCATCTGCTGCAGAAGTCAGAAATGGTGTTGGCGATAGCGAATATAATCTGGCACCTGCCAAGACGTTCTCTACTTCCACCGCAGAGATGCCAATCCACCCATACTAGTCGGAGTTGCATGTCATTGGTTTGCCCAGTGAGCCAACAAATATAGTCACAGAGAGTCTGGGATTCAGGGCAACAGAGGTTCCTTCCAATCTTGAGACCCAAGTCAGTCATTGGCTACAATCCTGCGATGTTGTCTTCGGGCTTCTGGCTTTCCTGGATATCCAGGAAGTAGAAGTAGGCCTGGAACAAGCTGGAACCTGGCTCCTATAAAGGTGAGATACTGGGAGCTTCCAGCTGGAATCTCTCCAGATTTATTAATAGGCATAATTTACTGAATTTTGAGACTCTGTGTGCCACACTCTCCCTGATTCCCTCCTGCGACCCTACCATCATTACTCAGTCATCTGGGTTAAAATGTGGCCTTTTAATACCTCTTCAATTAATAGTGACAACTATGCCACAGCTATTCTTGAGAAACAATCTGAAAAGATCATATGCAATGGGACTAGTCCATATGTCAAAGATCTCTGCCGGTAACTTGTATATAATGATTTGAGAAAGCAATATATTTTACGCAGGATTGAAGAATACTGTTCTTCGACAATTTTTGAAACAGATTGGATGAAATTCCACTTTGCTATAATGAATGGTTTAACAAATCACACCATGGGCTAAATTCACACCAATTGCTTCTTCACATTTATGCCCAACTATGCCTTATTTTTGATGTTTTCAGTTTGAGTCTTGAATTATCTACCATTTCTTCTGACAGTGAGATGAATTCTCACTTCCTTATTTGCAAAATCTACCTGGAGCTGCTTGGATTGATTGTTATCCCCAATGTTTGAACGATAATCCCACGGAGTTGGGTTTTCAGTCTATTATACAACCCATCACATTGTCAATGGCCAGATTAGCATACAGGTCGTGGACATCTCCTTTCATGTCCAGCAATCCTGTACCTTTCAAAAACTCTACAAAAACAAAGGAGCTGTAAGATTTGTCTACCTCACCCACATTAGAGGGAGATTGGCTCTCTGAGCATCACTGTTGCAATATCTTAGGATACAATACGTTGGTCATCTGATAAACAATTCTACTATTCCACATCAATAAGCATATCAACAACTTATTTAGAGGGCTTTTTAAACACTTTAAATCAATGCTTTAAAACATTTTTCTAGTATGCCATAGGCAATTCATAATCATGTAAAAGCTTTATTCTTTGACTCAGAGCTCGTACAATACTGCAACTTCAACAGACATTGATATTAGATGAAATAAAAACAGGAAATGCTGAAAATATTCAGCAGGAGAGGTTGCATCTGTGGAAAGAGAAACAGATTTAATGTTTCGGGTATATAAACCTTCATCTGATCTAGGAAGGTGAGAAAATAAGCCTTCTTTGAGTTGCAGGGAAGGGGAGGCATGAAGATAACAGAGAAAATGCCTGCAACAGGGTGAAGGCCAGACCAGAGAATTGCTTTCAGCACAATTTAAGCAAGAGAAATGAATGTTTGCTAATCCGAGTTGATCTCTCTGGGGAATTGTAAACTGGGGGGAGACGAGTAAGAGCAGCACAGAGAGAGAAAAAAATAATTGGAATTGTGAGATAGAGTTGCTGAAAATCCTAAATAAAAGAGAATGCTAGAAATAACCAGCAAATCAGTCAGCATCTCTGGAGTGAGAGGGGAAAACTGAATTACTGTCAAGGATTAATTATTTTACATCCGAAGCGGCCAGTCCTGACACAAACAAGAAGGGTTGGTTATGTGGAATTGTTGAAATCACTGTTGATTTCCAAGGATTGCAATGTGCTTTAACAGAAGATAGGAAGTAATTAATTTTATTATCTGATAATATTTTTCAGATTTGTATTATTTGGGCTCCCTTATTTTGTTTTTATTCCTTTACCAAGGTAGGAAAGTAAAATTTATTAAAGTAACAATCTCTCATCGAAGGATAGGTAAGGATAATATGGATAGGTACATGGAGCTTAGAAAAATAGAGGGCTATAGGTAACCCTAGTAATTTCTAAGGTAGGGTTATGTTCAGCACAACTTTGTGGGCCGAAGGGCCTGTATTGTGCTGTAGGTTTTCTATGTTTCTCTGATATATGCAGAAATTTAATTCTGCTGGCTTTTTTAACAGGTATTTGTGTAGTTCCTTTATTTTAGGTGTGGCGAAGAGGGGTCATCATGAGCATGTGCAGATCCAAAACCTCATAGTATGTGCTTTATTTTTAGGTGAATGTTGAGCGGGAGTATCAGCTTCATTTGCCAGACACAATGGACCACACACACCAGGAAGGGCACAGATTCACGGCCATTTTCAGGTTGACTTGGCCGATCACAACAATGGACCACACACACCAGGAAGGGCACAGATTCACGGCCATTTTCAGGATGACTTGGCCAATCACGACAATGGACCACACACACCAGGAAGGGCACAGATTCATGGCCATTTCCGTGTTGACTTGGCAAGGGCAATAATTAGACAATAACTGCCCTCAGCACCCTTGTGGGAGAAAGGTAACATAAAATCAGCCCGATTCTCATCAACATCTGGTAACTCATACTGGACAGCAGTCCCTATGCATAATGTATGAGGATGAAATGAGGTCACCTCTGTGGATGTTCATAGCCATTTTATACACTCTTCCCCAAGGTCACATGACATCCTGACTTGGAAGAGTATGCCATTCCTTCATTGGCACCGGTCTGAATCCTGGAACTCCTCACCAGCACAGTGGAGCATCTTCCCCAGAAGGAATGCAGTGGTTCGGAAAGGCACCTCATTACCCCCTTCTCAATGACAATTATGAGTGGTCTTGCCAGTGACCCTATCTATAGATAATAAACAAGTTTTAAAAAATAGCCTGCTGATGCTGATTCCCTAAGCTTTTGTTTATCTGCACTTTGGAAATTGTACATTAGCAGATCAAAGAACAAAATTAGAGGGGATTGATTAACTACATTAATGCCTTAAGTATTTTAAATGTTCAAAAATCACTGTAGCTCCTGAAGAAGGCTTTAGCAATATGTTAGGGCAGTTTCAGTAAATAACTAGAAACAGAATTCTGGAAACTTCTATTCATGAATACAATAACCAGTGTCAATTTGGAAAGTAATTATTCAGCTGACATCCTGACTGCTGAAATCCTCTTGGCTGTTAAACAATAGATAGGAGCAATAGAAAATATTTTACTTTCTAAACTTGTGTCTGTCAATTTAAATAAATGTATGTGATGGTGGTTCTGTATTAGGCAGACATGAAGGGATCTCTTCAGCGCTGACATGAGACATCGGATTATTAGATTTTACACAGTATCACACAAAGCTTTGCGAGCAAATATCCACCAAATTGTACAGACAATGTGTGGAGGAATTAATGATGTTGGGCGCAATTTGCTTTGATCTTGTACTGACAGAAATAGAGGACATTTTTGCTATTTATTTTTCATATATGTGTATTAAACAATCACATACAAATGATCTGATGTATAAACAAATACACATAGGCATGGAAAAGGGAGGGAGAAAATACTTGCTTTTACACTGCACTGTAAACCACTTCAGGTTATCTCAAAGTGCTTCATGGCCAATGAATTGCTGTCTGAAGTGTAGTCACCAATCACAAAATACATTCTCTCATGAAAACACATGATAAAATGGCACCATGCAAATGAATGCATCTGCTTGCTCTGATGGTATTACAGCCTGATTTTCATATGCACACCTTAACCAAGGATTTGATTACGTTTTCCCAATTAGTGCACGTGAGACTTGGGAGCCCCTGAAACCAACTACTACAAATCAAATTAATACCTGTACTCACAAAAGTGAAATCATTACATACCCAGTGTAAATTAATACTAGTTATTATTGACACTGGTGCAGTGAGAAATTGCATTCTGTATGCAATCCCTACAAACCATTTCATCACATCAGTATTAAAAGTAATGTCAGAATGCCAAATATAATGTTACAGTTACAGAGATAGTGCAGTGCAGGTGGGCAATACCCAGTCTGAGGAGTGGGCAACTCATTGCACCCATGTCAGTCATGACCCTGCAAAGTTACCAAGAGCCAAATGGTGAACAGAGAGTTCAAGACAAAAAAGGTGGACAAAATCAAAAAGGTTGAATACAGAACTGAAGGTGTTCTATGTGAATAGGTGCAGTATATGGAATAATGTAGAAGAACTTGCAGCAGAGTTGCAGATCGGCAGGTATGATGTTGAGGGCATCGCTGAATCATGGCTGAAAGAAGATTATAACTGGGAGCTTAATGTCCAAGGATACACATTGTATCAAAAGGACAGGTTGAAAGACAGAAGCGGCAGTGATGCTCTGTTGGTAAAATATGAAATCAAATCAATAAAAAAAGGTGACATAGGGTCATAAGGTGTTGAATCATTGTTGATAGAGCTCAGGAGCTACCAGAGTAAAAAGACCCTGATGGGAGTTGTACACAGACCCCAAACAGTAGTAAGGATGTAGCCTACAAATTACAATGGGAGATAAAACATACATGCCAAAAATCAATGGCAGACTTCAATATGCAGAAAGATTGCAAAAATCAGGTTGGTGCGGGATTCCAGAAGCAGGAGTTTTCAGATTACCTACAAAATGACTTTTTAGAGCAGTTTGTGGTTGAGCTCACTAGAGGATCAGCTGTTTTGGACTTGATGTTGTGCAATGAACCAGAAAGGATTAGAGAGCTTAAGGTAAAGGAACCTTAGGGGAGACTGTTCATAATATGATTGAGTTTACCCTGAAATTTGAAAAGAAGCTGTATCAGATGTATCAGTATTACAGCGGAGTAGAGGGAATTACAGAAGTGTGAGAGAGGAGTTGGCCAGTATTGATTGGAAAAGAACACTGGTAGGGATGACGGCAGAGCAGCAATGGCTGGAATTTCTCGATGCAGTACATAAGGCATGGGATAGCTACATACCAAAGTGGAAGAAGTATTCTAAAGGAAAGATGACACAACCACGGCTAACAAGAGAAGTCAAAGCCAACATAAAAGCCAAAGAGAGGGCATATAAAACAGCAAAAGTTAGTGCAAAGTTAGAGGAATGGGAAGTTGCTTAAAAACCAATGGAAGACAACTAAAAAAGTAATTAAGAAGGTAAAGATGGAATAGGAAAGTAAGTTAGCCAATAATATAAAAAAGGATATCAAAAGTCTCTTCAGATACATAAAGTGTAAAAGAGAGGCGAGAATAGATGTCAGACCGCTGGAGAGCGACCCTGGAGAGGCAGTAATGAGGGATAACAAAATGGTGGACAAACTGAATAAGTATTTTGCATCAGTCTTCACTAGTTTTTTTATGGAAGTTCCAGGTGACAGGGGACATGAAGTTTGTGAAGTTACCATAACTAGAGAGAAGGTTCTTGGGAAACTGAAAAGTCTGAGTTAGAAAAGTCATCTGGACCAGACAGTGTACACCCCAGAGTTTTGAAAGAGGTGGCAAAAGAGATTGTGGAGGCATTAGTAATGATCTTTCAAGAATCACTAGATTCTGGAATGGTTCTGGAAGACTAGAAAATTGTAAGTATCACTCCACTCTTCAAGAAGGGAGAGAGACAGAAAAAAGGAATCTATAGGCCAATTAATCTGATCTCAGTTGTTGTGAAGATGTTGGAGTTGATTATTAAGGATGAGGTCTCAAGGTACTTGGAGGCACTTGATAAAATAGGCTGTAGTCAGCATGGTTTCCTCAAGGGAAAGTCTTATCTGACAAACCTGTTGGAATTCTTTGAAGAAATAAAAAGCAGGATAGACAAAAGAGAATCAGTTGATGTGGTGTTCTTGGATTTTCAGGCCTTTGACAAGGCGCCATGCATGAGGCTGCTTAGCAAGCCCATGGTATTACAGGAAGGATTTTAGCATGGATAAAGCAATGACTGATTGGCAGAAGGCAAAGAGCCTTTACTATTGGCTGCCTTTGACTAGTGGTGTTCCACGGGGGTCTGTGTTGGGACCATTTATTTTTATGTTATATATCAATAATTTTCTTGATGGAATTGATGGCTTTGCAGTAAAGTTGACAGGCGATATGAAGATAGGTGGAAGGGCAGGTAGTATTGAGGAAGTAGTGAGGCTACAGAAGGACTTAGACAGATTAGGAGAATGGCCAAAGTATATATAGATGGTATATAGTGTCAGGAAGTGTACAGTCATGCACTCTAGTATTAGAAATGAAAGGGTTGACTATCTTCTAAATAGAGAGAAAATGCAAAAAAATGACTTGGGAGTCCTCATGCAGGATTCCCTGAAGGTTAATTTGCAGGTTGAGTCTGTGGTGAGGAAGGCAAGTGCAATTTTAGTATTCATTTCAAGGGGACTAGAATGTAACAGCAAGGATGTAGTGTTGAAGATTTATAAAACAATGATGAGGACTTACTGGGAGTATTGTGAGCGGTTTTGGGTCCCTTATCTGAGAAAGGATGTGCTAAAACTGGAGAGGGTTCAAAGGCAGTTCACAAAAATAATTCCAGGTTTGAATGGCTTGTCATATGAAGAATGTTTGAGGACTCTAGGCCTGTAGTTTTCTGGAATTTAGAAGAATGATGGGTTTCATTGAAATGTATCAAATGGTGAAAGGCCTTGATTGAGTGGATGTGCAGAGGATGTTTCCAATGATGGGAGAGTCTAAGACCAGAGGGGACAGCCTTAGGTGAGAGGGATGTTCTTTTAGAACGGAGATAAGGAGGAATTCCTTTAGTCAGAGAGTGGTGAATCTGTGGAAGTCTTTGGCACAGGCTGCTGTGAAGATGAAATCTTTATGCTTATTTAAAACAGAGGTTGATTGGTTTTTGATTGGTCAAGGCATGAAGGGATATGGGAAAAAGACAATAGATTGGGGCTGAGAAGAATGTTAGATCAGCCATGATGAAATGGCGGAGAAGTCTCAGTGGGCCAAATAGCCTAATTCTACTCCTATATCTTATGGTCCTATGGTAATACACTAATGATGCCATTCTATGTCAGCAGATTCAAGCCCAAAGGGCACCATTATGAAATCCAGCATGAGAACCAGGCGGCATGTTAACATAGTGGTTAGCTTTTCGCTTCACAGTGCAGGCGACCCGGGTTCAGTTCCTGCAACTGTCTGTAAGAAATTTGTACGTTCTCCCAGTGACCACATGGAATTCCTCCCACAGTCCAAAGATGTACTGGTCGGTAGGTTAATTGTTCATTATAAATTGTGTTATGATTAGGCGAGGGTCACTGGGCAGCACAGCTTGAAGGGCCGGAAGGGGCTGCTCCTTGCTGTATCTCGATAAATAAATAAATGAAACCAAACCCACTCTCTCAGTTTACCAGGATCTACATTATTGTATTCACACAATCTCAACATTACAGCTTGCATATAGTTCCTGCTATTCAACTGTGACAGTACTTTCATAGAGATGCTGCAAGACTCTCTATTCCAGGAGGTGATGGGGAACAATAGGCCAGAGGAGGCACAACAAGGGTCTCCCTTATTCAGAGGGGTGGTGGGCGGAAACGTCAACATCCAGTGGAGATACAAGTGACTGCGGTAGCTGGAATCTGGAGCAACAAACAAGAGACTGTAGAAACACAGCAGGTCAGGCAGCATCTATGGAGGGAATGGACAGTTGATGTTTGTGTCATTCTGCTTCATGTGGACAGATAGAGAGCACACGTAAAAATGAAGGGAAGGTGTGGAGCAGGATCCAACAAACAGCAGGAAAATCCAGGTGAGGACGGGAGATAGACAGTTGGAGGAGGGAAGAGTTGAAATATCGACGGAGACTGGGACATGATAGGTGGAAGCTGGAAAGGACTGCAGATGGTGGAATGATAGGAAAGGAAGGTGGAGTTTGGAACTAAATAAGGAAGGTGATTTTGCCAAATGGGAACCATGGAAGGAAGGGAACCAATGAAAAGTCTATGTGGGCAATGGGTAGATGGAGTGGGTGGAGGAGATGTTGGTGGTCAAGGTGATTGTAGGAGAAACTGGGTAGATGAGCAGGATAGAGAAAAGGGACAGAAAGGGAGCAGGCATTGGTCCCCTAGCTTGTTTCTTTCATCACACTGGAAGTGGGAGAGGCCAAGGGCAGAGAGGTCAGTGTGGAAATGGGAAGGAGACTGAAGTGATTAGCAAACAGGAGCTCCTCAAAACAGGAGACCTGTCACCGGGTCTCCAGTCAGAAATCATTGATGGTGATGAAATTCAGGTACGAGATCTCGCTCTTCCCACAGTCCGCTTCCTACCATCCGGTGGGCTTTCCAGGGGCCTCTCACCACACACATCCCCTCACCTTGCCCCTCTCTCATCCTCCAGCTGCTGAGTTACAGCAGACAGAGATATGAGGAGAAGATGGCCCCTCACTCCATGGTTCAAGCATCAAAGGAAGGTCCCATATTGACACTCACATCTGCTTTCATGTTGCAGTGCAGAACAGCACAGGCAGAAACCACTCAACCTATGCATGTTATTGGTTTCTAAACCTCCATCCTCTATTCTCCATCTAGAAGATGGACCTCAGGGTTGTATGATGCATAAATTTGATAATAAATGTACTTTGAACTTTGAATGTCCAGATGAGCTGAGAGTTGCCTCCACAATCCGACCCTGGGTAGAACAATTCCTCCATGCACTGGAATCTACTGCCTTCAGTGATGGTGTCTCAATGCCCCTCCCACATTGACTGTGTAATTGTCCAACTCTCAGCACAGGACATTGGCAAGACGGTCCAAAACTTCTGCAGGAATTGATCCCAATCTCCAATCACAGTCATCTGCGATCCTTGGCTGATACTGCAAATGTACCACTAGGAAAAATTCACTACCACAATAGTGAACCAGAGTAAGGGAACAACTAGGCAATGGTGACTATGATTTCAATGGAGAGTGGCAAAGTATGACGAAAATCAGGTCAATAGAATAAAGAAAAGTTAATTTCATGTGATGAGCATAGAAATTGGGAAGATGATAAAGGTAGCATTATTACCAAATGGCAATGTCCTGCAGAGCACAATTGGAAACACAATGTCATGGAACAGAGTGCAAAAAACATATATATTTGGCTACAAGAAGAAAGTAAATTCCAGTCAAGATAACACCAGTGTACAATGCTTCCTCGGGCAACATTTTCCAGATAGCTCACAAGAATGTCTGTTTTACTTCTTTTACATCTGTTTTGCACCTTAAATGTGTTTCTCGGACACGAGCCAATATTCGACTCCATTTTGATGGTTAAAGCATCGAGGAAGATTGAGAAATTGAGGCAAATGTGGAAGGCAAGCAAGAGTTCAGTGCCGACTGCCTTCCTTTTGATCACTGCGAGAGAAGGAATCATGAGTACCCTATCACTGCGGCAGGCAGTTAGGCTTCTCGGCCTCATGTGATGTCCCTCTCTTTCGATGAATATCAGTGATACCATAGGATGGTATTGTGGTTCAGTGTTTATAGATTGAACTATTGTGTTTATGGATTATGGACTATTTCAGACCTACGGTTTTTATATTCTTTGTTGTTTTATTTCCTGTTCCTTTTCCATTTTGTTGTGTGAGGGGAGGGTGTTTGTGGGTTGATGTTCTGTTCATTTTTTTGTGCGGGGGTGTGGTGGGTTTGATGTTTCTCTCTGAATGACTTTCATCTTCTTTCTTTGTTTCATGGCTATCTGGAGAAGACAAATTTCAGAGTATAAATGGATATGTGCTTTGATAAATAAATGAAACTTTAAGCTTTTAAAAACACACGAATCACTGCAAATGATTAATATCATTAGAGACTGATTGAAGATAAGGACAAAGACAGACAGCAGCAGAAGAAATCAAACAATCAGAGCCGATTAGGCAAAAAGATGGCACTGGTGAAGCACAGTGATGACTTGCTGGTAGCAAATGCATCATTAATTACTTTATTACTCACACTTTTACTTGAAAATGATCACCACAATCAATAGCCTTTAAACCACCTGTATGATCCAGCATTTTTGCAGTGTGAAGTCTGGATGGTTGCAGCATGGCATGTAAGGACCAAATCGAGGCGGCAGGGCCCAGACTCAGCGGTGCGGAATGAGCCAATGTACAAGCCATTGCTGGAACGGACTTGGAAGCGACTTGAAATGGCAAAACTGAGGCAAAGCAGTGTTAAAGCAGCAGGACCCAGGCCTGAGTGTGAGGAAAGATCCACCGTTTGGCCAGATTGGAAAGGTCGTGTATGAGCTGAATTGAGGCAATGGGGTCTGAGGCCGGGAGCATATCAGAGTGGCAATTCAAGCAGCAGGGCCCAGGTCCGAAAGCAAAAAATGACCCAAGGTTTGGGCAATTTAAGCACCGAGCCAGACTGAAAAGGTCGGGGTTTCAGGGCCGGAAGTGAGGGATGGGTTGGTGTTCAGCTCGCTGCTCGCTGAGGTTATCTCTGCGCCAAACTGAGGCAGTGGCCTGCAACAAACTGTAAGGAGATGAATCTCAAGGTTGCATAAAGTATACATACTTCGATAATAAATGTATTTGGAACTTTGAAGTAAAATAAAATGACAATTAGGTCAACAACAAATTAAACTATAAAGGAACATAGCAATAAACAGTGAAATATTTTACAGACACATCAATATCGAAAGCAAAGTTGGGATGGGAATAAGGCCATTAAGGGATAAACAGAATGACACTCCAGATAACAATAGGCAGATTGCAAAAATGCTAAATCATTATTACTTTACGTTGGCATTACTCAGGGAGGTATAACCAGTGGATAGGACATTGGTAATCAAATGAGTAATGAGATATACATTTCAAAAAATGGGTCATGTTAAAGAAACAAATATGACTCAAGTACCTCTGGTCTGGACAGATTTTATACAGGATCTATATAAAAAGAAATCCATGGAAGAGAAAATGGAAATTACTGCACTTATCGAATAATCTGTTAAAATAATGCGTGCTGCGAGAAACCTGGCAGAAAACTAATGTAATACCTGAATTCAAGCAGGGTGATACTACATGGCCAGGGGATTATAGACCAGATTAACAGTAGCAGGAGAAATAATAGAATCCCTGCTAAAGGAGTGAATAGAACATCTTGAAATGAAAGGAATTGTCAGTATGGATTTCAGAAAGCAAGACCTTGTTTGACCAACGCTGATCATTGAGAGAGTATCAAAGAAAATCAACTATACTAATATGGTGGATATAAATAATCTCAATTTCATAATGCTTTCAAGAAGATATCCCATAATAGACTCATGAATAATGTCAGAGAGTATGGAGTTGGGGGTCAATCAACAAGAAGTGTTCATAACTGGCTTCAGCACAGAAGTCAGAGAGAGTGGGGAAAGGATATTGGATCCCGATGTTTTTGCCACCCAAAGGCTCTTTAGAAGTTATGAATGAGGCCTAAACCTTATTACTTACAGCTGATTAAGTTTTAGAAGAGCAAAAAAGTGCATGAAAGACCAAAGAACAAAGAAAAGGGCAAAAGAAAATGCAGTTTATTTTATTAGGAGATACACTGCAGACAGACCATCCTGCCCAACGAGCCGCACCGCTCAGCAACCCAACTATTTAAAACCAGTCTGTTCACAGGACAATTTACAATGACCAATTAGCCTACGAACCGGCACTGTGGGAACACCCTGAGGAAACCCACAGGAAGAACGTACAGACATTCTTACAGAAGGCACCGGAATTGATCTTCGAACTTCGACACCCCAAGCTGCAATAGCATCAAGCTCACCAATTGTGCTACAGTGGTGCCCCAAGTTTTGGTCGTCTCATGCTCATACTGAAGGTAACAAACTTCCACTAGTAACAATTAACCTAGTAAATAGCCAGATTCAAGTGATGTGACACCTGCTACTGAAACTAAGTAGTTCCTTAAAAAGTATTTACTGGAAAAATCACTGAACAACTGCATGTACACAGGTGATCACATAAAAATACAAGCAAGCATAGGAAAGATAAACAGTGCGAAAAATGCAAGAAAAATAACAATTCTATTCCTTAATACAACAGGGACAAGGTAAGTAGGTGGGTGGTGTCATTCCAATAGTGCCTGAACCAATCTTGCTGACGATAGAGACTCTAGAACAGGGGTGGGCAAACTTTTTGACTTGTGGGCCATGAAGGGTTCTAAAATTTGACAGGGGGGCCGGATCAGGAGCAGATGGACGGAGTGTTTTGGTAATACACCTCACAAGAGAAAATAAAATATCATGGGATATGTAGAAAACATGTGCTTTAATTTCAATTGAAAATGAACAAATGCATTACAACAAAATATCTGTCTTTGAAGTCCCATGGCATTTAGCTATTTATTGAAATGACTTTTAAAACACTGAAAATTAAATGAATAAAATACAGCTTTTTTTAATAGTAACAGTTATTATTTTAAAGCACTGAAAATTCTGTTATCCTTCAAGATATTATCATCATCACTCTCCTCCTGACTGTCTTTATTTCAAAAACGGTAGGAGATGCAGGTCTACTTGTCCTGCTCCTTCTTATTCAATTGCCCCCTGAGCCAAAACTCAACAACGACCAGCACAAGGACAGAACAGTGACAGCGCGCCAGTATGCGGAGTGCATTATTTAATCTGGAGCGCATTTTTTATTTTGAGAACGTACGTGCACCTGCGCACTACTCATGTCCATCACTTAACAGAAATGACATGTAACATGTAAGGCTTATTGAAAAAAATATTTTCAAATGCATTTTTTACATAACACAACGAAGAAACTTATTTTTAATTTCAGTGGGAACAGTGTTGTTGGTCTCCCTTTTTAGCCAGCGCATCAAAGTCTGGATTTAGTTTTGTTGTGGCGATTCTCAGGATGGATCTGAGGTGTTGGTCAGTTAACTTGGATCTGTGGCTGGCTTTGTTGATGTTCATGACGCTGAACGCCTGTTCACACAAATAGGTCGAGCCGAACAAAGAGTAAAGCGCAAATGTGGAGTAATACGCTGCACCTCAACTAAGGTCAATGTATATAGAGTGCGTCATCTATTGAGAAAACGCCAGAATTGTGGGGAAAAAACGTTAACAAGGTTTATTAATATAATTTCATCAAGTTCTGCGGGCCGGATTAAAAACCTTAACGGGCCGCATATGGCCCGCGGGCCGTAGTTTGCCCATGCCTGCTCTAGAATCAAAACATCTCACACCAACAGATAGTTAGGATGGAGGGGGCAGAGGCCTTGAGGAAGTTCTTCCATTGATGGGGGCTCCAACATGGAACATGAGGATATTAATGAACATACAGAATTAGGAAATAACTAAATAACGAAATTCAGCAAGAGAAATGCAAGTTAGTATTTTCCAGTCAGAAGAACAGGAAGGGAATTTACTAACATCTAGCTATATGGTAAGGCAACAAAAGCGTCTTGGAGCACCCAAGAAAACGATCTCTAGAAGTTGTGCCACAGGTTAGCAGGACAATGAATGAATCAAACAAAGCTTCAGGGTTCATTTCAAGAAACAGAAAAGAACAGTAGGGAATGTGTAATAATAAACACAAGAAAGTCCGCAGATGATAGAAATCCAGAGCAACGCACACAAAATGCTGGAGGAGCGCAGATGGTCAGGCAGCAACTATGGAAATGAATAAACAGTCGATGTTTCGGGCCGAGATCCTTCTTCAGGACTGGAAATGAGAAGGGAAGATGCCACAATAAAAAGGTTGGGGGGAGGGGAAGGTGGATAACTAGAAGGTGATATGTGAAGCCTGGTGGGTGGGAAAGACACAGGACTGTGGAGGAAGAGATCTGATAGGACAGGAGAGTGGACCATAGGAGAAAATGAAAGAAGAGGGGAACCTAGGGGGAAGTGATAGGCAGGTGAGAAGAGGTAAAGGCCAGAGTGAGAAATAGAAGAAGAGGGGAGGGGGAAGGAAATATTTATTTAAACAGAAGGAGAAATTCATGCCATTAGGTTTAATCCTGAATAGGAGCATAGTTAGTCTCAATTTAGAGGATGATTTACAGTTCTGGTCACTGTAAAAAGGAGATGGTAGTAAAGAAGAGTGTACAGAAGAGAAGATATCAAAAATGTGAAGGGATACCCACAAGCAGAGAATGGCAGGCCAGATTGATTTTATCCTAGGGAAAAAAGAAAGCTGAAGAGTGATCTAAAAGAGATCATTGAAAGCTTTGATAGATGAGATACTAGATTTCAGGAAGAGAATATCAATATGGCAGAATCACCAAGTTATCCTAAAAGGAATTCACATGGAATGTCTTTATCCAAAGAATGGTGGGAATGCGGAACACAAACTATACAGAAAGTGGTTGAATTATTTCAGGGCAGGCGAGACAAGCATATTTGAGAGAAGCAGATAAATTTAGATAAAGAAAGATGCGAGGATTTCATGAAGAGCATGGACATGTTGGGACAAATTGCCTTCTGGTGCACCATTTACCCATATGAGGCGGTGAAGAAGTTGCCAAGTTTGACAGATGGTACAAGAGTACAACATCTCTGGGGTCAGGCAACTACCTAAGCAAGTTCTTGGCACATCTACTGTAAATGAGGCACGTGAGCTCCCCAGAATAAAAAACATGCTGGTGTGAGCTGATTGGCATCTATGATCCAGAGCTTCGTGACAAACAAAATGATGGCAAAAAGGAGATATCAATAGAGAAAGACATTGCTAAAATCTGACTGGTTCAAGAAACTGATTGGTGCAGTCTCATCACACAAGCTTCAGGAATGGCTAACATCCCACAAACACAAGGTTCAGGTACAGCTACCTTCCCACCACAACAAGGTTCAAGAATAGCTAACTCCCCACCACCACCAGCTTCAGGAACAGCTAAATTCCCACAAACGACAGGTTCAGGTACAACTACCATTCCACAAACAGAAGGTTCAGGAACAGCTACTTTCCCACCACCACCAGGTTCAGGAATAGACACCTTCCTAAAAACACCGGGTTCAGGAACAGCTAAATTCCCACAAACGACAGGTTCAGGTACAACTACCATTCCACAAACAGAAGGTTCAGGAACAGCTACCTTCCCACCACCAGCAGGATAAGGAACAGCTACCTTCCCACAACTACTTAATTCAGGAACAGCTATCTTCCTACAAATTCTAGGTTCAGGAACTGCTACTTTCCCACCACCACCAGGTTCAGGAACAACTACCTCCCCACCAACACCAGGTTCAGGAACTGCTACTTTCCAATGCACACAAGGTTCAGGAGCAGCTACATTACCACAAACACCAGGTTATGGACCAGCTAACTTCCCACCACTACCAGGTTCACGAACAGCTAACCACCTACGAACACAAGGTTCAGGAACAGCTACCTTACCACAAGAACCAGGTTCAAGAACAGCAAACTTCCCACCACCACCAGGTTCAGGAACAGCTACCTTCCTACAAACACCATGTTAAGGAATAGCTACCTCCCCACCACAACAGGGTTCGGGAATAGTTACTTTCCAAAGAACACAAGGTTCAGGAGCAGCTACCTTCCTACAAACACCAGGTTCAGGAACAGCTACCTTACTATGAACACCAGGTTCAGGAACAGCTACCTTCCCACCACCACCAGGTTCAGGAACAGATACATCCCACAAAGGCCAGGTTCAGGTACAACTACCATCCAACAAACACAAGGTTCAGGAACAGCTACCGTCCTACCACAACCACGTTCAGGAACAGCTACGTTCCCACCACCACAAGGTTCAGGAACAGCTACCTTTCCGCCACCATCAGGTTAAGGAACAGCTACCGTCCTACAAAAATCATGTTCATTAACAGCTATCTTCATACAAACTCTAGCTTCAGGAACTGCTACTTTCCCACCACCAGCACCAGGTTCAGGAACAGCACACTTCGTACAAACATCAGGTTCAGGAACAGCTACCTCCCCACCAACACCAGGTTCAGGAACAGCTACCTTCCCACAACAACCAGGTTCAGGAACAGCTACCTTCCCACCACCACCAGGTTCAGGAACAACTACCTTCCTATAAATAATATACCATCCTACAAAAACCATGTTCAGGGATGGCTTCCTTCCCACAAACACCAGGTTCAGGAACAGCAAACTTCCCACCAACACCAGGTTCAGGAACAGCGCGTTCCTACAAACAACATGTTCAGGAATAGATACCTTCCTACAAACACCAGGTTCAGGAACAGCTACCTTCCCACCAGCACCAGGTTCAGTAACAGCTTCATTCCCACAAAGGCCAGGTTCAGGTACAACTACCATCCGACAAACACAAGGTTCAGGAACAGCTACCGTCCTAACACAACCACGTTCAGGAACAGCTACCTTCCCACCACCATCAGTTTAAGGAACAGCTATATTCCCACCACCAGCAGGTTCAGTAACAGCTACCTTCCTACAAAAATCATGTTCAGGAACAGCTATCTTCCTACAATCTCTAGGTTCAGAAGCTGCTACTTTCCCACCACCAGCACCAGGTTCAGGAACAGCTCTCTTCCTACAATCATCAGGTTCAGGAACTGCTACCTCCCCACCACCACCAGGTTCAGGAACAGCTAACTTCCCACAAACACCATGTTCAGGAACTGCTACCTTCCCACCACAACACGGTTCAGGAGCAGCTACCTTACTAAAAGCACCAGCTTCTGGAAGAGCTAACTTCCCACGACTTCCTGTTTCAGGAATATCTACGTTTCCACCACTACCAGGTTATGGAACAGCTAACTTCCCACCACTACCGGATTGACGAACAGCTAACTACCTACGAATACAAGGTTCAGGAGCAGCTACCTTACCACAAGCACAAGGTTCAGGAACATCGACATTCCCACCACCACCAGGTTCAGGGACAGTTACCTTCCTACAAACACCAGGTTAATGAACAGCTCCCTTCCTATGAAAGCAAGGTTCAGGAACAGCTACCTTCCCACAACAACCAGGTTCAGGAACAGCTACCTTCCCACCATGACCAGGTTCAGGAAAAACTGCCATCCTACAAAAACCATATTCAGGAACTGCTATTTTCCTACAAACACCACGTTCAGGAACAGCTATCTTCCTACACACACCAGTTTCAGGTTCAGCTCTCTTCCTACAAACATCAGGTTCAGGAACAGCTAACTCCCCACCACCACCAGGTTCAGGAACAACAACCTTCCTACAAAAAACATTTTCAGGAACAGCTACCTTCCTACAAACACAAGATTAAGGAACAGCTACATTCCCACAAACACAAGTTTCAGGAACAGCTAACATCCCACCACCTCAAGGTTCGGGTTCAGCTGCCTTCCTACAAACAAGAGGTTCAGGAACACCTACCATCTTACAAACACAAGGTTCAGGAACAGCAACCTTCCTACAAACACAAGATTAAGGAACAGCTACATTCCCACAAACACAAGTTTCAGGAACAGCTAACATCCCACCACCGCAAGGTTCGGGTACAGCTGCCTTCCAACAAAGAAGAGGTTCAGGAACACCTACCTTCCTACACACACAAGGTTCAAGGACAGCAACCTTCCCACCACCACAAGAATCAGGAACAGCTACCTCCCAACCAACACCAGGTTCAGGAACTGCTATATTCCCACAAATGCCAGGTTCAGGAATACCTACCGTCCTACCACAACAACGCTCAGTAACAGCTACATTCCTATAAAAAACATGTTCAGGAACAGCTACCTTCCTACAAACACCAGGTTCAGGAACTGCTACATCCCCCCCACAACAAGGTTCAGGAATAGTTGCTTTCCAAAGAACACAAGGTTCAGGAACAGCTACCTTACTATGAACACCAGGTTCAGGAACAGCTACTTCCCACCACCACAAGGTTCAGTAACAGCTACCTTTCCACCACCATCAGGTTAAGGAACAGCTACCTTCACACCACCATCCGGTTCAGGAACAGCTACCGTCCTACCATAACCACGTTCAGGAACAGCTACTTTCCCACCACCACAAGGTTCAGTAACAGCTACCATCCTACAAAAATCATGTTTATGAAAAGCTATCTTCATACAAACTTTAACTTCAGGAACTGCTACTTTCCCACCACCAGCACCAGGTTCAGGAACAGCACTCTTCGTACAAACATCAGATTCAGGAAAAGAAACCTTCCTACAAACACACAGATCAGGAACAGCTACCTTACTATGAACACCAGGTTCAGGAACAGCTACCGTCCTACCACAGCCACGTTCAGGAACAGCTACCTTCCCACCACCACAAGGTTCAGGAACAGCTACCTTTCCATCACCATCAGATTAAGGAACAGCTACCTTCCTACAAACACAAGGTGCAGGAACACCAACATTCCCACCACCACCAGGTTCAGGAACAGCTTCCTTCCGGCAAACACCACGTTCAGGAACAGCTATCTTCCTACACACACCAGTTTCAGGTTCAGCTCTCTTCCTACAAACATCAGGTTCAGGAACAGCTAACTCCCCACCACCACCAGGTTCAGGAACAACAACCTTCCCACAAAAAACATTTTCAGGAACAGCTACCTTCATACAAACACAAGATTAAGGAACAGCTACATTCCCACAAACACAAGTTTCAGGAACAGCTAACATCCCACCACCTCAAGGTTCGGGTTCAGCTGCCTTCCTACAAACAAGAGGTTCAGGAACACCTACCATCTTACAAACACAAGGTTCAGGAACAGCAACCTTCCCACCAACACATGGTTGAGGAACAGCTACATTCCTACGAACACCAGGTTCAGGAACAGCTACATTCCTACAAACACCAGGTTCAGGAACAGCTACATTCCTACAAACACAAGGTTCAGGAACAGGAACCTTCCCACCAACACATGGTTGAGGGACAGCTACCATCCTACAAAAACCAACTGCAGGATCAGATACCTTCCTAAAAACACCAGTTTCAGGAACAGCTACATTCCTACAAACAAGAGGTTCAGGAACACCTACCATCTTACAAACACAAGGTTCAGGAACAGCAACCTTCCTACAAAAACCAAGTGCAGGATCAGATAGCTTCCTAAAAACACCAGTTTCAGGAACAGCTATCTTCCTAACAAACTCCAGGTTCAGGAACTGCTACCTTCCCACCATCTCCAGGTAGAGGAACAGCTAGCTTCCTACAAACACCAGGATCTGGAACAGCTACATTCCCAAAAAAACACAAGGTTCAGGAACAGCTAACATCCAACCACTACAAGGTTCTGGAACAGCTACCTTCCAACAAAAAAGAGGTTCAGGATCACCTACCTTCCTACACACACAAGGTTCAGGAACAGCGAACTTCCCACCACCACCAGAATCAGGAACAACTACCTTCCTACAAATAATATGTTCAGGAACAGATACAATCTGACAAGTACAAGGTTCAGGAACAGCTACCTTACTATGAACACCAGGTTCAGGAACAGCTACCTTACTATGAACACCAGGTTCAGGAACAGCTACCTTCCCACCACCACCAGGTTCAGGAACAGCGAACCTCCTACAAACACCAGGTTCAGGAACAGTTACCTTCCCACAACCACCAGCTTTAGGAACAGCTATATTTCCACAAATGCCAGGTTCAGGAATACCTACCGTCCTACCACAACAACGCTCAGTAACAGCTACCTTCCTATAAAAAACATGTTCAGGAACAGCTACCTTCCCACAAACACCAGGTTCAGGAACAGCAACCTTCCTACAAACACCAGGTTCAGGAACAGCAACCTTCCTACAAACACCATGTTCAGGAACAGCTACCTTCCTACAAACACCAGGTTCAGGAATAGCTACATCCCCCCCACAACAAGGTTCAGGAGTAGTTACTTTCCAAAGAACACAAGGTTCAGGAGCAGCTACCTTACCATGAACACCAGGTTCAGGAACAGCTACCTTCCCACCACCACCAGGTTCAGGAACAGATACATTCCACAAACGCCAGGTTCAGGTACAACTACCATCCGACAAACACAAGGTTCAGGAACAGCTACCGTCCTACCACAACCACGTTCAGGAACAGCTACTTCCCACCACCACAAGGTTCAGTAACAGCTACCTTTCCACCACCATCAGGTTAAGGAACAGCTACCTACCCTCCACCAGCAGGTTCAGTAACAGCTACCATCCTACAAAAATCATGTTCATGAACAGCTATCTTCATACAAACTCTAGCTTCAGGAACTGCTACTTTCCCACCACCAGCACCAGGTTCAGGAACAGCACACTTCGTACAAACATCAGGTTCAGGAACAGCTACCTCCCTACCAACACAAGGTTCTGGAACAGCTACCTTCCAACAAAAAAGAGGTTCAGGATCACCTACCTTCCTACACACACAAGGTTCAGGAACAGCAAACTTCCCACCACCACCAGAATCAGGAACAACTACCTTCCTACAAATAATATGTTCAGGAACAGATACAATCTGACAAGTACAAGATTCAGGAACAGCTACCTTCCCACCACCACCAGGTTCAGGAACAGCGAACTTCCTACAAACACCAGGTTCAGCAACAGCTATCTTCCCACAACCACCAGCTTCAGGAACAGCTATATTCCCACAAATGCCAGGTTCAGGAATACCTACCGTCCTTCCACAACAAGGTTCAGGAGTAGTTACTTTCCAAAGAACACAAGGTTCAGGAGCAGCTACCTTACCATGAACACCAGGTTCAGGAACAGCTACCTTCCCACCACCACCAGGTTCAGGAACAGATACATTCCACAAACGCCAGGTTCAGGTACAACTACCATCCGACAAACACAAGGTTCAGGAACAGCTACCGTCCTACCACAACCACGTTCAGGAACAGCTACTTCCCACCACCACAAGGTTCAGTAACAGCTACCTTTCCACCACCATCAGGTTAAGGAACAGCTACCTACCCTCCACCAGCAGGTTCAGTAACAGCTACCATCCTACAAAAATCATGTTCATGAACAGCTATCTTCATACAAACTCTAGCTTCAGGAACTGCTACTTTCCCACCACCAGCACCAGGTTCAGGAACAGCACACTTCGTACAAACATCAGGTTCAGGAACAGCTACCTCCCTACCAACACAAGGTTCTGGAACAGCTACCTTCCAACAAAAAAGAGGTTCAGGATCACCTACCTTCCTACACACACAAGGTTCAGGAACAGCAAACTTCCCACCACCACCAGAATCAGGAACAACTACCTTCCTACAAATAATATGTTCAGGAACAGATACAATCTGACAAGTACAAGATTCAGGAACAGCTACCTTCCCACCACCACCAGGTTCAGGAACAGCGAACTTCCTACAAACACCAGGTTCAGCAACAGCTATCTTCCCACAACCACCAGCTTCAGGAACAGCTATATTCCCACAAATGCCAGGTTCAGGAATACCTACCGTCCTTCCACAACAACGCTCAGTAACAGCTACCTTCCTATAAAAAACATGTTCAGGAACAGCTACCTTCCCACAAACACCAGGTTCAGGAACAGCTACCTTCCCACAAACACCAGGTTCAGGAACAGCTACCTTCCCACAAACACCAGGTTCAGGAACAGCTACCTTTCCACCACCATCAGGTTAAGGAACAGCTACCTACCCACCAGCAGCAGGTTCAGTAACAGCTACCATCCTACAAAAATCATGTTCATTAACAGCTATCTTCATACAAACTCTAGCTTCAGGAACTGCTACTTTCCCACCACCAGCACCAGGTTCAGGAACAGCTACCTTCATACAAACATCAGGTTCAGGAACAGCTACCTCCCCACCAACACCAGGTTCAGGAATAGCTGCCTCCCCACCACAACAAGGTTCAGGAATAGTTACTTTCCAAAGAACACAAGATTCAGGAGCAGCTACCTTACTATGAACACCAGGTTCAGGAACAGCTACCTTCCCACCGCCACCAGGTTCAGGAACAGATACATTCCACAAACGCCAGGTTCAGGTACAACTACCATCCAACAAACACAAGGTTCAGGAACAGCTACCGTCCTAACACAACCACGTTCAGGAACAGCTACTTCCCACCACCACAAGATTCAGTAACAGTTACCTTTCCACCACCATCAGGTTAAGGAACAACTACCTACCCACCACCAGCAGGTTCAGTAACAGCTACCATCCTACAAAAATCATGTTCATTAACAGCTATCTTCATACAAACTCTAGCTTCAGGAACTGCTACTTTCCCACCACCAGCACCAGGTTCAGGAACAGCACACTTCGTACAAACATCAGGTTCAGGAACAGCTACCTCCCCACCAACACCAGGTTCAGGAACAGCTACCTTTCTACAAACACCCGGTTCAGGAATAGCTACCTCCCTACCAACACAAGGTTGTGGAACAGCTACCTTCCAACAAAAAAGAGTTTCAGGACCACCTACCTTCCTACACACACAAGGTTCAGGAACAGCGAACTTCCCACCACCACCAGAATCAGGAACAACTACCTTCCTACAAATAATATGTTCAGGAACAGATACAATCTGACAAATACAAGGTTCAGGAACAGCTACCTTACTATGAACACCAGGTTGACGAACAGCTACCTTCCCACCACCACCAGGTTCAGGAACTGAGAACTTCCTACAAACACCTGGTTCAGGAACAGCTATCTTCCCACAACCACCAGAATCAGGAACAGCTACCTCCCAACCAACACCAGGTTCAGGAACAGCTACCTCCCCACCAACAATAGGTTCAGGAACAGCTACCTTCCTTCACACATCAGGTTCAGGAACTGCTACCTTCCCACCACCAACAGGTTCAGGAACAGCTACCTTCCCAACACCACCAGGTTCAGGAACAGCACACTTCGTACAAACATCAGGTTCAGGAACAGCTACCTCCCCACCAACACCAGGTTCAGGAACAGCTACCTTTCTACAAACACCCGGTTCAGGAATAGCTACCTCCCTACCAACACAAGGTTGTGGAACAGCTACCTTCCAACAAAAAAGAGTTTCAGGACCACCTACCTTCCTACACACACAAGGTTCAGGAACAGCGAACTTCCCACCACCACCAGAATCAGGAACAACTACCTTCCTACAAATAATATGTTCAGGAACAGATACAATCTGACAAATACAAGGTTCAGGAACAGCTACCTTACTATGAACACCAGGTTGACGAACAGCTACCTTCCCACCACCACCAGGTTCAGGAACTGAGAACTTCCTACAAACACCTGGTTCAGGAACAGCTATCTTCCCACAACCACCAGAATCAGGAACAGCTACCTCCCAACCAACACCAGGTTCAGGAACAGCTACCTCCCCACCAACAATAGGTTCAGGAACAGCTACCTTCCTTCACACATCAGGTTCAGGAACTGCTACCTTCCCACCACCAACAGGTTCAGGAACAGCTTCCTTCCCACAAACACCAGTTTCACAATCAGCTATCTTACTACGAACGCCAGGTTCAGGAACAGCTATCTTCCTAACAAACTCCAGGTTCAGGAACTGCTACCTTCCCACCATCTCCAGGTTGAGGAACAGCTATCTTCCTACAAACAACAGGATCTGGAACAGCTACATTCCCAAAAAAAACACAAGGTTCAGGAACAGCTACCTTCCAACAAAAAAGAGGTTCCGGAACAGCTACCTTCCTACACACACAAGGTTCAGGAACAGCGAACTTCCCACCACCACAAGGCTCTGGAACAGCTACCTTCCAACAAAAAAGAGGTTCAGGAACACCTACCTTAATACACACACAAGGTTCAGGAACAGCTTCCTTCCCACCACCACCTTGTTCAGTAACAGCTACCTTCTCACAAATACCAGGTTCAGGAAAAGCTCTCTTCCTGCAAAAACAAGGTTCAGGAACAGCTTCCTTCCCACCAGCACCAGGTTCAGGAACAGCCACCTTCCTACAAACAGCAGTTTCAGGAACAGCTTCCTTCCCACCACCACCTGGTTCAGGAACAGCTACCTTCCCACAACCACCTGGTTTAGGAACAGCTACCTTCCCACCACCACCTGGATCAGGAACAGCTACCTTCCCACAAACACAAGGTTCAGGAACAGCTTCCATCCCACCACCATCAGGTTCAGGAACGGCTGCCTTCCCACAACTACAAAATTCAGGGACAGCTACCTTCCTATAAACAACAGGTTCAGGGACAGCTACCTTCCCACCACCATTAGGTTCAGGAACAGCTACCTTCCCACCACCACAGAGATTCTGGAACAGATAGCTTCCAACAAGCATCAGATTCAGGAGCAGCTAACTTCCTACAAGCAGCATGTTCTGGAACATCTAACTTCCCACGACTTCCAGGTTCAGGAACAGCTACGTTCCCACCAATACCAGGTTCACGAACAGCTAATTTCCTACGAACACCTGTTTCATGAAAATCTACATTCGCACCACTTCCAGGTTCAGGAACAGCTTCCTTCCTACAAACACCAGGTTCAGGAACAGCTACCTTCCCACCACGAGCAGCTTCAGTAACAGCTACCTTTCTACAAACACTAGGTGCTGGAACTGCTACCTTCTTAAAAACACAATGGTTCAGGAACAGCTACATTCCTAAAAACAACAGTTTCACGAACAGCTACCTTCCCACAAACATCAGGTTCAGGAACAGCTACCATTCTACAAGCACGAGGTTCAGGAACAGCTACCTTCCCACCACCACAGAGATTCTGGAACAGCTACCTTCCAACAAGCATCAGATTCAGGAGCAGCTAACTTCCTACAAGCAGTAGGGTCTGGAACAGCTAACTTCCCAGGACTTGCAGGTTCAGGAACAGCTACGTTCCCACCAATACCAGGTTCACGAACAGCAAAATTCCCACCAACACAAGGCTCAGGAACAGCTACCTTCCCACCACCACCAGGTTCAGGAACAGCTACCTTCCCACCTCCACAGAGATTCTGGAACATCTACCTTCCAACAAGCATCAGATTCAGGAACAGCTAACTTTCTACAAGCAGCAGGGTCTGGAACAGCTAACTTCCCACGACTTCCAGGTTCAGGAACAGCTACGTTCCCACCAATACCAGGTTCACGAACAGCTAATTTCCTACGAACACCTGTTTCATGAAAATCTACATTCGCACCACATCCAGGTTCAGGAACAGCTTCCTTCCTACAAACACTAGGTTCATGAACAGCTACCTTCCCACCACGAGCAGCTTCAGTAACAGCTACCTTTCTACAAACACTAGGTGCTGGAACTGCTACCTTCCTAAAAACACAATGGTTCAGGAACAGCTACGTTCCTAAAAACAACAGTTTCACGAACAGCTACCTTCCCACAAACATCAGGTTCAGGAACAGCTATCTTACTAGGAACACCAGGTCCAGGAACTGCTATCTTCCTAACAAACTCCATTTTCAGGAACTGCTACCTTCCCATAACCACCAGGTACAAGAACTGCTACCTTCCTAAAAACACAATGGTTCAGGAACAGCTACATTCCTAAAAACAACAGTTTCAGGAACAGCTTTCTTCCCAGCACCACCAGGTTCAGGAACAGCTACCTTCCCACCACAAGCAGCTTCAGTAACAGCTACAATTCTACAAGCACGAGCTGCAGGAACCGCTACCTTCCCACCACCACAGAGATTCTGGAACTGCTACCTTCCAACAAGCATCTGATTCAGGAGCAGCTAACTTCCTACAAGCAGCATGTTCTGGAACATCTAACTTCCCACGACTTCCAGGTTCAGGAACAACTACGTTCCCACCAATACCAGGTTCACGAACAGCTAATTTCCTACGAACACCTGTTTCATGAAAATCTACATTCGCACCACATCCAGGTTCAGGAACAATTACCTTCCTACAAACACCATTTTCAGGAACAGCTCACTTCCTACAAACACCAGGTTCATGAACAGCTACCTTCCCACCACGAGCAGCTTCAGTAACAGCTACCTTTCTACAAACACTAGGTGCAGGAACTGCTACCTTCCTAAAAACACAATGGTTCAGGAACAGCTACATTCCTAAAAACAACAGTTTCACGAACAGCTACCTTCCCACAAACATCAGGTTCAGGAACAGCTATCTTACTACGAACACCAGCTCCAGGAACTGCTATCTTCCTCACAAACTCCAGTTTCAGGAACTGCTACCTTCCCACAAACACCAGGTTCAGGAACAGCTATCTTCCCACCACCACCAGGTTCTTGAACAGCTACCTTCCCACCTCCACAGAGATTCTGGAACAGCTACCTTCCAACAAGCACCAGATTCAGGTGCAGCTACCTTCCTACAAGCAGCTGATTCTGCTACAGCTAACTTTGCATGAATTCCAGGTTCACAAACAGCAAAATTCCCACCACAACTAGGTTCCAGAACGGCCACCTACCCACCACCATCAGGTTCAGGAATAGCTACTTTCCTACCACCACCAGGTTCAGGGACAGATACCTTCCCACCACCAGCAGCTTCCATAACAGCTACCATTCTACAAGCACGAGTTTCAGGAACAGCTACCTTCCCACCACCACAGAGATTCTGGAACAGCTACCATCCAACAAGCATCAGATTCAGGAGCAGCTAACTTCCTACAAGCAGCAGGTTCTGGAACAGCTAACTTCCCACAACTTCCAGGTTCAGGAACAGCAACATTCCCACCACCACATGGTTCAGGAACAGCTACCTTCCCACCACCACCAGGTTCAGGAACAGCTACCTTCCCACTACCACAGAGATTCTGGAACTGCTACCTTCCAACATGCATCAGATTCAGGAGCAGCTAACTTCCTACAAGCAGCAGGTTCTGGAACAGCTAACCTCCCATGACTTCCAGGTTCAGGAACAGCTATGTTCCCACCAATACCAGGTTCACGAACAGCTAATTTCCTACGAACACCTGGTTCAGGAAAATCTACATTCCCACCACATCCAGGTTCACGAACAGTTACCTTCCTACAAACACGAGTTTCAGGAACAGCTCCCTTCCTACAAACACCAGGTTCAGGAACAGCTATCTTACTACGAACACCAGGTCCAGGAACTGCTATCTTCCTAACAAACTCCAGTTTCAGGAACTGCTACCTTCCCACAACCACCAGGTACAGGAACTGCTACCTTCCTAAAAACACAATGGTTCAGGAACAGCTACATTCCTAAAAACAACAGTTTCAGGAACAGCTTTCTTCCCACAAACATCAGGTTCAGTAAAAGCTACAATTCTACAAGCACGAGCTTCAGGAACCACTACCTTCCCACCACCACAGAGATTCTGGAACAGCTACCTTCCAACGAGCATCTGATTCAGGAGCAGCTAACTTCCTACAAGGAGCATGTTCTGGAACATCTAACTTCTCATGACTTTCAGGTTCAGGAACAGCTACATTCCCACCACCACCAGGTTCTTGAACAGCTACCTTCCCACCTCCACAGAGATTCTGGAACAGCTACCTTCCAACAAGCATCAGATTCAGGAGCAACTAACTTCCTACAAGCAGCGGGTTCTGGAACAGCTAACCTCCCATGACTTCCAGCTTCAGAAACAGCTACCTTCCAACAAGCACCAGATTCAGGTGCAGCTACATTCCTACAAGCAGCAGATTCTGGTACAGCTAACTTTGCACGACCTTCCAGGTTCAGGAACAGCAACATTCCCACCACCACATGGTTCAGGAACAGCCACCTACCCACCACCATCAGGTTCAGGTACAGCTACCTTCCCAGCACCACCAGGTTCAGGAACAGCTACCTTCCCACCTCCACAGAGATTCTGGAACAGCTATCTTCCAACAAGCATCAGATTCAGGAACAGCTAACTTCCTACAAGCATCACGTTCTGGAACAGCTAACTTCCCACGACTTCCAGGTTCAGGAACAGCTACGTTCCCACCAATACCAGGTTCACGAACAGCTAATTTCCTACGGACACCTGTTTCATGAAAATCTACATTCCCACCACATCCAGGTTCAGGAACAGTTACCTTCCTACAAACACGAGTTTCAGGAACAGCTCCCTTCCTACAAACACCAGGTTCAGGAACAGCTACTTTCCCTCCACCGCAAGGTTCAGGAACAGCTACATTCCTACAAACACCAGGTTCATGAACAGCTACCGTCCCACCACGAGCAGCTTCAGTAACAGCTACCTTTCTACAAACACTAGGTTCAGGAACAGCTACCTTCCCAACACCACAGAGTTCAGGAACAGCTACCTTCCAACAAGCACCAGATTCAGGAACAGCTCCCTTCCTACAAACAACAGCTTCATGAACAGCTACCTTCCCACCACCACAAGGTTCAGGAACAGCTACATTCCTACAAACACCAGGTTCAGGAACAGCTACCTTCCCACCTTGAGCAGCTTCAGTAACAGCTACCTTTTTGCAACCACCAGGTTCAGGAACAGCTACCTTCCCAACACCACAGAGTTCAGGAACAGCTACCTTCCCACCAGAACCAGGTTAAGGAACATCTACATTCCTACATAAACCATGTTCAGGAACAGTTACCTTCCAACAAACACCAGGTTCAGGAAGAGCTATCTTACTACGAACACCAGGTCCAGGAACTGCTATCTTCCTAACAAACTCCAGTTTCAGGAACTGCTACCTTCCCACAACCACCAGGTACAGGAACTGCTACCTTCCTAAAAACACAATGGTTCAGGAACAGCTACATTCCTAAAAACAACAGTTTCAGGAACAGCTTTCTTCCCACAAACATCAGGTTCAGTAACAGCTACAATTCTACAAGCACGAGCTTCAGGAACCACTACCTTCCCACCACCACAGAGATTCTGGAACAGCTACCTTCCAACAAGCATCTGATTCAGGAGCAGCTAACTTCCTACAAGGAGCATGTTCTGGAACATCTAACTTCTCATGACTTTCAGGTTCAGGAACAGCTACATTCCCACCATCACCAGGTTCAGGAACAGCTGCCTTCCCACCCCCACAGAGATTCTGGAACAGCTACCTTCCAACAAGCATCAGATTCAGGAGCAACTAACTTCCTACAAGCAGCGGGTTCTGGAACAGCTAACCTCCCATGACTTCCAGCTTCAGAAACAGCTACCTTCCAACAGGCACCAGATTCAGGTGCAGCTACATTCCTACAAGCAGCAGATTCTGGTACAGCTAACTTTGCACGACCTTCCAGGTTCAGGAACAGCAACATTCCCACCACCACATGGTTCAGGAACAGCCGCCTACCCACCACCATCAGGTTCAGGTACAGCTACCTTCCCAGCACCACCAGGTTCAGGAACAGCTACCTTCCCACCTCCACAGAGATTCTGGAACAGCTATCTTCCAACAAGCATCAGATTCAGGAACAGCTATCTTCCAACAAGCATCAGATTCAGGAACAGCTAACTTCCTACAAGCATCACGTTCTGGAACAGCTAACTTCCCACGACTTCCAGGTTCAGGAACAGCTACGTTCCCACCAATACCAGGTTCACGAACAGCTAATTTCCTACGGACACCTGTTTCATGAAAATCTACATTCCCACCACATCCAGGTTCAGGAACAGTTACCTTCCTACAAACACGAGTTTCAGGAACAGCTCCCTTCCTACAAACACCAGGTTCAGGAACAGCTACTTTCCCTCCACCGCAAGGTTCAGGAACAGCTACATTCCTACAAACACCAGGTTCATGAACAGCTACCGTCCCACCACGAGCAGCTTCAGTAACAGCTACCTTTCTACAAACACTAGGTTCAGGAACAGCTACCTTCCCAACACCACAGAGTTCAGGAACAGCTACCTTCCAACAAGCACCAGATTCAGGAACAGCTCCCTTCCTACAAACAACAGCTTCATGAACAGCTACCTTCCCACCACCACAAGGTTCAGGAACAGCTACATTCCTACAAACACCAGGTTCAGGAACAGCTACCTTCCCACATTGAGCAGCTTCAGTAACAGCTACCTTTTTGCAACCACCAGGTTCAGGAACAGCTACCTTCCCAACACCACAGAGATTCTGGAACAGCTACCTTCCAACAAACACCAGATTCAGGAACAGCTAACTTCCCACGACTACCAGGTTCAGGAACATCTACGTTCCCACCAATACCAGATTCACGAACGGCTAATTTCCTACGAACACCTGGTTCTGGAAAATCTACATTCCCACCACATCCAGGTTCAGGAACAGTTACCTTCCCACCACCACAGAGATTCTGGAACAGCTACCTTCCCACCTCCACAGAGATTCTGGAACATCTACCTTCCCACCTCCACAGAGATTCTGGAACATCTACCTTCCAACAAGCATCAGATTCAGGAGCAGCTAACTTTCTACAAGCAGCAGGTTCTGGAACAGCTAACCTCCCATGACTTCCAGGTTCAGGAACAGCTATGTTCCCACCAATATCAGGTTCACGAACAGCTAATTTCCTACGAACACCTGGTTCAGGAAAATCTACATTCCCACCACATCCAGGTTCAGGAACAGTTACCTTCCTACAAACACGAGTTTCAGGAACAGCTCCCTTCCTACAACCACCAGGTTCAGGAACAGCTACCGACCCACCACGAGCAGCTTCAATAACAGCTACCATTCTACAAGCACGAGGTTCAGGAACAGCTACCTTCCCACCTCCACAGAGATTCTGGAACAGCTACCTTCCAACAAGCACCAGATTCAGGTGCAGCTACCTTCCTACAAGCAGCTGATTCTGCTACAGCTAACTTTGCACGAATTCCAGGTTCACGAACAGCAAAATTCCCACCACAAATAGGTTCAAGAACAGCCACCTACCCACCACCATCAGGTTCAGGAACAGCTACTTTCCTACCTCCACCAGGTTCAGGAACAGCTACCTTCCCACCACCACAGGGATTCTGGAACAGCTACCTTCCAACAAGCATCAGGTTCAGGAGCAGCTAACTTCCTACAAGCAGCAGGTTCTGGAACAGCTAACCTCCCATGACATCCAGCTTCAGGAACAGCTACCTTCCTACAAGCAGCAGATTCTGGTACAGCTAACTTTGCACGACTTCCAGGTTCAGGAACAGCAACATTCCCACCACCACATGGTTCAGGAACAGCCACCTACCCACCACCATCAGGTTCAGGAACAGCTACCATCCCACCACCACCAGGTTCAGGAACAGCTACCTTCCCACCACCACAGAGATTCTGGAACAGCTACCTTCTAACATGCATCAGATTCAGGAGCAGCTAACTTCCTACGTGCAGCAGGTTCTGGAACAGCTAACCTCCCATGACTTCCAGGTTCAGGAACAGCTATGTTCCCACCAATACCAGGTTCACGAACAGCTAATTTCCTACGAACACCTGGTTCAGGAAAATCTACATTCCCACCACATCCAGGTTCAGGAACAGTTACCTTCCTACAAATACGAGTTTCTGGAACAGCTCCCTTCCTACAAACACCAGGTTCAGGAACAGCTACCTTCCTACAAACACCAGGTTCAGGAACTGCTACCTTCCCACAACCACCAGGTTCAGGAACTGCTACCTTCCTAAAAACACAATGGTTCAGGAACAGCTACTTTCCTAAAAACAACAGTTTCAGGAACAGCTTTCTTCCCACAAACATCAGGTTCAGGAACAGCTACCTTCCCTCCAGCAGCAGCTTCAGTAACAGCTACAATTCTACAAGCACGAGGTTCAAAAACAGATACATTCCCACCACCGCAGAGATTCTGGAACAGCTACCTTCCAACAAGCACCAGATTCAGGAGCAGCTAACTTCCTACAAGCAGCATGTTCTGGAACAGCTAATTTTGCACGACTTTCAGGTTCAGGAACAGCTACCTTCCCACCACCACAGAGATTCTGGAACAGCTCCCTTCCTACAAACACCAGCTTCATGAAAAGCAACCTTCCCACCAGAACTGGGTTAAGAAACATCTACATTCCTACGTAAACCATGTTCAGGAACAGTTACCTTCCCACAAACACCAGGTTCAGGAACAGCTATCTTACTACGAACACCAGGTCCAGGAACTGCTATCTTCCTACCAAACTCCAGGGTCAGGAACTGCTTCCTTCCCACCACCACCAGGTACAGGAACTGCTACCTTCCTAAAAACACAATGGTTCAGGAACAGCTACTTTCCTAAAAACAACAGTTTCAGGAACAGCTATCTTCCCACCACCATCAGATTCAGGAACAGCTACCTTGCTGCAAACACCAGGTTCAGGAACAGCTACCTTCCTACAAAAAGCAGATTCAGAAACAGCTACCTACCCACCACCACCAGGTTGAGGAACAGCCACCTATTCACAAATACGAGGTTCAGGAACAGCTACCTTCCCTCCACCAGCAGCTTCAGTAACAGCTACCAGTCTACAAGCACGAGGTTCAGGAACAGCTACCTTCCCACCACCACAGAGATTCTGGAACAGCTACTTTCCAACAAGCACCATGTTCAGGAACTGTTACCTTCCTACAAACACCAGGTTCAGGAACAGCTATCTTACTACAAACACCAGGACCAGGAACTGCTATCTTCCTACCAAACTCCAGGGTCAGGAACTGCTTCCATCCCACCAACATTAGGTTCAGGAGCAGCTAACTTCCTACAAGCAGCAGGTTCTGGAACAGCTAGCTTCCCATGACTTCCAGATTCAGGAACAGCTACCTTCCAACAAACACCAGGTTCATGAACAGCTACCTTCCCACCAGAGCCAGGTTAAGGAACATCTACATTCCTACATAAACCATGTTCAGGAACAGTTACCTTCCAACAAACACCAGGTTAAGGCACAGCTTCCTTACTACGAACACCAGGACCAGGAACTGCTATCTTCCTAACAAACTCCAGGTTCAGGAACTGCTACCTTCCCCCCACCACCAGGTTCAGGAACAGCTACGTTCCCACCACCACCACACCTTCACACCATCACAGAGAATCTGGAACAGCTACCTTCCAACAAGCACCAGATTCAGGAACAGCAACCCTCCCACCACCATTAGGTTCAGGAACAGCTACCTTCACACCACCACAGAGATTCTGGAACAGCTACTTTCCAACAATCATCTGATTCAGGAGCAGCTAACTTCCTACAAGCAGCATGTTCTGGAACAGCTAACATCGCACGACTTTCAGGTTCAGGAACAGCTAAGTCCCCACCACCTCCAGGTTCAGGAACAGCTAAGTCCCCACCACCTCCAGGTTCAGGAACAGCTACATTCCTACAAACACCAGGTTCAGGAACAGCTACCTTCCCAACACGAGCAGCTTCAGTAACAGCTACATTCCTACAAACACCAGGTTCAGGAACAGCTACCTTCCCACCACGAGCAGCTTCAGTAACAGCTACATTTCTACAAACACTAGGTTCAGGAACAGCTACATTCCTACAAACACCAGGTTCAGGAACAGCTACCTTCCCACCACGAGCAGCTTCAGTAACAGCTACATTTCTACAAACACTAGGTTCAGGAACAGCTACATTCCTACAAACACTAGGTTCAGTAACACCAACCTTCCCACCACCACAGAGATTCTGGAACAGCTACCTTCCAACAAGCACCAGATTCAGGAACAGATCCCTTCCAAAAAACAACAGCTTCATGAACAGCAACCTTCCCACCAGAACCAGGTTAAGGAAACTCTACATTCCTGCGTAAACAATGTTCAGGAACAGTTACCATCTCACTACCACCTGGTTCAGTAACAGCTACCTTTCTACAAACACTAGGTTCAGGAACAGCTACCTTCCCACCACCACAGAGATTCTGGAACAGCTACCTTCCAACCAGCACCAGATTCAGGAACAGATCCCTTCCTACAAACAACAGCTTCATGAACAGCTACTTTCCCACCAGAACCAGGTTCAGGAACATCTACATTCCTACGTAAACCATGTTCAGGAACAGTTACCTTCCTACAAACACCAGGTTCAGGAACAGCTATCTTACTATGAACACCAGGTCCAGGAACTGCTATCTTCCTAACAAACTCCAGTTTCAGGAACTGCTACCTTCCTAAAAACACAATGGTTCAGGAACAGCTACATTCCTAAAAACAACAGTTTCAGGAACAGCTTCCTTCCCACCACCACCTGGTTCAGGAACAGCTACCGACCCACCACGAGCAGCTTCAATAACAGCTACTTTACTACAAACACAAGGTTCAGGAACAGCTTCCTTCCCACCACCACCAGTTTCAGGAACAGCTACCTTCCTACAAAAAGCAGATTCAGAAACAGCTACCTACCCACCACCACCAGGTTGAAGAACAGACACCTATTCACAAACACCAGGTTCAGGAACAGTAACCTTCCAACAAACAGCAGGTTTAGGAACAGCTATCTTATCTTACTAACAAACTCCAGGTTCAGGAACAGCTACTTTCCCACCACCATCAGGTTCAGGAACAGCAGCCTTCCCACCACCACAGAGAATCCGGAACAGCTACTTTCCAACAACCATCTGATTCAGGAGCAGCTAACTTCCTACAAGCAGCATGTTCTGGAACAGCTAACTTCGCACGACTTTCAGGTTCAGGAACAGCTAAGTCCCCACCACCTCCAGGTTCGGGAACAGCTAACTTCCCACCTCCACAGAGAATCTGGAACAGCTACCTTCCAACAAACACCAGGTTCAGGAACAGCTACCTTCCCACCACGAGCAGCTTCAGTAACAGCTACATTCCTACAAACACTAGGTTCAGGAACACCAACCTTCCCACCACAACAGAGTTCAGGAAGAGCTACCTTCCAACAACCACCAGATTCAGGAACAGATCCCTTCCTACAAACAACAGCTTCATGAACAGCAACCTTCCCACCAGAACCAGGTTAAGGAAACTCTACATTCCTATGTAAACCATGTTCAGGAACAGATACCTTCCTAACAAACTCCAGTTTCAGGAACTGCTACCTTCCCACAACCAACAGGTTCAGAAACTGCAACCTTCCTAAAAACACAATGGTTCAGGAACAGCTACTTTCCTAAAAACAACAGTTTCAGGAACAGCTTTCTTCCCACAAACATCAGGTTCAGGAACAGCTACCTTCCCACCAGAACCAGGTTAAGGAAACTCTACATTCCTATGTAAACCAGGTTCAGGAACAGTTACCTTCCTACAAACACCAGGTTCAGGAACAGCTATCTTACTACGAACACCAGGACCAGGAACTGCTATCTTCCTAACAAACTCCAGGGTCAGGAACTGCTTCCTTCCCACCACCATCAGATTCAGGAACAGCTACCTTCCCACCAACATTAGGTTCAGGAACAGCTACCTTGCCACCACCACAGAGATTCTGGAACAGTTACCTTCCAACAAGCATCAGATTCAGGAGCAGCTAACTTCCTACAAGCAGCAGGTTCTGGAACAGCTAACTTCCCATGACTTCCAGGTTCAGGAACAGCTACCTTCCCACCATCACCAGTTTCAGGAACTGCTACCTTCCTGCAAACACCAGGTTCATGAACAGCTATCTTCCTACAAACACCATGTTCAGGGACCGATACCTTCTTACAATCATCGGGTCCAGGAACAGCTATCTTCCCACCACCACCAGTTTCAGGAACAGCTACCTTGCTGCAAACACCAGGTTCAGGAACAGCTACTTTCCTACAAAAAGCAGTTTCAGAAACAGCTACCTACCCACCACCACCAGGTTGAGGAACAGCCACCTATTCACAAATACGAGGTTCAGGAACAGCTACCTTCCCTCCACCAGCAGCTTCAGTAACAGCTACCATTCTACAAGCACGAGGTTCAGGAACAGCTACCTTCCCACCACCACAGAGATTCTGGAACAGCTACTTTCCAACAAGCAGCATGTTCTGGAACAGCTAACTTCCCACCACCATCAGGTTCAGGAACAGCTACCTTCCCACCACCACCAGGTACTTGAAAAGCTACCTTCCCACCTCCACAGAGATTCTGGAACAGCTAGCTTCCAACAAGCATCAGATTCAGGAGCAGCTAACTTCCTACAAGCAGCAGGTTCTGGAACAGCTAACCTCCCATGACTTCCAGCTTCAGAAACAGCTACCTTCCAACAAGCACCAGATTCAGGTGCAGCTACATTCCTACAAGCAGCTGATTCTGGTACAGCTAACTTTGCACGACCTTCCAGGTTCAGGAACAGCCACCTACCCACCACCATCAGGTTCAGGAACAGCGACCTTCCCACCACCACAGAGATTCTGGAACAGCTAGCTTCCAACAAGCATCAGATTGAGGAGCAGCTAACTTCCTACAAGCAGCAGGGTCTGGAACAGCTAACTTCCCAGGACTTCCAGATTCAGGAACTGCTACCTTCCCACCACCACCAGGTTCAGGAACTGCTACCTTCCCACCATCACCAGTTTCAGGAACTGCTACCTTCCTACAAACACCATGTTCAGGGACCGATACCTTCCTACAATCACCAGGTCCAGGAACAGCTATCTTCCCACCACCACCAGGTTCAGGAACAGCTACCTTGCTGCAAACACCAGGTTCAGGAACAGCTACCTTCCTACAAAAAGCAGATTCAGAAACAGCTACCTACCCACCACCACCAGGTTGAGGAACAGCCACCTATTCACAAATACGAGGTTCAGGAACAGTTACCTTCCCTCCACCAGCAACTTCAGTAACAGCTACCATTCTACAAGCACGAAGTTCAGGAACAGCTACCTTCCCACCTCCACAGAGATTCTGGAGCAGCTACCTTCCAACAAGCAGCATGTTCTGGAACAGCTAACTTCCCACCACCATCAGATTCAGGAACAGCTAACTTCGCACGACTTTCACGTTCAGGAACAGCTACGTCGCCACCACATCCAGGTTCAGGAACAGTTACCTTCCTACAAACACATGTTTCAGGAACTGCTACCTTCCTACAAATAACAGGTTCAGGAACAGCTACCTTCCTACAATCACCAGGTTCATGAACAGCTCACTTCCTACAAACACCATGTTCAGGGACCGATGCTTTCCTACAAATACCAGTTTCAGGAACAGCTACCTTCCCACCGCGACCAGATTCAGGAACAGCTACATTCCTACAAACACCAGATTCAGGAACAGATCCCTTCCTACAAACACCAGCTTCATGAACAGCTACCTCCCCACCAGAACCAGGTTAAGGAAACTCTACATTCCTACGTAAACCATGTTCAGGAACTGTTACCTTCCTACAAACACCAGGTTCAGGAACAGCTATCTTACTACAAACACCAGGACCAGGAACTGCTATCTTCCTACCAAACTCCAGGGTCAGGAACTGCTTCCTTCCCACCAACATTAGGTTCAGGAGCAGCTAACTTCCTACAAGCAGCAGGTTCTGGAACAGCTAGCTTCCCATGACTTCCAGATTCAGGAACAGCTACCTTCCAACAAACACCAGGTTCATGAACAGCTACCTTCCCACCAGAGCCAGGTTAAGGAACATCTACATTCCTACATAAACCATGTTCAGGAACAGTTACCTTCCAACAAACACCAGGTTAAGGCACAGCTATCTTACTACGAACACCAGGACCAGGAACTGCTATCTTCCTAACAAACTCCAGGTTCAGGAACTGCTACCTTCCCCCCACCACTAGGTTCAGGAACAGCTATGTTCCCACCACCACCACACCTTCACACCATCACAGAGAATCCGGAACAGCTACCTTCCAACAAGCACCAGATTCAGGAACAGCAACCCTCCCACCACCATTAGGTTCAGGAACAGCTACCTTCACACCACCACAGAGATTCTGGAACAGCTACTTTCCAACAAGCATCTGATTCAGGAGCAGCTAACTTCCTACAAGCAGCTACTTTCCAACAAGCATCTGATTCAGGAGCAGCTAACTTCCTACAAGCAGCATTCTGGAACAGCTAACATCGCACGACTTTCAGGTTCAGGAACAGCTAAGTCCCCACCACCTCCAGGTTCAGGAACAGCTACATTCCTACAAACACCAGGTTCAGGAACAGCTACCTTCCCAACACGAGCAGCTTCAGTAACAGCTACATTTCTACAAACACTAGGTTCAGGAACAGCTACATTCCTACAAACACCAGGTTCAGGAACAGCTACCTTCCCACCACGAGCAGCTTCAGTAACAGCTACATTTCTACAAACACTAGGTTCAGGAACAGCTACATTCCTACAATCACTAGGTTCAGTAACACCAACCTTCCCACCACCACAGAGATTCTGGAACTGCTACCTTCCAACAAGCACCAGATTCAGGAACAGATCCCTTCCTACAAACACCAGCTTCATGAACAGCTACCTTCCCACCAGAACCAGGTTCAGGAAACTCTACATTCCTACGTAAACAATGTTCAGGAACTGTTACCATCTCACTACCACCTGGTTCAGTAACAGCTACCTTTCTACAATCACTAGGTTCAGGAACAGCTACCTTCCCACCACCACAGAGATTCTGGAACAGCTACCTTCCAACCAGCACCAGATTCAGGAACAGATCCCTTCCTACAAACAACAGCTTCATGAACAGCTACTTTCCCACCAGAACCAGGTTCAGGAACATCTACATTCCTACGTAAACCATGTTCAGGAACAGTTACCTTCCTACAAACACCAGGTTCAGGAACAGCTATCTTACTATGAACACCAGGTCCAGGAACTGCTATCTTCCTAACAAACTCCAGTTTCAGGAACTGCTACCTTCCTAAAAACACAATGGTTCAGGAACAGCTACATTCCTAAAAACAACAGTTTCAGGAACAGCTTCCTTCCCACCACCATCTGGTTCAGGAACAGCTACCGACCCACCACGAGCAGCTTCAATAACAGCTACCTTACTACAAACACAAGGTTCAGGAACAGCTTCCTTCCCACCACCACCAGGTTCAGGAACAGCTTCCTTCCCACCACCACCAGTTTCAGGAACAGCTACCTTCCTACAAAAAGCAGATTCAGAAACAGCTACCTACCCACCACCACCAGGTTGAAGAACAGACACCTATTCACAAACACCAGGTTCAGGAACAGTAACCTTCCAACAAACAGCAGGTTCAGGAACAGCTATCTTACTAACAAACTCCAGGTTCAGGAACAGCTACTTTCCCACCACCATCAGGTTCAGGAACAGCTACCTTCCCACCACCACAGAGAATCCGGAACAGCTACTTTCCAACAAGCATCTGATTCAGGAGCAGCTAACTTCCTACAAGCAGCATGTTCTGGAACAGCTAACTTCGCACGACTTTCAGGTTCAGGAACAGCTAAGTCCCCACCACCTCCAGGTTCGGGAACAGCTAACTTCCCACCTCCACAGAGAATCTGGAACAGCTACCTTCCAACAAACACCAGGTTCAGGAACAGCTACCTTCCCACCACGAGCAGCTTCAGTAACAGCTACATTCCTACAAACACTAGGTTCAGGAACACCAACCTTCCCACCACAACAGAGTTCAGGAAGAGCTACCTTCCAACAACCACCAGATTCAGGAACAGATCCCTTCCTACAAACAACAGCTTCATGAATAGCAACCTTCCCACCAGAACCAGGTTAAGGAAACTCTACATTCCTATGTAAACCATGTTCAGGAACAGATACCTTCCTAACAAACTCCAGTTTCAGGAACTGCTACCTTCCCACAACCAACAGGTTCAGAAACTGCAACCTTCCTAAAAACACAATGGTTCAGGAACAGCTACTTTCCTAAAAACAACAGTTTCAGGAACAGCTTTCTTCCCACAAACATCAGGTTCAGGAACAGCTACCTTCCCACCAGAACCAGGTTAAGGAAACTCTACATTCCTATGTAAACCAGGTTCAGGAACAGTTACCTTCCTACAAACACCAGGTTCAGGAACAGCTATCTTACTACGAACACCAGGACCAGGAACTGCTATCTTCCTAACAAACTCCAGGGTCAGGAACTGCTTCCTTCCCACCACCATCAGATTCAGGAACAGCTACCTTCCCACCAACATTAGGTTCAGGAACAGCTACCTTCCCACCACCACAGAGATTCTGGAACAGTTACCTTCCAACAAGCATCAGATTCAGGAGCAGCTAACTTCCTACAAGCAGCAGGTTCTGGACCAGCTAACTTCCCATGACTTCCAGGTTCAGGAACAGCTACCTTCCCACCACCATTAGGTTCAGGAGCAGCTAACTTCCTACAAGCAGCAGGTTCTGGAACAGCTAACTTCCCATGACTTCCAGGTTCAGGAACAGCTACCTTCCCACCATCACCAGTTTCAGGAACTGCTACCTTCCTACAAACACCATGTTCATGAACAGCTCCCTTCCTACAAACACCATGTTCAGGGACCGATACCTTCCTACAATCACCAGGTCCAGGAACAGCTATCTTCCCACCACCACCAGTTTCAGGAACAGCTACCTTGCTGCAAACACCAGGTTCAGGAACAGCTACTTTCCTACAAAAAGCAGTTTCAGAAACAGCTACCTACCCACCACCACCAGGTTGAGGAACAGCCACCTATTCACAAATACGAGGTTCAGGAACAGCTACCTTCCCACAAACACCAGGTTCAGGAACAGCTACCTTCCCACCACCACAGAGATTCTGGAACAGCTACTTTACAACAAGCAGCATGTTCTGGAACAGCTAACTTCCCACCACCACCAGGTACTTGAAAAGCTACCTTCCCACCTCCACAGAGCTTCTGGAACAGCTACCTTCCAACAAGCATCAGATTCAGGAGCAGCTAACTTCCTACAAGCAGCAGGTTCTGGAACAGCTAACCTCCCATGACTTCCAGATTCAGGTGCAGCTACCTTCCTACCAGCGGCAGATTCTGGTACAGCTAACTTTGCACGACCTTCCAGGTTCAGGAACAGCCACCGACCCACCACCATCAGGTTCAGGAACAGCTACCTTCCCACCACCACGAGGTTCAGGAACAGCTACCTTCCCACCACCACAGAGATTCTGGAACAGCTAGCTTCCAACAAGCATCAGATTCAGCAGCAGCTAACTTCCTACAAGCAGCAGGGTCTGGAACAGCTAACTTCCCAGGACTTCCAGGTTCAGGAACAGCTATCTTCCCACCACTACCAGTTTCAGGAACAGCTACCTTGCTGCAAACACCAGGTTCAGGAACAGCTACCTTCCTACAAAAAGCAGATTCAGAAACAGCTACCTACCCACCACCACCAGGTTGAGGAACAGCCACCTATTCACAAATACGAGGTTCAGGAACAGTTACCTTCCCACCACCATCAGGTTCAGGAACAGCTACCTTCCCTCCACCAGCAACTTCAGTAACAGCTACCATTCTACAAGCACGAGGTTCAGGAACAGCTACCTTCCCACCTCCACAGAGATTCTGGAGCAGCTACCTTCCAACAAGCAGCATGTTCTGGAACAGCTAACTTCCCACCACCATCAGATTCAGGAACAGCTAACTTCGCACGACTTTCACGTTCAGGAACAGCTACGTCGCCACCACATCCAGGTTCAGGAACAGTTACCTTCCTACAAACACATGTTTCAGGAACTGCTACCTTCCTACAATCACCAGGTTGATGAACAGCTACCTTCCTACAAACACCAGCTTCATGAACAGCTACCTCCCCACCAGAACCAGGTTAAGGAAACTCTACATTCCTACGTAAACCATGTTCAGGAACTGTTACCTTCCTACAAACACCAGGTTCAGGAACAGCTATCTTACTACAAACACCAGGACCAGGAACTGCTATCTTCCTACCAAACTCCAGGGTCAGGAACTGCTTCCTTCCCACCAACATTAGGTTCAGGAGCAGCTAACTTCCTACAAGCAGCAGGTTCTGGAACAGCTAGCTTCCCATGACTTCCAGATTCAGGAACAGCTACCTTCCAACAAACACCAGGTTCATGAACAGCTACCTTCCCACCAGAGCCAGGTTAAGGAACATCTACATTCCTACATAAACCATGTTCAGGAACAGTTACCTTCCAACAAACACCAGGTTAAGGCACAGCTATCTTACTACGAACACCAGGACCAGGAACTGCTATCTTCCTAACAAACACCAGGTTCAGGAACTGCTACCTTCCCCCCACCACCAGGTTCAGGAACAGCTACATTCCTACAAACACCAGGTTCAGGAACAGCTACCTTCCCAACACGAGCAGCTTCAGTAACAGCTACATTTCTACAAACACTAGGTTCAGGAACAGCTACATTCCTACAAACACCAGGTTCAGGAACAGCTACCTTCCCACCACGAGCAGCTTCAGTAACAGCTACATTTCTACAAACACTAGGTTCAGGAACAGCTACATTCCTACAAACACCAGGTTCAGGAACAGCTACCTTCCCACCACGAGCAGCTTCAGTAACAGCTACATTTCTACAAACACTAGGTTCAGGAACAGCTACATTCCTACAAACACTAGGTTCAGTAACACCAACCTTCCCACCACCACAGAGATTCTGGAACTGCTACCTTCCAACAAGCACCAGATTCAGGAACAGATCCCTTCCTACAAACACCAGCTTCATGAACAGCTACCTTCCCACCAGAACCAGGTTAAGGAAACTCTACATTCCTACGTAAACAATGTTCAGGAACTGTTACCATCTCACTACCATCTGGTTCAGTAACAGCTACCTTTCTACAATCACTAGGTTCAGGAACAGCTACCTTCCCACCACCACAGAGATTCTGGAACAGCTACCTTCCAACCAGCACCAGATTCAGGAACAGATCCCTTCCTACAAACAACAGCTTCATGAACAGCTACTTTCCCACCAGAACCAGGTTCAGGAACATCTACATTCCTACGTAAACCATGTTCAGGAACAGTTACCTTCCTACAAACACCAGGTTCAGGAACAGCTATCTTACTATGAACACCAGGTCCAGGAACTGCTATCTTCCTAACAAACTCCAGTTTCAGGAACTGCTACCTTCCCACAACCACCAGGTTCAGAAACTGCTACCTTCCTAAAAACACAATGGTTCAGGAACAGCTACATTCCTAAAAACAACAGTTTCAGGAACAGCTTCCTTCCCACCACCACCTGGTTCAGGAACAGCTACCGACCCACCACGAGCAGCTTCAATAACAGCTACCTTACTACAAACACAAGGTTCAGGAACAGCTTCCTTCCCACCACCACCACCAGTTTCAGGAACAGCTACCTTCCTACAAAAAGCAGATTCAGAAACAGCTACCTACCCACCACCACCAGGTTGAGGAACAGACACCTATTCACAAACACCAGGTTCAGGAACAGTGACCTTCCAACAAACAGCAGGTTCAGGAACAGCTATCTTACTAACAAACTCCAGGTTCAGGAACAGCTACTTTCCCACCACCATCAGGTTCAGGAACAGCTACCTTCCCACCACCACAGAGAATCCGGAACAGCTACTTTCCAACAAGCATCTGATTCAGGAGCAGCTAACTTCCTACAAGCAGCATGTTCTGGAACAGCTAACTTCGCACGACTTTCAGGTTCAGGAACAGCTAAGTCCCCACCACCTCCAGGTTCGGGAACAGCTAACTTCCCACCTCCACAGAGAATCTGGAACAGCTACCTTCCAACAAACACCAGGTTCAGGAACAGCTACCTTCCCACCACGAGCAGCTTCAGTAACAGCTACATTCCTACAAACACTAGGTTCAGGAACACCAACCTTCCCACCACAACAGAGTTCAGGAAGAGCTACCTTCCAACAACCACCAGATTCAGGAACAGATCCCTTCCTACAAACAACAGCTTCATGAACAGCAACCTTCCCACCAGAACCAGGTTAAGGAAACTCTACATTCCTATGTAAACCATGTTCAGGAACAGATACCTTCCTAACAAACTCCAGTTTCAGGAACTGCTACCTTCCCACAACCAACAGGTTCAGAAACTGCAACCTTCCTAAAAACACAATGGTTCAGGAACAGCTACTTTCCTAAAAACAACAGTTTCAGGAACAGCTTTCTTCCCACAAACATCAGGTTCAGGAACAGCTACCTTCCCACCAGAACCAGGTTAAGGAAACTCTACATTCCTATGTAAACCAGGTTCAGGAACAGTTACCTTCCTACAAACACCAGGTTCAGGAATAGCTACCTTCCTACGAACACCAAGTTCAGGAACAACTATCTTCCTACAAACTCAAGGTTCAGGAACTGCTACCTTCCCACCACCACCAGATTCATGAACAGCTAACTTACCACAGCCTCCAGATTCAGGACCTGCATTCTTCGTACAAACACCAGGTTCAGGAACAGCTACCTTCCCACCACAACCAGTTTCAGGAACAGCTACCTTGCTGCAAACTCCAGGTTCAGGAAAGCTACATTCTCACAACTACTTGATTCAGGGATATCTACCTTCCCACAAACACCAGATTCAGTAACGGTTACCGTCCCACCACCACCAGGTTCAGGAACAGCTACCTTACTACTAAAAGCCGATTCAGAAACAGCTACCTACCCACCACCACCAGGTTGGGGAACAGCCACCTATTCACAAACACCAGGTTCAGGAACAGCTACCTTCCCACAAAAACCAGGTTCAGGAACAGCTACATTCTCACAACTACTTGATTCAGGGATATCTACCTTCCCACAAACACGAGGTTCAGGAACAGCTACCGTCCCACCACCACATGGTTCAGTAACAGCTACCATCCTACGAACACCAGGTTCAGGAACAGCAACCTTCCCACCACCGCAAGTTTTAGGAACAGCTACATTTCTACAAACACGAGGATCAGGAACAGCTACCTTCCTAAAAATCTCCAGGTTCAGGAACTGCTACCTTCCCCCCACCACCAGGTTCAGGAACAGCTACCTTCCCAACACCACCAGGTTCAGGAACAGCTACCTTCCCACCGCCAACAGGTTCAGGAACAGATACCTTCCTACAAATAACAGGTTCAGTAACAGCTACATTCCCAAAACCACCTGGTTCAGGAACAGTTGCCTTCCTACAATCACCAGGTTCATGAACAGCTACCTTCCTACAAACACCATGTTCAGGGACCGACACCTTCCTACAATCACCAGGTTCATGAACAGCTCCCTTCCTACAAACACCATGTTCAGGGACTTATACCTTCCTACAGAGACCAGGTTCAGGAACAGCAACCTTCCTACGAACACAAGGTTAAGGAACAGCTATCTTCCCACAAACTACTGGTTCAGGAACAGCTACCTTCATACAAACACCAGGTTCTGGCACAGCTTCCTTCCCAACACCAACAGGTTCAGGAACAGCTACCTTCCTATAAACACCAGGTTCAGGAACAGCTACATTCCCATCACCACAGATCTAGGAACAGCTACCTTCCTACATACACCAGGATCAGGAACAGCTACCGTCCTACAAACACCAGGTTCAGGAACAGCTTCCTTCCCACCACCACCAGGTTCAGGAACAGCTACCTTCGCACAAACACCAGGTTCAAGGATCAGCTACATTCCCATCACCACAGATCTAGGAACAGCTACCTTCCTACAGAGACCAGGTTCTGGAACTGCTTCCTTCTCACCACCATCTGGTTCAGGAACAGCAACCTTCGCACAAACACCAGGTTCAAGGATCAGCTACCTTCCTATAAACACCAGGTTCAGGAACAGCTACATTCCCATCACCACAGATCTAGGAACAGCTACCTTCCTACATACACCAGGATCAGTAACAGCTACCTTACTACTAAAAGTTGATTCAGAAACAGCTACCTACCCACCACCTCCAGGTTGAGGAACAGCCACCTATTCACAAACACCAGGTTCAGGAACAGTTACCTTCTCACAAACACCTGGTTCTGGAACAGCTCCCTTCCCACAAACACCTGGTTCTGGAACAGCAACCTTCCCACAAACACAAGGTTCAGGAATGGCTACCTTCCCACCACCGCAAGGTTCAGGAACAGCTACATTCCTACAAAAACCAGTTTCAGGAACAGCTACCTTCCCACCATGAGCAGCTTCAGTAACCGCTACCTTTCTACAAACACTAGGTTCAGGAACAGCTACCTTCCCAACACCACTAGGTTCAGGAACAGCTACCTTCCTACAAATAACAGGGTCAGTAACAGCTACATTCCCAAAACCACCTGGTTCAGGAACAGTTGCCTTCCTACAATCACCAGGTTCATGAACAGCTCACTTCCTACAAACACCATGTTCAGGGACCGATACCTTCCTACAATCATCGGGTCCAGGAACAGCTATCTTCCCACCACCACCAGTTTCAGGAACAGCTACCTTCCTACAAAATTGCAGATTCAGAAACAGCTACCTACCCACCACCACCAGGTTGAGGAACAACCACCTATTCACAAACACCAGGTTCAGGAACAGCTACCTTCCCACAAAAACCAGGTTCAGGAACAGCTACATTCTCACAACTACTTGATTCAGGGATATCTACCTTCCCACAAACACGAGGTTCAGGAACAGCTACCGTCCCACCACCACATGGTTCAGTAACAGCTACCATCCTACGAACACCAGGTTCAGGAACAGCAACCTTCCCACCACCGCAAGTTTTAGGAACAGCTACATTTCTACAAACACGAGGATCAGGAACAGCTACCTTCCTAAAAATCTCCAGGTTCAGAAACTGCTACCTTCCCCCCACCACCAGGTTCAGGAACAGCTACCTTCCCAACACCACCAGGTTCAGGAACAGCTACCTTCCCACCGCCAACAGGTTCAGGAACAGATACCTTCCTACAAATAACAGGTTCAGTAACAGCTACATTCCCAAAACCACCTGGTTCAGGAACAGTTGCCTTCCTACAATCACCAGGTTCATGAACAGCTCCCTTCCTACAAACACCATGTTCAGGGACTTATACCTTCCTACAGAGACCAGGTTCAGGAACAGCAACCTTCCTACGAACACAAGGTTAAGGAACAGCTATCTTCCCACAAACTACTGGTTCAGGAACAGCACTCTTCGTACAAACACCAGGTTCAGGAACAGCTACCTCCCCCCACCACCGCAAGGTTCAGGAACAGCTACATTCCTACAAAAACCAGTTTCAGGAACAGCTACCTTCCCACCATGAGCAGCTTCAGTATCCGCTACCTTTCTACAAACACTAGGTTCAGGAACAGCTACCTTCCCAACACCACTAGGTTCAGGAACAGCTACCTTCCTACAAATAACAGGGTCAGTAACAGCTACATTCCCAAAACCACCTGGTTCAGGAACAGTTGCCTTCCTACAATCACCAGGTTCATGAACAGCTCACTTCCTACAAACACCATGTTCAGGGACCGATACCTTCCTACAATCATCGGGTCCAGGAACAGCTATCTTCCCACCACCACCAGTTTCAGGAACAGCTACCTTCCTACAAAAATGCAGATTCAGAAACAGCTACCTACCCACCACCACCAGGTTGAGGAACAACCACCTATTCACAAACACCAGGTTCAGGAACAGCTACCTTCCTACAAAATTGCAGATTCAGAAACAGCTACCTACCCACCACCACCAGGTTGAGGAACAGCCACCTATTCACAAACACCAGGTTCAGGAACAGCTACCTTACTACAAACACTAGTTTCTTGAACAGCTACCTTCCCACAAACACCATGCACAGGACCAGCTACCATCCCACCACAAGCCGATTCAGGTACATCTACATCCCCACAATCACCATGTTCAGGAACAGCTACCTACCTACAAACTCCAGGTTCAAAAACAGCTACCTCCCCACCACCACCAGGTTCAAGAACAGCTGGCGTCCTACGAGAACCAGGTTCAGGAACAGCTACCTTCCTACGAACACAAGGTTAAGGAACAGCTACCTTCCCACAAACACCTGTTTCAGGAACAGCTACCTTCCTACAAACACCAGGTTAAGGTACAGCTACATTCCCACCATTACCAGGTTCAGGAACTGCTATCTTCCTAACAAACTGCAGGTTCTGGAACTGCTACCTTCCCACCACCACCAGGTTCAGGAACTGCTACCTTCCTACAAACACAATGGTTCAGGAACAGCTACTTTCCCACCACCACCAGGTTCAGGAACAGCTACCTTTCCACCACCACAGAGATTCTGGAACTGCTACCTTCCAACATGCATCAGATTCAGGAGCAGCTAACTTCCTACAAGCAGCAGGTTCTGGAACAGCTAACTTCCCACAACTTCCAGGTTCAGGAACAGCTACGTTCCCACCAATACATGGTTCACAAACAGCTAATTTCCTACGAACACCTGGTTCAGGAAAATCTACATTCCCACCACATCCAGGTTCAGGAACAGTTACCTTCCCACCACCACAGAGATTCTGGAACAGCTACCTTCCCACCTCCACGGAGATTCTGGAACATCTACCTTCCAACAAGCATCAGATTCAGGAACAGCTAACTTTCTACAAGCAGCAGGGTGTGGAACAGCTAACTTCCCACGACTTCCAGGTTCAGGAACAGCTACGTTCCAACCAATACCAGGTTCACGAACAGCTAATTTCCTACAATTGCCTGTTTCATGAAAATCTACATTCACACCACATCCAGGTTCAGGAACAGCAACCTTCCCACCACCATCAGGTTCAGGAACAGCTACCTTCACACCACCACAGAGTTCAGGAACAGCATCCTTCCAAGAAGCACAAGATTCAGGTACAGCTACCTTCCTACAAAGACCAGGTTCAGGAACAGCTACCTTCCTATGAACACCAGGTTCAGGAACAGCTATCTTCCTACAAACTCAAGGTTCATGAACAGCTAGCTTCCCACAGCCTCCAGATTCAGGAACTTCTATCTTTGTACAAACTCCAAGTTCAGGCACAGCTACCTTCCCAACACCACCAGGTTCAGGAACAGCTACCTTCCCACCGCCAACAGGTTCAGGAACAGATACCTTTCTACAAATAACAGGTTCAGTAACAGCTACATTCCCAAAACCACCTGGTTCAGGAATAGTTGCCTTCCTACAATCACCAGGTTCATGAACAGCTCCCTTCCTACAAACACCATGTTCAGGGACTTATACCTTCCTACAGAGACCAGGTTCAGGAACAGCAACCTTTCTACGAACACAAGGTTAAGGAACAGCTATCTTCCCACAAACTACTGGTTCAGGAAAAGCTACCTTCATACAAACACCAGGTTCAGGCACAGCTTCCTTCCCAACACCAACAGGTTCAGGAACAGCTATCTTCCTATAAACACCAGGTTCAGGAACAGCTACATTCCCATCACCACAGATCTAGGAACAGCTACCTTCCTACATACACCAGGATCAGGAACAGCTACCGTCCTACAAACACCAGGTTCAGGAACAGCTACCTTCCCACCACCATCAGGTTCAGGAACAGCTGCCTTCCCAAAAACACAAGGTTCAGGTACAGCTACCTTCCTACAAAGACCAGGTTCAGGAACAGCTACCTTCCTATGAACACCAGGTTCAGGAACAGCTACCTTCCTATGAACACCAGGTTCAGGAACAGCTATCTTCCTACAAACTCAAGGTTCATGAACAGCTAGCTTCACACAGCCTCCAGATTCAGGAACTTCTATCTTTGTACAAACTCCAAGTTCAGGCACAGCTACCTTCCCAACACCACCAGGTTCAGGAACAGCCACCTATTCACAAACAACAGGTTCAGGAACAGCTACCTTCCCACAACTACTTGATTCAGGGATATCTACCTTCCCACAAACACCTGGTTCTGGAACAGCAACCTTCCCACCACCATCAGGTTCAGGAACAGCTACATTCCCACAACTACTTGATTCAGGGATATCTACCTTCCCACAAACACCAGATTCAGTAACGGTTACCGTCCCACCACCACCAGGTTCAGGAACAGCTACCTTACTACTAAAAGCCGATTCAGAAACAGCTACCTACCCACCACCTCCAGGTTGAGGAACAGCCACCTATTCACAAACACCAGGTTCAGGAACAGCTACCTTTCCACCACCATCAGGTTAAGGAACAGCTACCTACCCACAAACACCTGGTTCTGGAACAGCTACCTTCACACAAACACCAGGTTCAGGAACGGCAACCTTCCCACAAACACCTGGTTCTGGAACAGCAACCTTCCCACAAACACCTGGTTCTGGAACAGCAACCTTCACAGTAACACCAGGTTCAGGAACAGCTACCTTACTACAAAAAGAATATTCAGAAACAGCTACCTACCCGCCACCACCAGGTTGAGGAACAGCCACCAATTCACAAACACCAGGTTCAGGAACAGCTACCTTCCCACAAACACTAGTTTCTTGAACAGCTACCTTCCCACAAACACCATGTACAGGACCAGCTACCATCCCACCACAAGCAGGTTCAGGTACATCTACATCCCCACAAACACCATGTTCAGGAACAGCTAACTGACTACAAACTCCAGGTTCAAAAACAGCTACCTCCCCACCACCACCAGGTTCAAGAACAGCTGGCTTCCTACGAGAACCAGGTTCAGGAACAGCTACCTTCCTACGAACACAAGGTTAAGGCACAGCTACCTTCCCACCATTACCAGGTTCAGGAACTGCTATCTTCCTAACAAACTGCAGGTTCTGCAACTGCTACCTTCCCACCACCACCAGGTTCAGGAACTGCTACCTTCCTACAAACACAATGGTTCAGGAACAGCTACTTTCCCAACACCACCAGGTTCAAAAACAGCTACCTTCCTACAAACACCATGTTCAGGGACCGATACCTTCCTACAAAGACCAGGTTCAGGAATAGCTACCTTCCTACAAAGTTCAGGAACAACTATCTTCAAGGTTCAGGAACTGCTACCTTCCCACCACCACCAGATTCAAGAACAGCTAACTTACCACAGCATCCAGATTCAGGACCTGCATTCTTCGTACAAACACCAGGTTCAGGAACAGCTACCTTCCCACCACCACCAGGTTCAGGAACAGCTACCTTCCAATAAGCACCAGATTCAGGAACAGATCCCTTCCCACCATTACCAGGTTCAGGAACTGCTATCTTCCTAACAAACTGCAGGTTCTGGAACTGCTACCTTCCCACAAACACAATGGTTCAGGAACAGCTACTTTCCCAACACCACCAGGTTCAAAAACAGCTACCTTCCTACAAACACCATGTTCAGGGACCGATACCTTCCTACAAAGACCAGGTTCAGGAATAGCTACCTTCCTACGAATACCAAGTTCAGGAACAACTATCTTCCTACAAACTCAAGGTTCAGGAACTGCTACCTTCCCACCACCACCAGATTCAAGAACAGCTAACTTACCACAGCCTCCAGATTCAGGACCTGCATTCTTCGTACAAACACCAGGTTCAGGAACAGCTACCTTCCCACAAACACCAGGTTCAGTAACAGCTACCTTCCCACAAACACCAGGTTCAGTAACAGCTACCTTCCCACCACCATCCGGTTCATGAACAGTTACCTTCCCACCACCATCCGGTTCATGAACAGTTACCTTCCCACAAATAACAGGTTCAGGAACAGCTACCTTCCCACCACCACCATGTTCTGTAACGGCTACCTTCCTATAAACACAGGTTCAGGGACAGCTACCTTATCACCACCACAAAGTTCAGGAATGGCTGCTTTCCAACAAACTACAGGTTCAGGAACAGCAACCTTCCCACCACCACAAGGTTCAGGAACAGCAACCTTCCCACTACCATCAGGTTCAGGAACAGCTACCTTCACACCACCACAGAGTTCAGGAACAGCTACCTTACAACAAGCAGCAGATTCTGGTACAGCTAACCGCACGACTTCCAGGTTCAGGAACAGCTACCTTCCCACCACCACAAGGTTCAGGAACAGCCACCTACCCACCACCATCCGGTTCAGGAACAGCTACCTTCCCACCACCAGCAGCTTCTGTAACAGCTACCATTCTACAAGCACAAGGTTCAGGAACAGCTACCTTCCCACCACCACAGAGATTCTGGAACAGCTACCTTCCAACAAGCATCAGATTCAGGAGCAGCTAACTTCCTACAAGCAGCAGGTTCATGAACAGCTACCTTCCCACAAACTCCATGCACAGGACCAGCTACCATCCCACCACAAGCAGGTTCAGGTACATCTACATCCCCACAAACACCATGTTCAGGAACAGCTAACTGACTACAAACTCCAGGTTCTGAAACAGCTACCTTCCCACCATCGCCAGGTTCTGGAACTGCTTCCTTCTCACCACCATCTGGTTCAGGAACATCTACCTTCCGACAAACTCCAATTCAGGTACAGCAACCTTCCCACCACCATCTGGTTCAGGAACAGCTGCCTTCACACCACCACAGAGATTCTGGAACAGCTACCTTCCAACAAGCAGCAGATTCAGGAGCAGCTAACTTCCTACAAGCAGCAGGTTCTGGACCAGCTAACTTCCCACGACTTCCAGGTTCAGGAACAGCTACCTTCCAACAAGCACCAGATTCAGGTGCAGCTACCTTCCTACAAGCAGCAGATTCTAGTACAGCTAACTTTGCACGACTTCCAGGTTCAGGAACGGCAACATTCCCACCACCACAAGGCTCAGGAACAGCCACCTACCCACCACCATCAGGTTCAGGAATAGCTACCTTCCCACCATCACCAGGTTCAGGAACAGCAACATTCCCACCATCACAGAGATTCTGGAACTGCTACCTTCCAACAAGCAGCAGATTCAGGAGCAGCTAACTTCCTACAAGCAGCAGGTTCTGGAACAGCTAACTTCCCACGACTTCCAGGTTCTGGAAAATCTACATTCCCACCACATCCAGGTTCAGAAATAGTGACCTTCCTACAAACACCAGGTTAAGAACAGCTACCTTCCCACCACCGCAAGGTTCAGGAACAGCAACCTTCCCACCATGAGCAGCTTCAGTAACCGCTACCTTCCAACAACCACCAGGTTCATGAACAGCTACCTTGCCACCAGAACCAGGTTAAGGAACATCTACATTCCTACCTAAACCATGTTCAGGAACAGTTACCTTCCTACAAATAACAGGTTCAGTAACAGCTACATTCCCAAAACCACCTGGTTCAGGAACAGTTGACTTCCTACAATCACCAGGTTCATGAACAGCTCCCTTCCTACAAACACCATGTTCAGGGACCGATACCTTCCTACAATCACCAGATCCAGGATCAGCTACCTTCCCACCACCACCAGTTTCAGGAACAGCTACCTTGCTGCAAACACCAGGGTCAGGAACAGCTACCTTCCTACAAAAAGCAGTTTCAGAAACAGCTACCTACCCACCACCACCAGGTTGAGGAACAGCCACCTTTTCACAAAAACTAGTTTCAGGAACAGCTACCTTACTACAAACACTAGTTTCTTGAACAGCTACCTTCCCACAAACACCATGTACAGGACCAGCAACCATCCCACCACAAGCAGGTTCAGGTACATCTACATCCCCACAAACACCATGTTCAGGAACAGCTAACTGACTACAAACTCCAGGTTCAAAAACAGCTACCTTCCCACCACCACCAGGTTCAAGAACAGCTGGCTTCCTACGAGAACCAGGTTCAAGAACAGCTACCTTCCTACGAACACAAGGTTAAGGCACAGCTACCTTCCCACCATCACCAGGTTCAGGAACAGCTACCTTCCCACCACCACAGAGATTCTGGAACAGCTACCTTCCAACAAGCAGCAGATTCAGGAGCAGCTAACTTCCTACAAGCAGCAGGTTCTGGAACAGCTAACTTCCCAGGACTTCCAGGTTCAGGAACAGCTACGTTCCCAACAATACCAGGTTCACGAACGGCTAATTCCCTACGAACACTGGTTCTGGAAAATCTACATTCCCACCGCATCCAGGTTCAGAAATAGTGACCTTCCTACAAACACCAGTTTCAGGAACAGCTCCCTTCCTACAAACACCAGGTTCAGGAACAGCTACTTTCCCACCAGAACCAGGTTAAGGAACATCTACATTCCTAAGTAAACCATGTTCAGGAACAGTTACCTTCCTACAAATAACAGGTTCAGTAACAGCTACATTCCCAACACCACCTGGTTCAGGAACAGTAGCCTTCCTACAATCACCAGGTTCATGAACAGCTCCCTTCCTACAAACACCATGTTCAGGGACCGATACCTTCCTACAATCACCAGGTACAGGATCAGCTATCTTCCCACCACCACCAGTTTCAGGAACAGCTACCTTCCTACAAAAATGCAGATTCAGAAACAGCTACCTACCCACCACCACCAGGTTGTGGAACAGCCACCTTTTCACAAACACCAGGTTCAGGAACAGCTACCTTGCTGCAAACACCAGGTTCAGGAACAGCTACCTTCCTACAAAAATGCAGATTCAGAAACAGCTACCTACCCACCACCACCAGGTTGTGGAACAGCCACCTATTCACAAACACCAGGTTCAGGAACAGCTAACTGACTACAAACTCCAGGTTCAAAAACAGCTACCTCCCCACCACCACCAGGTTCAAGAACAGCTGGCTTCCTACGAGAACCAGGTTCAGGAACAGCTACCTTCCTACGAACACAAGGTTAAGGCACAGCTACCTTCCCACCACCACCAGGTTCAGGAACTGCTACCTTCCTACAAACACAATGGTTCAGGAACAGCTACTTTCCCAACACCACCAGGTTCAAAAACAGCTACCTTCCTACAAACACCATGTTCAGGGACCGATACCTTCCTACAAAGACCAGGTTCAGGAATAGCTACCTTCCTACGAATACCAAGTTCAGGAACAACTATCTTCCTACAAACTCAAGGTTCAGGAACTGCTACCTTCCCACCACCACCAGATTCATGAACAGCTAACTTACCACAGCCTCCAGATTCAGGACCTGCATTCTTCGTACAAACACCAGGTTCAGGAACAGCTACCTTCCCACAAACACCAGGTTCAGTAACAGCTACCTTCCCACAAACACCAGGTTCAGTAACAGCTACCTTCCCACCACCATCCGGTTCAGTAACAGCTACCTTCCCACCACCATCCGGTTCATGAACAGTTACCTTCCCACCACCATCCGGTTCATGAACAGTTACCTTCCCACAAATAACAGGTTCAGGAACAGCTACCTTCCCACCACCACCATGTTCTGTAACGGCTACCTTCCTATAAACACAGGTTCAGGGACAGCTACCTTATCACCACCACAAAGTTCAGGAATGGCTGCTTTCCAACAAACTACAGGTTCAGGAACAGCAACCTTCCCACCACCACAAGGTTCAGGAACAGCAACCTTCCCACTACCATCAGGTTCAGGAACAGCTACCTTCACACCACCACAGAGTTCAGGAACAGCTACCTTACAACAAGCAGCAGATTCTGGTACAGCTAACCGCACGACTTCCAGGTTCAGGAACAGCAACATTCCCACCACCAGCAGCTTCTGTAACAGCTACCATTCTACAAGCACAAGGTTCAGGAACAGCTGCCTTCCCACCACCACAGAGATTCTGGAACAGCTACCTTCCAACAAGCATCAGATTCAGGAGCAGCTAACTTCCTACAAGCAGCAGGTTCATGAACAGCTACCTTCCCACAAACACCATGTACAGGACCAGCAACCATCTCACCACAAGCAGGTTCAGGTACATCTACATCCCCACAAACACCATGTTCAGGAACAGCTAACTGACTACAAACTCCAGGTTCTGAAACAGCTACCTTCCCACCATCGCCAGGTTCAAGAACAGCTGGCTTCCTACGAGAACCAGGTTCAGGAACAGCTACCTTCCCACCACCACAGAGATTCTGGAACTGCTACCTTCCAACAAGCATCAGATTCAGGAGCAGCTAACTTCCTACAAGCAGCAGGTTCTGGAACAGCTAACTTCCCACGACTTCCAGGTTCAGAAACAGCTACGTTCCCACCAATACCAGGTTCACAAACAGCTAATTTCCTATGAACACCTGGTTCAGGAAAATCTACATTCCCACCACATCCAGGTTCAGGAACAGGTACCTTCCTACAAACACCAGGTTAAGAACAGCTACCTTCCCACCACCATCAGATTCAGGAACAGCTACCTTCCCACCAACATTAGGTTCAGGAACAGCTACCTTGCCACCACCACAGAGATTCTGGAACAGTTACCTTCCAACAAGCATCAGATTCAGGAGCAGCTAACTTCCTACAAGCAGCATGTTCTGGAACAGTTAACTTCCCACGACTTCCAGGTTCAGGAACAGCTACCTTCCCACCACCATTAGGTTCAGGAGCAGCTAACTTCCTACAAGCAGCAGGTTCTGGAACAGCTAACTTCCCACAACTTCCAGGTTCAGGAACAGCTACCTTCCCACCATCACCAGTTTCAGGAACTGCTACCTTGCTGCAAACACCAGGTTCAGGAACAGCTACTTTCCCACCACCACAGAGATTCTGGAACAGCTACTTTCCAACAAGCAGCATGTTCTGGAACAGCTAACTTCCCACCACCATCAGGTTCAGGAACAACTACCTTCCCACCACCACCAGGTACTTGAAAAGCTACCTTCCCACCTCCACAGAGCTTCTGGAACAGCTACCTTCCAACAAGCACCAGATTCAGGAGCAGCTAACTTCCTACAAGCAGCAGGTTCTGGAACAGCTAACCTCCCATGACTTCCAGATTCAGGTGCAGCTACCTTCCTACCAGCGGCAGATTCTGGTACAGCTAACTTTGCACGACCTTCCAGGTTCAGGAACAGCCACCTACCCACCACCATCAGGTTCAGGAACAGCTACCTTCCCACCACCACCAGGTTCAGGAACAGCTACCTTCCCACCACCACAGAGATTCTGGAACAGCTAGCTTCCAACAAGCATCAGATTCAGGAGCAGCTAACTTCCTACAAGCAGCAGGGTCTGGAACAGCTAACTTCCCAGGACTTCCAGATTCAGGAACTGCTACCTTCCCACCATCACCAGGTTCATGAACAGCTCACTTCCTACAAACACCATGTTCAGGGACCGATACCTTCCTACAATCATCGGGTCCAGGAACAGCTATCTTCCCACCACCACCAGTTTCAGGAACAGCTACCTTGCTGCAAACACCAGGTTCAGGAACAGCTACCTTGCTGCAAACACCAGATTCAGGAACAGCTGCCTTCCTACAAAAAGCAGATTCAGAAACAGCTACCTACCCACCACCACCAGGTTGAGGAACAGACACCTATTCACAAACACCAGGTTCAGGAACAGTTACCATCTCACTACCAACTGGTTCAGTAACAGCTACCTTTCTACAAACACTAGGTTCAGGAACAGTTACCTTCCTACAAACACCAGGTTCAGGAACAGCTACCTTCCTACAAACACCAGGTTCAGGAACAGCTACCTTCCTACAAACACCAGGTTCAGGAACAGCTACCTTCCTAACAAACTCCAGTTTCAGGAACTGCTACCTTCCCACAACCACCAGGTTCAGAAACTGCTACCTTCCTAAAAACACAATGGTTCAGGAACAGCTACTTTCCTAAAAACAACAGTTTCAGGAACAGCTTTCTTCCCACAAACATCAGGTTCAGGAACAGCTACATTCCCACCACAAGCAGCTTCAGAAACAGCTACAATTCTACAAGCACGAGGTTCAGGAACAGCTACAATTCTACAAGCACGAGGTTCAGGAACCTCTACCTTCCCACCACCACCAGATTCAGGAACAGCTACCTTGCTGCAAAAAGCAGATTCAGAAACAGCTACCTTCCCACCACCATCAGGTTCAGGAACAGCTACCATTCTACAAGCACGAGGTTCAGGAATAGCTACCTTCCCACCAGAACCAGGTTAAGGAAACTCTACATACTTACGTAAACCATGTTCAGGAACAGTTACCTTCCTACAAACTCCAGGTTCAGGAACAGCTATCTTACTACCAAACTCCAGGGTCAGGAACTGCTTCCTTCCCACCATCACCAGGTTCAGGAACTGCTAACTTCCTACAAACACAATGGTTCAGTAACAGATACCTTCCCACCACTAACAGTTTCAGGAGCAGCTACCTTCCTACAAATAACAGGTTCAGTAACAGCTACATTCCCAAAACCACCTGGTTCAGGAATAGTTGCCTTCCTACAATCACCAGGTTCATGAACAGCTCCCTTCCTACAAACACCATGTTCAGGGACCGACACCTTCCTACAATCACCAGGTCCAGGAACAGCTATCTTCCCACCACCACCAGTTTCAGTAACAGCTACCTTTCTACAAACACAAGGTTCAGGAACAGCTACCTTCCCACCACCACAGAGTTCAAGAGGGGCTACCTTCGAATAAGCACCAGATTCAGGAACAGATCCCTTCATGCAAACACCAGCTTCATGAACAGCTACCTTCCCACCAGAACCAGGTTAAGGAACATCTACATTCCTACGTAAACCATGTTAAGGAACAGTTACCTTCCTACAAACACCAGATTCAGGAACAGCTATCTTACTACGAACACCAGGTCCAGGAACTGCTATCTTCCTCACAAACTCCAGTTTCAGGAACTGCTACCTTCCCACCACCGCAAGGTTCAGGAACAGCTACCTTCCAATCACCATTAGGTTCAGGAACAGCTACCTTCCCACCACCACAGAGATTCTGGAACAGCTGCCTTCCAACAAGCATCTGATTCAGGAGCAGCTAACTTCCTACAAGCAGCATGTTCTGGAACAGTTAACTTCCCACTACTTCCAGGTACAGGAACAGCTACGTCCCCACCACATCCAGGTTCAGGAACAGCTACCTTCCCACCACCTCCAGGTTCAGGAACAGGTAACTTCCTACAAACACCAGGTTCCGGAACAGCAACCTTCCCACCACCACAGGGTTCAGGAACAGCTACATTCCTACGTAAACCATGTTCAGGAACAGTTACCTTCCTACAAACACCAGGTTCAGGAACAGCTATCTTACTACGAACACCAGGACCAGGAACTGCTATCTTCCTACCAAACTCCAGGGTCAGGAACTGCTTCCTTCCCACCACCATCAGATTCAGGAACAGCTACCTTCCCACCACCATCAGGTTCAGGAACAGCTACCTTCCCACCTCCACAGAGATTCTGGAACAGCTACCTTCCAACAAGCAGCAGATTCAGGAACAGCTACCTTCCCACCACCACAGAGATTCTGGAACAGATACCTGCCTACAAACATCAGGTTCAGGAACAGCTACCTTCCCACCACCATTAGGTTCAGGAGCAGCTAACTTCCTACAAGCAGCAGGGTCTGGAACAGCTAACTTCCCAGGACTTCCAGATTCAGGAAATGCTACCTTCCCACCACCACCAGGTTCAGGAACAGCTCACTTCCTACAAACACCATGTTCAGGGACCGATACCTTCCTACAATCATCGGGTCCAGGAACAGCTATCTTCCCACCACCACCAGTTTCAGGAACAGCTACCTTGCTGCAAACACCAGGTTCAGGAACAGCTACCTTCCTACAAAATTGCAGATTCAGAAACAGCTACCTACCCACCACCACCAGGTTGAGGAACAACCACCTATTCACAAACACCAGGTTCAGGAACAGCTACCTTCCCACAAAAACCAGGTTCAGGAACAGCTACATTCTCACAACTACTTGATTCAGGGATATCTACCTTCCCACAAACACGAGGTTCAGGAACAGCTACCGTCCCACCACCACATGGTTCAGTAACAGCTACCATCCTACGAACACCAGGTTCAGGAACAGCAACCTTCCCACCACCGCAAGTTTCAGGAACAGCTACCTTCCAATAAGCACCAGATTCAGGAACAGATCCCTTCCCACCATTACCAGGTTCAGGAACTGCTATCTTCCTAACAAACTGCAGGTTCTGGAACTGCTACCTTCCCACAAACACAATGGTTCAGGAACAGCTACTTTCCCAACACCACCAGGTTCAAAAACAGCTACCTTCCTACAAACACCATGTTCAGGGACCGATACCTTCCTACAAAGACCAGGTTCAGGAATAGCTACCTTCCTACGAACACCAAGTTCAGGAACAACTATCTTCCTACAAACTCAAGGTTCAGGAACTGCTACCTTCCCACCACCACCAGATTCATGAACAGCTAACTTACCACAGCCTCCAGATTCAGGACCTGCATTCTTCGTACAAACACCAGGTCCAGGAACAGCTATCTTCCCACCACAACCAGTTTCAGGAACAGCTACCTTGCTGCAAACTCCAGGTTCAGGAAAGCTACATTCTCACAACTACTTGATTCAGGGATATCTACCTTCCCACAAACACCAGATTCAGTAACGGTTACCGTCCCACCACCACCAGGTTGGGGAACAGCCACCTATTCACAAACACCAGGTTCAGGAACAGCTACCTTCCCACAAAAACCAGGTTCAGGAACAGCTACATTCTCACAACTACTTGATTCAGGGATATCTACCTTCCCACAAACACGAGGTTCAGGAACAGCTACCGTCCCACCACCACATGGTTCAGTAACAGCTACCATCCTACGAACACCAGGTTCAGGAACAGCAACCTTCCCACCACCGCAAGTTTTAGGAACAGCTACATTTCTACAAACACGAGGATCAGGAACAGCTACCTTCCTAAAAATCTCCAGGTTCAGGAACTGCTACCTTCCCCCCCACCACCAGGTTCAGGAACAGCTACCTTCCCAACACCACCAGGTTCAGGAACAGCTACCTTCCCACCGCCAACAGGTTCAGGAACAGATACCTTCCTACAAATAACAGGTTCAGTAACAGCTACATTCCCAAAACCACCTGGTTCAGGAACAGTTGCCTTCCTACAATCACCAGGTTCATGAACAGCTACCTTCCTACAAACACCATGTTCAGGGACCGACACCTTCCTACAATCACCAGGTTCATGAACAGCTCCCTTCCTACAAACACCATGTTCAGGGACTTATACCTTCCTACAGAGACCAGGTTCAGGAACAGCAACCTTCCTACGAACACAAGGTTAAGGAACAGCTATCTTCCCACAAACTACTGGTTCAGGAACAGCTACCTTCATACAAACACCAGGTTCTGGCACAGCTTCCTTCCCAACACCAACAGGTTCAGGAACAGCTACCTTCCTATAAACACCAGGTTCAGGAACAGCTACATTCCCATCACCACAGATCTAGGAACAGCTACCTTCCTACATACACCAGGATCAGGAACAGCTAACTTCCCACAAACACCAGGTTCAGGAACAGCACTCTTCGTACAAACACCAGGTTCAGGAACGGCTACCTTCCCACCACCGCAAGGTTCAGGAACAGCTACATTCCTACAAAAACCAGTTTCAGGAACAGCTACCTTCCCACCATGAGCAGCTTCAGTAACCGCTACCTTTCTACAAACACTAGGTTCAGGAACAGCTACCTTCCCAACACCACTAGGTTCAGGAACAGCTACCTTCCTACAAATAACAGGGTCAGTAACAGCTACATTCCCAAAACCACCTGGTTCAGGAACAGTTGCCTTCCTACAATCACCAGGTTCATGAACAGCTCCCTTCCTACAAACACCATGTTCAGGGACCGATACCTTCCTACAATCACCAGGTCCAGGAACAGCTATCTTCCCACCACCACCAGTTTCAGGAACAGCTACCTTGCTGCAAACACCAGGTTCAGGAACAGCTACCTTCCTACAAAATTGCAGATTCAGAAACAGCTACCTACCCACCACCACCAGGTTGTGGAACAGCCACCTATTCACAAATACCTGGTTCGGGAACAGCTACCTTCCCACAAAAACCAGGTTCAGGAACAGCTACATTCTCACAACTACTTGATTCAGGGATATCTACCTTCCCACAAACACGAGGTTCAGGAACAGCTACCGTCCCACCACCACATGGTTCAGTAACAGCTACCATCCTACGAACACCAGGTTCAGGAACAGCAACCTTCCCACCACCGCAAGTTTTAGGAACAGCTACATTTCTACAAACACGAGGATCAGGAACAGCTACCTTCCTAAAAATCTCCAGGTTCAGGAACTGCTACCTTCCCCCCACCACCAGGTTCAGGAACAGCTACCTTCCAAACACCACCAGGTTCAGGAACAGATACCTTCCTACAAATAACAGGTTCAGTAACAGCTACATTCCCAAAACCACCTGGTTCAGGAACAGTTGCCTTCCTACAATCACCAGGTTCATGAACAGCTACCTTCCTAAAAATCTCCAGGTTCAGGAACAGCTACCTTCCCACCACCAACAGGTTCAGGAACAGATACCTTCCTACAAATAACAGGTTCAGTAACAGCTACATTCCCAAAACCACCTGGTTCAGGAACAGTTGCCTTCCTACAATCACCAGGTTCATGAACAGCTACCTTCCTACAAACACCATGTTCAGGGACCAACACCTTCCTACAATCACCAGGTTCATGAACAGCTCCCTTCCTACAAACACCATGTTCAGGGACTTATACCTTCCTACAGAGACCAGGTTCAGGAACAGCAACCTTCCTACGAACACAAGGTTAAGGAACAGCTATCTTCCCACAAACTACTGGTTCAGGAACAGCTACCTTCATACAAACACCAGGTTCTGGCACAGCTTCCTTCCCAACACCAACAGGTTCAGGAACAGCTACCTTCCTATAAACACCAGGTTCAGGAACAGCTACATTCCCATCACCACAGATCTAGGAACAGCTACCTTCCTACATACACCAGGATCAGGAACAGCTACCGTCCTACAAACACCAGGTTCAGGAACAGCTACCTTCCCACCACCACCAGGTTCAGGAACAGCTACCTTCGCACAAACACCAGGTTCAAGGATCAGCTACATTCCCATCACCACAGATCTAGGAACAGCTACCTTCCTACATACACCAGGATCAGTAACAGCTACCTTACTACTAAAAGCTGATTCAGAAACAACTACCTACCCACCACCTCCAGGTTGAGGAACAGCCACCTATTCACAAACACCAGGTTCAGGAACAGTTACCTTCCCACAAACACCTGGTTCTGGAACAGCTACCTTCCCACAAACACCTGGTTCTGGAACAGCAACCTTCCCACAAACACCTGGTTCAGGAACAGCTACCTTCACACAAACACCAGGTTCAGGAACAGCAACCTTCACACAAACACCAGGTTCAGGAACAGCAACCTTCCCACAAACACCAGGTTCAGGAACAGCACTCTTCGTACAAACACCAGGTTCAGGAACGGCTACCTTCCCACCACCGCAAGGTTCAGGAACAGCTACATTCCTACAAAAACCAGTTTCAGGAACAGCTACCTTCCCACCATGAGCAGCTTCAGTAACCGCTACCTTTCTACAAACACTAGGTTCAGGAACAGCTACCTTCCCAACACCACTAGGTTCAGGAACAGCTACCTTCCTACAAATAACAGGGTCAGTAACAGCTACATTCCCAAAACCACCTGGTTCAGGAACAGTTGCCTTCCTACAATCACCAGGTTCATGAACAGCTCACTTCCTACAAACACCATGTTCAGGGACCGATACCTTCCTACAATCATCGGGTCCAGGAACAGCTATCTTCCCACCACCACCAGTTTCAGGAACAGCTACCTTGCTGCAAACACCAGGTTCAGGAACAGCTACCTTCCTACAAAATTGCAGATTCAGAAACAGCTACCTACCCACCACCACCAGGTTGAGGAACAGCCACCTATTCACAAACACCAGGTTCAGGAACAGCTACCTTCCCACAAAAACCAGGTTCAGGAACAGCTACATTCTCACAACTACTTGATTCAGGGATATCTACCTTCCCACAAACACGAGGTTCAGGAACAGCTACCGTCCCACCACCACATGGTTCAGTAACAGCTACCATCCTACGAACACCAGGTTCAGGAACAGCAACCTTCCCACCACCGCAAGTTTTAGGAACAGCTACATTTCTACAAACACGAGGATCAGGAACAGCTACCTTCCTAAAAATCTCCAGGTTCAGAAACTGCTACCTTCCCCCCACCACCAGGTTCAGGAACAGCTACCTTCCCAACACCACCAGGTTCAGGAACAGCTACCTTCCCACCGCCAACAGGTTCAGGAACAGATACCTTCCTACAAATAACAGGTTCAGTAACAGCTACATTCCCAAAACCACCTGGTTCAGGAACAGTTGCCTTCCTACAATCACCAGGTTCATGAACAGCTACCTTCCTACAAACACCTTGTTCAGGGACCGACACCTTCCTACAATCACCAGGTTCATGAACAGCTCCCTTCCTACAAACACCATGTCCAGGGACTTATACCTTCCTACAGAGACCAGGTTCAGGAACAGCAACCTTCCTACGAACACAAGGTTAAGGAACAGCTATCTTCCCACAAACTACTGGTTCAGGAACAGCTACCTTCATACAAACACCAGGTTCAGGCACAGCTTCCTTCCCAACACCAACAGGTTCAGGAACAGCTACCTTCCTATAAACACCAGGTTCAGGAACAGCTACATTCCCATCACCACAGATCTAGGAACAGCTACCTTCCTACATACACCAGGATCAGGAACAGCTAACTTCCCACAAACACCAGGTTCAGGAACAGCTACCTTCGCACAAACACCAGGTTCAGGAACGGCTACCTTCCCACCACCGCAAGGTTCAGGAACAGCTACATTCCTACAAAAACCAGTTTCAGGAACAGCTATCTTCCCACCATGAGCAGCTTCAGTAACCGCTACCTTCCTATAAACACCAGGTTCAGGAACAGCTATATTCCCATCACCACAGATCTAGGAACAGCTACCTTCCTACATACACCAGGATCAGTAACAGCTACCTTACTACTAAAAGCTGATTCAGAAACAACTACCTACCCACCACCTCCAGGTTGAGGAACAGCCACCTATTCACAAACACCAGGTTCAGGAACAGTTACCTTCCCACAAACACCTGGTTCTGGAACAGCAACCTTCCCACAAACACCTGGTTCTGGAACGGCTACCTTCCCACCACCGCAAGGTTCAGGAACAGCTACATTCCTACAAAAACCAGTTTCAGGAACAGCTACCTTCCCACCATGAGCAGCTTCAGTAACCGCTACCTTTCTACAAACACTAGGTTCAGGAACAGCTACCTTCCCAACACCACTAGGTTCAGGAACAGCTACCTTCCTACAAATAACAGGGTCAGTAACAGCTACATTCCCAAAACCACCTGGTTCAGGAACAGTTGCCTTCCTACAATCACCAGGTTCATGAACAGCTCACTTCCTACAAACACCATGTTCAGGGACCGATACCTTCCTACAATCATCGGGTCCAGGAACAGCTATCTTCCCACCACCACCAGTTTCAGGAACAGCTACCTTGCTGCAAACACCAGGTTCAGGAACAGCTACCTTGCTGCAAACACCAGGTTCAGGAACAGCTACCTTGCTGCAAACACCAGGTTCAGGAACAGCTACCTTCCTACAAAATTGCAGATTCAGAAACAGCTACCTACCCACCACCACCAGGTTGAGGAACAGCCACCTATTCACAAACACCAGGTTCAGGAACAGCTACCTTACTACAAACACTAGTTTCTTGAACAGCTACCTTCCCACAAACACCATGCACAGGACCAGCTACCATCCCACCACAAGCCAATTCAGGTACATCTACATCCCCACAATCACCATGTTCAGGAACAGCTACCTACCTACAAACTCCAGGTTCAAAAACAGCTACCTCCCCACCACCACCAGGTTCAAGAACAGCTGGCGTCCTACGAGAACCAGGTTCAGGAACAGCTACCTTCCTACGAACACAAGGTTAAGGAACAGCTACCTTCCCACAAACACCTGTTTCAGGAACAGCTACCTTCCTACAAACACCAGGTTAAGGTACAGCTACATTCCCACCATTACCAGGTTCAGGAACTGCTATCTTCCTAACAAACTGCAGGTTCTGGAACTGCTACCTTCCCACCACCACCAGGTTCAGGAACTGCTACCTTCCTACAAACACAATGGTTCAGGAACAGCTACTTTCCCACCACCACCAGGTTCAGGAACAGCTACCTTTCCACCACCACAGAGATTCTGGAACTGCTACCTTCCAACATGCATCAGATTCAGGAGCAGCTAACTTCCTACAAGCAGCAGGTTCTGGAACAGCTAACTTCCCACAACTTCCAGGTTCAGGAACAGCTACGTTCCCACCAATACATGGTTCACAAACAGCTAATTTCCTACGAACACCTGGTTCAGGAAAATCTACATTCCTACCACATCCAGGTTCAGGAACAGTTACCTTCCCACCACCACAGAGATTCTGGAACAGCTACCTTCCCACCTCCACAGAGATTCTGGAACATCTACCTTCCAACAAGCATCAGATTCAGGAACAGCTAACTTTCTACAAGCAGCAGGGTGTGGAACAGCTAACTTCCCACGACTTCCAGGTTCAGGAACAGCTACGTTCCAACCAATACCAGGTTCACGAACAGCTAATTTCCTACGATCGCCTGTTTCATGAAAATCTACATTCACACCACATCCAGGTTCAGGAACAGCAACCTTCCCACCACCATCAGGTTCAGGAACAGCTACCTTCACACCACCACAGAGTTCAGGAACAGCATCCTTCCAAGAAGCACAAGATTCAGGTACAGCTACCTTCCTACAAAGACCAGGTTCAGGAACAGCTACCTTCCTATGAACACCAGGTTCAGGAACAGCTATCTTCCTACAAACTCAAGGTTCATGAACAGCTAGCTTCCCACAGCCTCCAGATTCAGGAACTTCTATCTTTGTACAAACTCCAAGTTCAGGCACAGCTACCTTCCCAACACCACCAGATTCAGGAACAGCTACCTTCCCACCGCCAACAGGTTCAGGAACAGATACCTTCCTACAAATAACAGGTTCAGTAACAGCTACATTCCCAAAACCACCTGGTTCAGGAATAGTTGCCTTCCTACAATCACCAGGTTCATGAACAGCTCCCTTCCTACAAACACCATGTTCAGGGACTTATACCTTCCTACAGAGACCAGGTTCAGGAACAGCAACCTTTCTACGAACACAAGGTTAAGGAACAGCTATCTTCCCACAAACTACTGGTTCAGGAAAAGCTACCTTCATACAAACACCAGGTTCAGGCACAGCTTCCTTCCCAAAACCACCTGGTTCAGGAATAGTTGCCTTCCTACAATCACCAGGTTCATGAACAGCTCCCTTCCTACAAACACCATGTTCAGGGACTTATACCTTCCTACAGAGACCAGGTTCAGGAACAGCAACCTTTCTACGAACACAAGGTTAAGGAACAGCTATCTTCCCACAAACTACTGGTTCAGGAAAAGCTACCTTCATACAAACACCAGGTTCAGGCACAGCTTCCTTCCCAACACCAACAGGTTCAGGAACAGCTACCTTCCTATAAACACCAGGTTCAGGAACAGCTACATTCCCATCACCACAGATCTAGGAACAGCTACCTTCCTACATACACCAGGATCAGGAACAGCTAACTTCCCACAAACACCAGGTTCAGGAACAGCTACCTTCGCACAAACACCAGGTTCAGGAACGGCTACCTTCCCACCACCGCAAGGTTCAGGAACAGCTACATTCCTACAAAAACCAGTTTCAGGAACAGCTATCTTCCCACCATGAGCAGCTTCAGTAACTGCTACCTTCCTATAAACACCAGGTTCAGGAACAGCTATATTCCCATCACCACAGATCTAGGAACAGCTACCTTCCTACATACACCAGGATCAGGAACAGCTACCTTACTACTAAAAGCTGATTCAGAAACAACTACCTACCCACCACCTCCAGGTTGAGGAACAGCCACCTATTCACAAACACCAGGTTCAGGAACAGTTACCTTCCCACAAACACCTGGTTCTGGAACAGCAACCTTCCCACAAACACCTAGTTCTGGAACGGCTACCTTCCCACCACCGCAAGGTTCAGGAACAGCTACATTCCTACAAAAACCAGTTTCAGGAACAGCTACCTTCCCACCATGAGCAGCTTCAGTAACCGCTACCTTTCTACAAACACTAGGTTCAGGAACAGCTACCTTCCCAACACCACTAGGTTCAGGAACAGCTACCTTCCTACAAATAACAGGGTCAGTAACAGCTACATTCCCAAAACCACCTGGTTCAGGAACAGTTGCCTTCCTACAATCACCAGGTTCATGAACAGCTCACTTCCTACAAACACCATGTTCAGGGACCGATACCTTCCTACAATCATCGGGTCCAGGAACAGCTACCTTCCCACCACCACCAGTTTCAGGAACAGCTACCTTGCTGCAAACACCAGGTTCAGGAACAGCTACCTTGCTGCAAACACCAGGTTCAGGAACAGCTACCTTGCTGCAAACACCAGGTTCAGGAACAGCTACCTTCCTACAAAATTGCAGATTCAGAAACAGCTACCTACCCACCACCACCAGGTTGAGGAACAGCCACCTATTCACAAACACCAGGTTCAGGAACAGCTACCTTACTACAAACACTAGTTTCTTGAACAGCTACCTTCCCACAAACACCATGCACAGGACCAGCTACCATCCCACCACAAGCCAATTCAGGTACATCTACATCCCCACAATCACCATGTTCAGGAACAGCTACCTACCTACAAACTCCAGGTTCAAAAACAGCTACCTCCCCACCACCACCAGGTTCAAGAACAGCTGGCGTCCTACGAGAACCAGGTTCAGGAACAGCTACCTTCCTACGAACACAAGGTTAAGGAACAGCTACCTTCCCACAAACACCTGTTTCAGGAACAGCTACCTTCCTACAAACACCAGGTTAAGGTACAGCTACATTCCCACCATTACCAGGTTCAGGAACTGCTATCTTCCTAACAAACTGCAGGTTCTGGAACTGCTACCTTCCCACCACCACCAGGTTCAGGAACTGCTACCTTCCTACAAACACAATGGTTCAGGAACAGCTACTTTCCCACCACCACCAGGTTCAGGAACAGCTACCTTTCCACCACCACAGAGATTCTGGAACTGCTACCTTCCAACATGCATCAGATTCAGGAGCAGCTAACTTCCTACAAGCAGCAGGTTCTGGAACAGCTAACTTCCCACAACTTCCAGGTTCAGGAACAGCTACGTTCCCACCAATACATGGTTCACAAACAGCTAATTTCCTACGAACACCTGGTTCAGGAAAATCTACATTCCCACCACATCCAGGTTCAGGAACAGTTACCTTCCCACCACCACAGAGATTCTGGAACAGCTACCTTCCCACCTCCACGGAGATTCTGGAACATCTACCTTCCAACAAGCATCAGATTCAGGAACAGCTAACTTTCTACAAGCAGCAGGGTGTGGAACAGCTAACTTCCCACTACTTCCAGGTTCAGGAACAGCTACGTTCCAACCAATACCAGGTTCACGAACAGCTAATTTCCTACGATCGCCTGTTTCATGAAAATCTACATTCACACCACATCCAGGTTCAGGAACAGCAACCTTCCCACCACCATCAGGTTCAGGAACAGCTACCTTCACACCACCACAGAGTTCAGGAACAGCATCCTTCCAAGAAGCACAAGATTCAGGTACAGCTACCTTCCTACAAAGACCAGGTTCAGGAACAGCTACCTTCCTATGAACACCAGGTTCAGGAACAGCTATCTTCCTACAAACTCAAGGTTCATGAACAGCTAGCTTCCCACAGCCTCCAGATTCAGGAACTTCTATCTTTGTACAAACTCCAAGTTCAGGCACAGCTACCTTCCCAACACCACCAGGTTCAGGAACAGCTACCTTCCCACCGCCAACAGGTTCAGGAACAGATACCTTCCTACAAATAACAGGTTCAGTAACAGCTACATTCCCAAAACCACCTGGTTCAGGAATAGTTGCCTTCCTACAATCACCAGGTTCATGAACAGCTCCCTTCCTACAAACACCATGTTCAGGGACTTATACCTTCCTACAGAGACCAGGTTCAGGAACAGCAACCTTTCTACGAACACAAGGTTAAGGAACAGCTATCTTCCCACAAACTACTGGTTCAGGAAAAGCTACCTTCATACAAACACCAGGTTCAGGCACAGCTTCCTTCCCAAAACCACCTGGTTCAGGAATAGTTGCCTTCCTACAATCACCAGGTTCATGAACAGCTCCCTTCCTACAAACACCATGTTCAGGGACTTATACCTTCCTACAGAGACCAGGTTCAGGAACAGCAACCTTTCTACGAACACAAGGTTAAGGAACAGCTATCTTCCCACAAACTACTGGTTCAGGAAAAGCTACCTTCATACAAACACCAGGTTCAGGCACAGCTTCCTTCCCAACACCAACAGGTTCAGGAACAGCTACCTTCCTATAAACACCAGGTTCAGGAACAGCTACATTCCCATCACCACAGATCTAGGAACAGCTACCTTCCTACATACACCAGGATCAGGAACAGCTACCGTCCTACAAACACCAGGTTCAGGAACAGCTACCTTCCCACCACCACCAGGTTCAGGAACAGCTACATTCCCACAACTACTTGATTCAGGGATATCTACCTTCCCACAAACACCAGATTCAGTAACGGTTACCGTCCCACCACCACCAGGTTCAGTAACAGCTACCTTACTACTAAAAGCCGATTCAGAAACAGCTACCTACCCACCACCTCCAGGTTGAGGAACAGCCACCTATTCACAAACACCAGGTTCAGGAACAGCTACCTTTCCACCACCAGCAGGTTAAGGAACAGCTACCTACCCACAAACACCTGGTTCTGGAACAGCAACCTTCCCACAAACACCTGGTTCTGGAACAGCAACCTTTCCACCACCATCAGGTTCAGGAACAGCTACCTTCCCAAAAACACAAGGTTCAGGTACAGCTACCTTCCTACAAAGACCAGGTTCAGGAACAGCTACCTTCCTATGAACACCAGGTTCAGGAACAGCTACCTTCCTATGAACACCAGGTTCAGGAACAGCTATCTTCCTACAAACTCAAGGTTCATGAACAGCTAGCTTCCCACAGCCTCCAGATTCAGGAACTTCTATCTTTGTACAAACTCCAAGTTCAGGCACAGCTACCTTCCCAACACCACCAGGTTCAGGAACAGCCACCTATTCACAAACAACAGGTTCAGGAACAGCTACCTTCCCACAAACACCTGGTTCTGGAACAGCTACCTTCCCACCACCATCAGGTTCAGGAACAGCTACCTTCCCACCACCACAGAGATTCTGGAACAGATAGCTACCAACAAGCATCAGATTCAGGAGCAGCTACCGTCCTACAAACACCAGGTTCAGGAACAGCTACCTTCCCACCACCACCAGGTTCAGGAACAGCTACATTCCCACAACTACTTGATTCAGGGATATCTACCTTCCCACAAACACCAGATTCAGTAACGGTTACCGTCCCACCACCACCAGGTTCAGTAACAGCTACCTTACTACTAAAAGCCGATTCAGAAACAGCTACCTACCCACCACCTCCAGGTTGAGGAACAGCCACCTATTCACAAACACCAGGTTCAGGAACAGCTACCTTTCCACCACCATCAGGTTAAGGAACAGCTACCTACCCACAAACACCTGGTTCTGGAACAGCAACCTTCCCACAAACACCTGGTTCTGGAACAGCAACCTTCCCACAAACACCAGGTTCAGGAACAGCTACCTTCACACAAACACCAGGTTCAGGAACGGCAACCTTCCCACAAACACCTGGTTCTGGAACAGCAACCTTCCCACAAACACCAGGTTCAGGAACAGCTACCTTCACACAAACACCAGGTTCAGGAACGGCAACCTTCCCACAAACACCTGGTTCTGGAACAGCAACCTTCCCACAAACACCTGGTTCTGGAACAGCAACCTTCACAGTAACACCAGGTTCAGGAACAGCTACCTTACTACAAAAAGAATATTCAGAAACAGCTACCTACCCGCCACCACCAGGTTGAGGAACAGCCACCAATTCACAAACACCAGATTCAGGAACAGCTACCTTGCCACAAACACTAGTTTCTTGAACAGCTACCTTCCCACAAACACCATGTACAGGACCAGCTACCATCCCACCACAAGCAGGTTCAGGTACATCTACATCCCCCACAAACACCATGTTCAGGAACAGCTAACTGACTACAAACTCCAGGTTCAAAAACAGCTACCTCCCCACCACCACCAGGTTCAAGAACAGCTGGCGTCCTACGAGAACCAGGTTCAGGAACAGCTACCTTCCCACAAACACCAGGTTCAGTAACAGCTACCTTCCCACCACCATCCGGTTCATGAACAGTTACCTTCCCACAAATAACAGGTTCAGGAACAGCTACCTTCCCACCACCACCATGTTCTGTAACGGCTACCTTCCTATAAACACCAGGTTCAGGGACAGCTACCTTATCACCACCACAAAGTTCAGGAATGGCTGCTTTCCAACAAACTACAGGTTCAGGAACAGCAACCTTCCCACCACCACAAGGTTCAGGAACAGCAACCTTCCCACTACCATCAGGTTCAGGAACAGCTACCTTCACACCACCACAGAGTTCAGGAACAGCTACCTTACAACAAGCAGCAGATTCTGGTACAGCTAACCGCACGACTTCCAGGTTCAGGAACAGCAACATTCCCACCACCACAAGGTTCAGGAACAGCTACCTTCCCACCACCAGCAGCTTCTGTAACAGCTACCATTCTACAAGCACAAGGTTCAGGAACAGCTACCTTCCCACCACCACAGAGATTCTGGAACAGCTACCTTCCAACAAGCATCAGATTCAGGAGCAGCTAACTTCCTACAAGCAGCAGGTTCATGAACAGCTACCTTCCCACAAACTCCATGCACAGGACCAGCTACCATCCCACCACAAGCAGGTTCAGGTACATCTACATCCCCACAAACACCATGTTCAGGAACAGCTAACTGACTACAAACTCCAGGTTCTGAAACAGCTACCTTCCCACAAACACCAGGTTCTGGAACTGCTTCCTTCTCACCACCATCTGGTTCAGGAACATCTACCTTCCGACAAACTCCAATTCAGGTACAGCTACCTTCCCACCACCACCAGGTTCAGGAACAGCTGCCTTCACACCACCACAGAGATTCTGGAACAGCTACCTTCCTACAAGCAGCAGATTCAGGAGCAGCTAACTTCCTACAAGCAGCAGGTTCTGGACCAGCTAACTTCCCACGACTTCCAGGTTCAGGAACAGCTACCTTCCAACAAGCACCAGATTCAGGTGCAGCTACCTTCCTACAAGCAGCAGATTCTGGTACAGCTAACTTTGCACGACTTCCAGGTTCAGGAACAGCAACATTCCCACCACCACAAGGCTCAGGAACAGCCACCTACCCACCACCATCAGGTTCAGGAATAGCTACCTTCCCACCATCACCAGGTTCAGGAACAGCTACCTTCCCACCACCACAGAGATTCTGGAACTGCTACTTTCCAACAAGCAGCAGATTCAGGAGCAACTAACTTCCTACAAGCAGCAGGTTCTGGAACAGCTAACTTCCCACGACTTCCAGGTTCTGGAAAATCTACATTCCCACCACATCCAGGTTCAGAAATAGTGACCTTCCTACAAACACCAGGTTAAGAACAGCTACCTTCCCACCACCGCAAGGTTCAGGAACAGCAACCTTCCCACCATGAGCAGCTTCAGTAACCGCTACCTTCCAACAACCACCAGGTTCATGAACAGCTACCTTGCCACCAGAACCAGGTTAAGGAACATCTACATTCCTACCTAAACCATGTTCAGGAACAGTTACCTTCCTACAAATAACAGGTTCAGTAACAGCTACATTCCCAAAACCACCTGGTTCAGGAACAGTTGACTTCCTACAATCACCAGGTTCATGAACAGCTCCCTTCCTACAAACACCATGTTCAGGGACCGATACCTTCCTACAATCACCAGGTCCAGGAACAGCTATCTTCCCACCACCACCAGTTTCAGGAACAGCTACCTTGCTGCAAACACCAGGGTCAGGAACAGCTACCTTCCTACAAAAAGCAGTTTCAGAAACAGCTACCTACCCACCACCACCAGGTTGAGGAACAGCCACCTTTTCACAAAAACTAGTTTCAGGAACAGCTACCTTACTACAAACACTAGTTTCTTGAACAGCTACCTTCCCACAAACACCATGTACAGGACCAGCAACCATCCCACCACAAGCAGGTTCAGGTACATCTACATCCCCACAAACACCATGTTCAGGAACAGCTAACTGACTACAAACTCCAGGTTCAAAAACAGCTACCTTCCCACCACCACCAGGTTCAAGAACAGCTGGCTTCCTACGAGAACCAGGTTCAAGAACAGCTACCTTCCTACGAACACAAGGTTAAGGCACAGCTACCTTCCCACCATCACCAGGTTCAGGAACAGCTACCTTCCCACCACCACAGAGATTCTGGAACAGCTACCTTCCAACAAGCAGCAGATTCAGGAGCAGCTAACTTCCTACAAGCAGCAGGTTCTGGAACAGCTAACTTCCCAGGACTTCCAGGTTCAGGAACAGCTACGTTCCCAACAATACCAGGTTCACGAACGGCTAATTCCCTACGAACACTGGTTCTGGAAAATCTACATTCCCACCGCATCCAGGTTCAGAAATAGTGACCTTCCTACAAACACCAGTTTCAGGAACAGCTCCCTTCCTACAAACACCAGGTTCAGGAACAGCTACCTTCCCACCAGAACCAGGTTAAGGAACATCTACATTCCTAAGTAAACCATGTTCAGGAACAGTTACCTTCCTACAAATAACAGGTTCAGTAACAGCTACATTCCCAACACCACCTGGTTCAGGAACAGTAGCCTTCCTACAATCACCAGGTTCATGAACAGCTACCTTCCTACAAACACCATGTTCAGGGACCGATACCTTCCTACAATCACCAGGTCCAGGAACAGCTATCTTCCCACCACCACCAGTTTCAGGAACAGCTACCTTGCTGCAAACACCAGGTTCAGGAACAGCTACCTTGCTGCAAACACCAGGTTCAGGAACAGCTACCTTCCTACAAAAATGCAGATTCAGAAACAGCTACCTACCCACCACCACCAGGTTGTGGAACAGCCACCTTTTCACAAACACCAGGTTCAGGAACAGCTACCTTGCTGCAAACACCAGGTTCAGGAACAGCTACCTTCCTACAAAAATGCAGATTCAGAAACAGCTACCTACCCACCACCACCAGGTTGTGGAACAGCCACCTTTTCACAAACACCAGGTTCAGGAACAGCTACCTTACTACAAACACTAGTTTCATGAACAGCTATCTTCACACAAACACCATGCACAGGACCAGCTACCATCCCACCACAAGCCAATTCAGGTACATCTACATCCCCACAAACACCATGTTCAGGAACAGCTAACTGACTACAAACTCCAGGTTCAAAAACAGCTACCTTCCCACCACCACCAGGTTCAAGAACAGCTGGCTTCCTACAAGAACCAGGTTCAAGAACAGCTACCTTCCTACGAACACAAGGTTAAGGCACAGCTACCTTCCCACCATTACCAGGTTCAGGAACTGCTACCTTCCTACAAACACAATGGTTCAGGAACAGCTACTTTCCCAACACCACCAGGTTCAAAAACAGCTACCTTCCTACAAACACCATGTTCAGGGACCGATACCTTCCTACAAAGACCAGGTTCAGGAATAGCTACCTTCCTACGAATACCAAGTTCAGGAACAACTATCTTCCTACAAACTCAAGGTTCAGGAACTGCTACCTTCCCACCACCACCAGATTCAAGAACAGCTAACTTACCACAGCCTCCAGATTCAGGACCTGCATTCTTCGTACAAACACCAGGTTCAGGAACAGCTACCTTCCCACAAACACCAGGTTCAGTAACAGCTACCTTCCCACCACCATCCGGTTCATGAACAGTTACCTTCCCACAAATAACAGGTTCAGGAACAGCTACCTTCCCACCACCACCATGTTCTGTAACGGCTACCTTCCTATAAACACCAGGTTCAGGGACAGCTACCTTATCACCACCACAAAGTTCAGGAATGGCTGCTTTCCAACAAACTACAGGTTCAGGAACAGCAACCTTCCCACTACCATCAGGTTCAGGAACAGCTACCTTCACACCACCACAGAGTTCAGGAACAGCTACCTTACAACAAGCAGCAGATTCTGGTACAGCTAACCGCACGACTTCCAGGTTCAGGAACAGCAACATTCCCACCACCACAAGGTTCAGGAACAGCTACCTTCCCACCACCAGCAGCTTCTGTAACAGCTACCTTTCTACAAACACTAGGTGCTGGAACTGCTACCTTCTTAAAAACACAATGGTTCAGGAACAGCTACATTCCTAAAAACAACAGTTTCACGAACAGCTACCTTCCCACAAACATCAGGTTCAGGAACAGCTACCATTCTACAAGCACAAGGTTCAGGAACAGCTGCCTTCCCACCACCACAGAGATTCTGGAACAGCTACCTTCCAACAAGCATCAGATTCAGGAGCAGCTAACTTCCTACAAGCAGCAGGTTCATGAACAGCTACCTTCCCACAAACACCATGTACAGGACCAGCAACCATCTCACCACAAGCAGGTTCAGGTACATCTACATCCCCACAAACACCATGTTCAGGAACAGCTAACTGACTACAAACTCCAGGTTCTGAAACAGCTACCTTCCCACCATCGCCAGGTTCAAGAACAGCTGGCTTCCTACGAGAACCAGGTTCAGGAACAGCTACCTTCCCACCACCACAGAGATTCTGGAACTGCTACCTTCCAACAAGCATCAGATTCAGGAGCAGCTAACTTCCTACAAGCAGCAGGTTCTGGAACAGCTAACTTCCCACGACTTCCAGGTTCAGAAACAGCTACGTTCCCACCAATACCAGGTTCACAAACAGCTAATTTCCTATGAACACCTGGTTCAGGAAAATCTACATTCCCACCACATCCAGGTTCAGGAACAGGTACCTTCCTACAAACACCAGGTTAAGAACAGCTACCTTCCCACCATGAGCAGCTTCAGTAACAGCTACCTTTTTGCAAACACTAGGTTCAGGAACAGCTACCTTCCCAACACCACAGAGTTCAGGAACAGTTGACTTCCTACAATCACCAGGTTCATGCACAGCTCCCTTCCTACAAACACCATGTTCAGGGACCGATACCTTCCTACAATCACCAGGTCCAGGAACAGCTATCTTCCCACCACCACCAGGTTCAGGAACAGCTACCTTCCTACAAAAATGCAGATTCAGAAACAGCTACCTACCCACCACCACCAGGTTGTGGAACAGCCACCTATTCACAAATACCTGGTTCGGGAACAGCTACCTTCCCACAAACACCATGTACAGGACCAGCTACCATCCCACCACAAGCAGGTTCAGGTACATCTACATCCCCACAAACACCATGTTCAGGAACAACTAACTGACTACAAACTCCAGGTTCAGAAACAGCTACCTTCCCACCACCACCAGGTTCAAGAACAGCTGGCATCCTATGAGAACCAGGTTCAGGAACAGCTACCTTCCTACGAACACAAGGTTAAGGAACAGCTATCTTCCCACAAACACCTGTTTCAGGCACATCTACCTTCCCACCATTACCAGGTTCAGGCACATCTACCTTCCCACCATTACCTGTTTCAGGCACATCTACCTTCCCACCATTACCAGGTTCAGGCACATCTACCTTCCTACAAACACGACATTCAGGAACAGTTACATTCCTAAAAACAACAGTTTCAGTAACAGCTACCTTCCCACCACCACCAGGTTCAGGAACAGCTACCTTCCTACAAAAAGCAGATTCAGAAACAGCTACCTACCCACCACCACCAGGTTGAGGAACAGCCACCTATTCACAAATACCTGGTTCGGGAACAGCTACCTTACTACAAGCACTAGGTTCATGAACAGCTACCTTCTCACCACCACCTGGTTCAAGAACAGCTACCTTCCCACAAACACCATGTTCTGTAACGGCTACCTTCCTATAAACACCAGGTTCAGGGACAGCTACCTTATCACCACCACAAAGTTCAGGAACGGCTGCTTTCCAACAAACTCCAGGTTCAAGAACAGCAACCTTCCCACCACCACAAGTTTCAGGAACTTTTACCTTCCTACAAACAACAGCTTCCGGATCAGCTACCGTCCCATAAACACAAGGTTCAGGAACAGCTACCTTCCTACAAACACTAGGTTCTGGAACAGCATCCTTCCAAGAAGCACAAGATTCAGGTACAGCTACCTTCCTATGAACACCAGGTTCAGGAACAGCTATCTTCCTACAAACTCAAGGTTCATGAACAGCTAGCTTCCCACAGCCTCCAGATTCAGGAACTTCTATCTTTGTACAAACTCCAAGTTCAGGAACAGCTACCTTCCCAACACCACCAGGTTCAGGAACAGCTACCTTCCCACCGCCAACTGGTTCAGGAACAGATACCTTCCTACAAATAACAGGTTCAGTAACAGCTACATTCCCAAAACCACCTGGTTCAGGAATAGTTGCCTTCCTACAATCACCAGGTTCATGAACAGCTCCCTTCCTACAAACACCATGTTCAGGGACCGATACCTTCCTACAATCACCAGGTCCAGGAACAGCTACCTACCCACCACCACCAGGTTGTGGAACAGCCACCTTTTCACAAACACCAGGTTCAGGAACAGCTACCTTGCTGCAAACACCAGGTTCAGGAACAGCTACCTTCCTACAAAAATGCAGATTCAGAAACAGCTACCTACCCACCACCACCAGGTTGTGGAACAGCCACCTTTTCACAAACACCAGGTTCAGGAACAGCTACCTTGCTGCAAACACCAGGTTCAGGAACAGCTACCTTCCTACAAAAATGCAGATTCAGAAACAGCTACCTACCCACCACCACCAGGTTGTGGAACAGCCACCTTTTCACAAACACCAGGTTCAGGAACAGCTACCTTACTACAAACACTAGTTTCATGAACAGCTACCTTCACACAAACACCATGCACAGGACCAGCTACCATCCCACCACAAGCCGATTCAGGTACATCTACATCCCCACAAACACCATGTTCAGGAACAGCTAACTGACTACAAACTCCAGGTTCAAAAACAGCTACCTCCCCACCACCACCAGGTTCAAGAACAGCTGGCTTCCTACGAGAACCAGGTTCAGGAACAGCTACCTTCCTACGAACACAAGGTTAAGGCACAGCTACCTTCCCACCACCACCAGGTTCAGGAACTGCTACCTTCCTACAAACACAATGGTTCAGGAACAGCTACTTTCCCAACACCACCAGGTTCAAAAACAGCTACCTTCCTACAAACACCATGTTCAGGGACCGATACCTTCCTACAAAGACCAGGTTCAGGAATAGCTACCTTCCTACGAACACCAAGTTCAGGAACAACTATCTTCCTACAAACTCAAGGTTCAGGAACTGCTACCTTCCCACCACCATCAGGTTCAGGAACAGCTACCTTCACACCACCACAGAGTTCAGGAACAGCTACCTTACAACAAGCAGCAGATTCTGGTACAGTTAACCGCACGACTTCCAGGTTCAGGAACAGCAACATTCCCACCACCACAAGGTTCAGGAACAGCTACCTTCCCACCACCAGCAGCTTCTGTAACAGCTACCATTCTACAAGCACAAGGTTCAGGAACAGCTGCCTTCCCACCACCACAGAGATTCTGGAACAGCTACCTTCCAACAAGCATCAGATTCAGGAGCAGCTAACTTCCTACAAGCAGCAGGTTCATGAACAGCTACCTTCCCACAAACACCATGTACAGGACCAGCAACCATCTCACCACAAGCAGGTTCAGGTACATCTACATCCCCACAAACACCATGTTCAGGAACAGCTAACTGACTACAAACTCCAGGTTCTGAATCAGCTACCTTCCCACCATCGCCAGGTTCAAGAACAGCTGGCTTCCTACGAGAACCAGGTTCAGGAACAGCTACCTTCCCACCACCACAGAGATTTTGGAACTGCTACCTTCCAACAAGCATCAGATTCAGGAGCAGCTAACTTCCTACAAGCAGCAGGTTCTGGAACAGCTAACTTCCCACGACTTCCAGGTTCAGAAACAGCTACATTCCCACCAATGCCAGGTTCACAAACAGCTAATTTCCTATGAACACCTGGTTCAGGAAAATCTACATTCCCACCACATCCAGGTTCAGGAACAGGTACCTTCCTACAAACACCAGGTTAAGAACAGCTACCTTCCCACCATGAGCAGCTTCAGTAACAGCTACCTTTTTGCAAACACTAGGTTCAGGAACAGCTACCTTCCCAACACCACAGAGTTCAGGAACAGGTACCTTCCTACAATCACCAGGTCCAGGAACAGCTATCTTCCCACCACCACCAGGTTCAGGAACAGCTACCTTCCTACAAAAATGCAGATTCAGAAACAGCTACCTACCCACCACCACCAGGTTGTGGAACAGCCACCTATTCACAAATACCTGGTTCGGGAACAGCTACCTTCCCACAAACACCATGTACAGGACCAGCTACCATCCCACCACAAGCAGGTTCAGGTACATCTACATCCCCACAAACACCATGTTCAGGAACAACTAACTGACTACAAACTCCAGGTTCAGAAACAGCTACCTCCCCACCACCACCAGGTTCAAGAACAGCTGGCATCCTATGAGAACCAGGTTCAGGAACAGCTACCTTCCTACGAACACAAGGTTAAGGAACAGCTATCTTCCCACAAACACCTGTTTCAGGCACATCTACCTTCCCACCATTACCAGGTTCAGGCACATCTACCTTCCTACAAACACGACATTCAGGAACAGTTACATTCCTAAAAACAACAGTTTCAGTAACAGCTACCTTCCCACCACCACCAGGTTCAGGAACAGCTACCTTCCTACAAAAAGCAGATTCAGAAACAGCTACCTACCCACCACCACCAGGTTGAGGAACAGCCACCTATTCACAAATACCTGGTTCGGGAACAGCTACCTTACTACAAGCACTAGGTTCATGAACAGCTACCTTCTCACCACCACCTGGTTCAAGAACAGCTACCTTCCCACAAACACCATGTTCTGTAACGGCTACCTTCCTATAAACACCAGGTTCAGGGACAGCTACCTTATCACCACCACAAAGTTCAGGAACGGCTGCTTTCCAACAAACACCAGGTTCAAGAACAGCAACCTTCCCACCACCACAAGTTTCAGGAACTTTTACCTTCCTACGAACAACAGCTTCCGGATCAGCTACCGTCCCATAAACACAAGGTTCAGGAACAGCTACCTTCCTACAAACACTAGGTTCTGGAACAGCAACCTTACCACCACATCCAGGTTCAGGAACAGCAACCTTCCCACCACCACAGAGTTCAGGAACAGCTACCTTCACACCACCACAGAGTTCAGGAACAGCATCCTTCCAAGAAGCACAAAATTCAGGTACAGCTACCTTCCTACAAAGACCAGGTTCAGGAACAGCAACCTTCCTACGAACACAAGGTTAAGGAACAGCTATCTTCCCACAAACTCAAGGTTCAGGAAAAGCTACCTTCATACAAACACCAGGTTCAGGCACAGCTTCCTTCCCAACACCAACAGGTTCAGGAACAGCTACCTTCATACAAACACCAGGTTCAGGCACAGCTTCCTTCCCAACACCAACAGGTTCAGGAACAGCTACCTTCCTATAAACACCAGGTTCAGGAACAGCTACATTCCCATCACCACAGATCTAGGAACAGCTACCTTCCTACATACACCAGGATCAGGAACAGCTACCGTCCTACAAACACCAGGTTCAGGAACAGCTACCTTACTACAAACACTAGTTTCTTGAACAGCTACCTTCCCACAAACACCATGTACAGGACCAGCTACCATCCCACCACAAGCAGGTTCAGGTACATCTACATCCCCACAATCACCATGTTCAGGAACAGCTAACTGACTACAAACTCCAGGTTCTGAAACAGCTACCTTCCCACAAACACCAGGTTCTGGAACTGCTTCCTTCTCACCACCATCTGGTTCAGGAACATCTACCTTCCGACAAACTCCAATTCAGGTACAGCAACCTTCCCACCACCATCAGGTTCAGGAACAGCTGCCTTCACACCACCACAGAGATTCTGGAACAGCTACCTTCCTACAAGCAGCAGGTTCTGGACCAGCTAACTTCCAACAACTTCCAGGTTCAGAAACAGCTACCTTCCAACAAGCAGCAGGTTCTGGAACAGCTAACTTCCCACAAGCAGCAGGTTCTGGAACAGCTAACTTCCCACGACTTCCAGGTTCTGGAAAATCTACATTCCCACCACATCCAGGTTCAGAAATAGTGACCTTCCTACAAACACCAGGTTAAGAACAGCTACCTTCCCACCACCGCAAGGTTCAGGAACAGCAACCTTCCCACCATGAGCAGCTTCAGTAACCGCTACCTTCCAACAACCACCAGGTTCATGAACAGCTACCTTGCCACCAGAACCAGGTTAAGGAACATCTACATTCCTACCTAAACCATGTTCAGGAACAGTTACCTTCCTACAAATAACAGGTTCAGTAACAGCTACATTCCCAAAACCACCTGGTTCAGGAACAGTTGACTTCCTACAATCACCAGGTTCATGAACAGCTCCCTTCCTACAAACACCATGTTCAGGGACCGATACCTTCCTACAATCATCGGGTCCAGGAACAGCTATCTTCCCACCACCACCAGTTTCAGGAACAGCTACCTTGCTGCAAACACCAGGTTCAGGAACAGCTACCTTGCTGCAAACACCAGGGTCAGGAACAGCTACCTTCCTACAAAAAGCAGTTTCAGAAACAGCTACCTACCCACCACCACCAGGTTGAGGAACAGCCACCTTTTCACAAAAACTAGTTTCAGGAACAGCTACCTTACTACAAACACTAGTTTCTTGAACAGCTACCTTCCCACAAACACCATGTACAGGACCAGCAACCATCCCACCACAAGCAGGTTCAGGTACATCTACATCCCCACAAACACCATGTTCAGGAACAGCTAACTGACTACAAACTCCAGGTTCAAAAACAGCTACCTTCCCACCACCACCAGGTTCAAGAACAGCTGGCTTCCTACAAGAACCAGGTTCAAGAACAGCTACCTTCCTACGAACACAAGGTTAAGGCACAGCTACCTTCCCACCATTACCAGGTTCAGGAACTGCTACCTTCCTACAAACACAATGGTTCAGGAACAGCTACTTTCCCAACACCACCAGGTTCAAAAACAGCTACCTTCCTACAAACACCATGTTCAGGGACCGATACCTTCCTACAAAGACCAGGTTCAGGAATAGCTACCTTCCTACGAACACCAAGTTCAGGAACAACTATCTTCCTACAAACTCAAGGTTCAGGAACTGCTACCTTCCCACCACCACCAGATTCATGAACAGCTAACTTACCACAGCCTCCAGATTCAGGACCTGCATTCTTCGTACAAACACAAGGTTCAGGAACAGCTACCTCCCCACAAACACCAGGTTCAGGAACAGCTACCTTCCTACAAAAATGCAGATTCAGAAACAGCTACCTACCCACCACCACCAGGTTGAGGAACAGCCACCTATTCACAAACACCAGGTTCAGGAACAGCTACCTTCCCACAAACACCAGGTTCAGGAACAGCAACCTTCCTACGAACACAAGGTTAAGGAACAGCTATCTTCCCACAAACACCTGTTTCAGGAACAGCTACCTTCCTACAAACACCAGGTTAAGGCACAGCTACCTTCCCACCATTACCAGGTTCAGGAACTGCTATCTTCCTAACAAACTGCAGGTTCTGGAACTGCTACCTTCCCACCACCACCAGATTCATGAACAGCTAACTTAACACAGCCTCCAGATTCAGGACCTGCCTTCTTCATACAAACACCAGGTTCATGAACAGCTACCTTGCCACCAGAACCAGGTTAAGGAACATCTACATTCCTACGTAAACCATGTTCAGTAACAGTTACCTTCCTACAAATAACAGGTTCAGTAACAGCTACATTCCCAACACCACCTGGTTCAGGAACAGTTGCCTTCCTACAATCACCAGGTCCAGGAACAGCTATCTTCCTACAAAAAGCAGATTCAGAAACAGCTACCTACCCACCACCACCAGGTTGTGGAACAGCCACCTATTCACAAATACCTGGTTCGGGAACAGCTACCTTACTACAAACACTTGGTTTATGAACAGCTACCTTCCCACAAACACCATGTACAGGACCAGCTACCATCCCACCACAAGCAGGTTCAGGTACATCTACATCCCCACAAACACCATGTTCAGGAACAACTAACTGACTACAAACTCCAGGTTCTGAAACAGCTACCTTCCCACCATCGCCAGGTTCAATAACAGCTGGCTTCCTACGAGAACCAGGTTCAGGAACAGCTACCTTCCTACGAACACCTGTTTCAGGAACAGCTACCTTCCTACAAACACCATGTTCAGGAACATCTACCTTCCCACCACCTCCAGGTTCAGGGACAGCTCTCTTCCTACAAACACGAGGTTCAGGAACAGTTACCTTCTCACCAACACCTGGTTCAGTAACAGCTAACTTCCTACAAACGCCAGGTTCAGGAACAGCTTCCTTTCCACCACCACCAGGTTCCGGAACAGCTACCTTCCTACAAACACGACATTCAGGAACAGTTACATTCCTAAAAACAACAGTTTCAGTAACAGCTACCTTCCCACCACCACCAGGTTCAGGATCAGCTACCTTCCTACAAAAAGCAGATTCAGAAACAGCTACCTACCCACCACCACCAGGTTGAGGAACAGCCACCTATTCACAAATACCTGGTTCGGGAACAGCTACCATCCCACAAATAACAGGTTCAGGAACAGCTACCTTTCCACCACCTCCAGGTTCAGGAACAGCTTCCTTCCTACAAACAGCAGATTCAGAAACATCTACCTTCCCACCACCACCAGGTTCAGGAAAGGCTACCTTCCTATAAACACCAAGTTCAGCAACCTTCCCAGGACACCTAACACTACCTCAGCTTTGGAACATTACAGATCACCTCTTGCACTATCATGTTCCTGTCTCTGGGAGCAAATTATTTTCTGTGCTGTCTTATTTTCCACTATCTTTTCTTGGTCTCTTCACTGCCTTGTGTAATTTATATATATTTTATGTTCTGTATAATTTTTATCTATATGCCTAGTGACATTTTCCATTGTTCCTGTATCTCACCATATTTATGCACATTACTTTGAACTCAGCTTGACTTCAAATGGTCTTGGAAGAACAATCTTGCAAGTGTGTCCACCACAATGTATGCAAGCTGAATTCTGCAAGTTAAGGAGATCTGTTTGGCATCCATAGGAAAGGAAGTGCTTGTGATTTTCGAAATCCGTCAGCATACATATGGGAGAAATGTATCCATACACAGAGAACATGAGCCGGTCAAGCTCGGTAGAATTGGGAATTAGATTTCAACTAGAATTGCTTTATTATTGTCACGTGTACCAAGATTCAGTAAAAAGCCTGCCTTTCATATTGTTTATATAAATTCAATCATTACACAGTACATTAAGGTAGAAGTATGTAAAATATAATAAGGTATAATGCTACTGAGAAACCTCAGTGCAGACAGACAATATCACAATGAGATCAAAACAAAGTAGATTATGAGGTCAAGAGTCCATCTTATAGTTTTATAACAGCAGGGCAGAAGCTGTCCTTGAGCCAGGTGGGATGTACTTTCAGGCTTCTGCCCAATAGAAGAGAGAAGAGAAAGCATCTAGGGAGGGTGGGGTCTTTTATTATGCTTTAATGAGGGAGTGAGAAGTATAGACAGCAACCATAGAGAGGAGGCTAAGCTATGCCCACAATTTTTTGTGGTTTGTTCTGGTCACGTGCAGAGCTGTTGCCATATCACGCCATGATGTGTCCAGACAGATTGCTTTCTACGGTGCATTGATAAAAATTGCTAAAATTAATGGTGGTGGGGGTGGGGATTGCCAAATTTCTTTAGCCTCCTGAGGAAGTAAAGACATTGATGAGCTTTCTTGTTTGAACGTCAATGTGGTTGACCCAGGACATATAGCAGTAAAGAGGTGACAAGGAACCCTTGTGAGGATCCAAGTAAAAATCTAGTGCTGTCTGGGCAAAGACATGCATACTGCAGAAACAATTACAGAGATTATGTCAAGGACACAGGGAAAACTGAAGACACTGAGCTTGAGAATGCAGGCCAACACTAGAATATTAATGAGCATATTATAGAAGTATTTACTAAGAAAAAGGCTGTTGACAAAATATATGTTGAAAAGGGAAAGGTGTTGGATGAGGTGAAAATTAATAGGAAGGATGTGTTGGAAAGGCTGGTTATGCTTTGAAAAGACAAGTTGCCTGATCCAGATGGCTTGCAGCCCTGGTTACTATGGGAATTGGGCATGAAGATTACAGAACTCTTTCCAATTCCTTAACTAACCTTACATTAGCTAAGGAATTGGAAAGTAGTAAATGGAACACACCTCCAAGAGGACCACAACCTCACTGTGGTCCAGAGGCTTGCGTGCCTCAATGACCCAGAGAACTATGCTGGCTGGAGTCAGGGCTTTATGCTTTTGCTCTTGGTAAGGTCACCCATGCCAAACAGATGAAAAGATAGAGGCCAGATTAAGAATGGCACATTGGTCTTCCAGAATCGAGGGTTCAACTCAGGGCCAACAACCCCGAAGGCAAAACAAAATTGTTTTGGAAACAGCAATGAAGAATCCTTCTACATCTGAGTGGCCAAGGACAGACAGAGATTTAAGAACTTCATTGCTGCACTAAATGTCAATGGCATAACAAGCAATAAGTACTTTAAGTAAATAAATGAACACAGTTGTTCCTGAAATGGTTTAAGGACATTCTTAGTGACCATAGAACATTACGTTTAACATCAGTGATGGACATGGCTTTAAAAAGAGTCATTAGGGAAAAAACATGTTTTTGTAGGGGCCTGAGTTAAGTAGGAACTGGTATGGATTTGTAAAAGAATTTTAGGGTTTAACTAAGCTAATTGAATCTTTAATGAACTAGCAAAGATGGTTACTAAAAGGATACTGTATTTTAAGAATGTGTTTGGCAAAGTACCACATGAAAGGCTGGTTAAGAAAACTGAAACTCACAGAAAAGGATGGAGTTAGCTTGGATTTTCAAAATGGCTTCAGGATATAACATAAGCAAGTTGTGGCAAATACTTGTTTTTCAGGAGAAGTTCAGTTTCAGTAGTATTCCTTATGGATTGGTGAGGAATCATAGTGTTTTTATACAACCTGGAGTACAGAGTAACATTTCAACATTTGCCAATCTTTGGGGCTGGGGCAGCTAGTGAAGATGATGTCATGATATGGATAGTTGGTCTGATGGGATGATAGGTAGTAGATGGAATTTAATGAAGAGAGCAGAGGGAGGATATGTCATGGGAGAAGGGGTGGGGAGAGGTTGCATGGATTTAAAAGCACATTTTTAAAGAGTGTATCAGAGCAATGCGATAGGGGATTTATGTACGGTGATCTTTGACATCAAGACAAATAGAGAGAGGAATTAGTAAAGTGCTGGTACTCTGGGCTTCATAACATGAGGTATTCAGACAATGCAGCAAAGTTGTGCTGAAAATGTTAACACTCTAATTAGGCTACAATTAGAATATTAGCCCCCAGTTCTAGTCACCAAACTCCCGAGCTCCTTGAAAGGAGGCTGATGAAATTTCCCAAAAGGACTTCCAAGTACAGGGATTATGTCATGAGTTTAGGTTAAAAGGAGCAAAGGTGATAGAAGGGAGATTTGACTGAGGTTGTTGCAGATGCAGTTAAAATGCACTAAGAAAAGTAATCCTATTAGTTTATGATACAGTGTTTTGGAACAAGAGATACAAGGGGATCTGTGCAAGAATGTTCTGCGAAATAAGTGATAGCCACCTTGAACTTACTACCAACATGAATGGTGAAAGTGGGCGCCACAATGACTTCAAAGGAAAATTGAATGAGTACTGGAAGGAAATGAATTTGTAGGACTATGGGTCTAGAGTAGAGAATAGGACTGAATAAGAAGCTAGCATAAATATGATGGACCAAATTACCTTATTGATGTCACAGTGACTCTCTGACTATAGGACTCTATGCAATCAAAACAGCGCTACAAGTTCCAGTCTCTCGGCCACTGATGCGGAATGCTGAGGAGACTGCCAAACAAAACTACGCAATGCAGAGCTTGGAGTCACTGATTCAGATGGACTGAGGTACAATGAGAGTTTGAGGTGTCCTAGACTGTCATTCTATGTGAGAGAAGAGCAGGACAGGCCAGAGCCCATCTCTCCTTTCTCATTCAGCTTCCCGTGCAAGGGTGCTCCTACCTTTGGCACCTCTTCCAGTTCAAGTCATTCTGGAGACCCTCCTACAACCTTCAACAAGTGTCTTCAGTACAGAGTCACCAGCAGCAGAGCTGACTCCAACAAAAATTTGGTCAGAGATTCCTGCCATTGAGTTTTTAGATGTGTGACTGCAGCATAAATACTGGACTTTATAGAACTTCATTCATACGGTGTTCTTTGACTCTGTCTATGGTCTGGGTGCCCGTCGATAGAACGAGGAAGATCAATGGTTTGACACATACTGGATGGGCTGAATGGTCTGTTTCTGTGCTGTAGTGTTCTGTGACTCTGTACAGGAGACAGATGTTTCTATTTATTGAATGGAGATTAAGATCTCATGAACTGCAATCAGTGGTGAGGCTCTGTCTATAAGCTACGTTGTTCCTGCAATGAACTGAAACATTATGGATTGAGTGAAGCAAGTCTTTAGTCTTCCAGGATATCATCAACTGCCAATCAAACCTTATCATGCTCATTTAATTATCTTGTACCTTTTTCTGTTGTTACTAACTCTATTCATGTCAAAGATGAAATAGGAACACGAGTAAAACTAAAATAAACATTTAGGTTACTGATGGCTTTCCCTCAACACTACTGAAAATATTCCAATACTTTGGCTCACAACAAATTGCTGGAGGAACTCCACAGTTCAGAGAGTATCTGCTGAAAGAAAGGAACAGTTAATATTTAGGTTAAGACTCTTCATGTGGACTGAAAAAGGGGTGATAGACAAGAGAAAGAGGTGGGGGGAAATGGTAATAAGAGATGGATGGATGCATGCATGTCAGGAAGATGGTTGTCCAATCAACATCGATTGCCCATTTGACTCCACGGATGTTGGCTGACACACTAAATTCCTCCAATAAGTTTGTTCTTGTTTTATAAGGCAAGGCAGTTTTTCATTTCATTTCAATATTTCATTAGGAGTTTGAGAAGATTTAATTTGTCAACTAAAACCCTTGAAAGCTTCTACAAATATACCATGGAGAGAATTCTGTCTGACTGCATCACTGTATGGTATGGGTTGGGGGGGCAACTGCACAAGGTCAAAATAAATTGCAGAAAACTCTAAAATTAGTCAGTTCCATCATGGGTACCACCCTCCATAGTATCCTTAGGAAGGTGGGGTCCATCATTAAGGATCCCTACCATCCAGGACATGCCCTCTTCACTTTTAACGCCAGGAAGGAGGTACAGAAGCCTGAAGGCACACACTCAGGGATTCAGCAACAGCTTCTTCCCCTCTGCCATCCAGAACTACTTTCCAATGCTGAGTACTAATTCCATACATGAAAACTGCTTTCACAGGAGAGGTTCAATATGGGAAATGCATGTGGTTTGACTTCCGAGGACACAAAGTGTACTGACCATGTATGTAATGCACATGTAGGTTAGTGATTGAACTTTACATTACGTGCTACAGTGCGAAAAGATGGTGAACACATGTTTATGCCACAATTCAATCAACTGTAGCATAAAGTACGTGTACCATGCACTTCCATGAGGAAATCTGCAGATGCTTGAAAGCTAAAGCAACACACACAAGATGTGTGGAACTCAGCAGCATCTATGGAAAAGAGTAAACAGTCAATGTTTAGGGCCAAGACCCTTCATCAGGACAAAAGGAAGAGAGGACAGAGTAAGAAGGTGGGCGGAGGGAAGGAAGAAGTACAAGGTGGCAGGTGATAGGTGATACCGGGAGAGGGGGAGAGGGTGGAGTAAAGAGCTGGGAAGTTGATTGGTGAAAGAGATAAAGGGCTGTGGGAGGGGGAATCTGATAGCAGAGGATAGAAGGCAATGAAGAAAGAGAAGGGGAAGGTGCAGCAGAGGGAGGTGATGGGCAGGTAAGGAGACAAGGTGAGAGAGGGAAATGGGAATGGGGAATGGTGAAGGAGAGGCGGGGTGTGCAAATACCAGAAGTTCGAGAAATCAATGTCCATGCTGTCATGTTGTAGCCTATCCAAACAGAATATAAGGTGTCGTTCCTCCAGCCTAAGCGTGGCTTCATCAGGGCAGTAAAGGAGGCCATGGACTGACATGTTGGAATGGGAATGGGAAGTCATATTAAAATGGGTGGCCACTGGGAGATCCGGCTTTTTCTGACAGACAGGGCATTGGTGCTTGGTGAAGTGGTCTCCCAATCGATGTTGGGTCTCACCAATATATAGGAGGCCACACCGGGAGCACCAGATACAGACTCACAGGTGAAGTGTCGCCTCACCTGGAAGGACTGTTTGGGGTCCTAAATGGTAATGAGAGGGGAGGTGTAGGGGCAAGTGTGGCACTTGTTCCACTTGCAAGCTTAAGAACCAGGAGGGAAATCAGTAGGGAGGGATGAGTGGTCAAGAGAATTGCAAAGGGAGAGATCTCCACGGAAAGTGGAAAGAAGGGGGAAGGGAAAGATGCGCTTGGTGGTGGGATCCTGTTGGAGATGGCAGAGGTTACAGAGAATTATGTACTGAAAGTAGAGGCTATTGGGGTGATAGATGACAAGAAGAGGAACACTATCCCTGATGTGGTGGTGGGAGGCTGGGATGAGGGCAGACTTGCACCAGAAATGCAGCAAGTGCTATATATATAGACAAAGGAGAATTGGTAGATGTTGTGTACTTGGATTTGCAGAAGGCTTTTGACAGGATGCTGCACACCAGGCTGCTTAACAAGTTAAGAGGCCATGGTGTTACAAGAAAGATACTAGCAGAGTTAGCACATTGGCTGATTGGCAGGAGGCAAAGAGTGGGAAAAAAGTATCCTTTTCTGATTGACTGCCAATGACTAATGGTCTTCAACAGGGGTTGGTGTTGGGACCAATTCTTTTTATGCTATCTGTCAATGATTTGGATGATGGAATTGATGGTTTTGTGGCCATGTCTGCAGACAATAAAATATAAATATGATGTAATTCTGAGGGGTTGAAAGGCACTGGGGTATTGAAAGGCACCTCACTTGGGGTATTGTGAGCAGTTTTGGGCCCCTTATCTAAGAAAGGATGAGCTGACATTGGAGAGGGTTCAGAGGAGGTTCGCGAGAATGATTTCAGGAATTAAAGGTTTAACGTATGAGGTGTGTTTCATGGCTCTGAGCGTGTATTTGCTGGAGTTTGAAAGAATGAGGGGGGATTCTCATTGTTACCTATCAAATGTTGATAGGGTCAGATAGAGTGGATGTGGAGAAGCTGAGTCCTATAGTGGGGCAGTCCAGGAGCAAAAGGCACTGCCTCAGAGTAGAGGGATGACCATTTACAATGGAGATGAGGAGTCACTTCTTTAGACAGAGGGTGTTGAATCTGTGGAATTCATTGTGACAGGTGGTCGTGGAGGCCAAGTCATTGGGTGCATCTAAGGCAGAGGTTGATAGGTTCTTGATTAGTCAGGGCATCAAAGGTTACAGGGAAAAGATAGGAGAATGGGTTGAGAGGGAAAACAGATCAGCAAAGATGAAATGGCAGTGTGATTCAGCTCTGATGCCTTATGGTAATTTTCAGATACATTATGTTCCACAAAACAGAAATAAATATTAATCATTTTGGGCTACATTGGGCAGGAAACTCCCTGTCACTTTCAAAGTGATCTTTCAGGTGGGCCTAAGATGGAATACACAAGATCTGTTTAATATCTCTCTGATAGGCCTCTTAAACACTTCTGTCATATCCGTCACCTCCTGGCATTCCAGGCACCCAACACTCTCTGTATAAAAAACTTACCCTGCACATGTCCTTTGAAATTCACCCACCCCCCCCCCCCACTACCTTATATGTATTAGACGTTTCAACTGGGATGAAGACATTAGCTATATACACTAGCTATGTCTCTCATGACTTAATAAATTTCTACCAGCTCTAATGATATATAATGAAGAAATAACTGATAAGCTAGTTTCAATGATTCAACCATTGTGCCTTTAAAACATGTCCTTGTTTACACCATAACCTCTTGTTATGTGTGAATTTTAGACTTGGCAAAGCAGGTGTTGTCAAATGATGACTATAACAATTGTTAAGGGAATTGACAATATTCTGCACTAACTATTTGTCTCAGTACCCACTGAGATGAACTTGTCAATTGAAAACTATTCAGCACAGAATTTGGACCTAAATATATTTTTGTTGTTTCATGTCAACATCTGGCTGCCCAGAGAAAAGTGCATAGTATATTTTTATGGGATCAATGCAGTAACTTGCTAAGCAGTCTTCTGTGTCAAATCCTATTTTCTTTATAACCTCAGTAAAGTTAGATACAGAAGACTTTTTATTAAAGTAATTGCTTTGTCAAGGTATAAAGCGGAAGAAATTTCTGACCTCAGATTATGTGCACCTGAGTAATCTGGTTTCTGCATATGTTTTTCAGTAAGTGATTGTGCCACTTCAAGAGTTTGCCAGAGGAGTTGGAACAACCACTCTTTAAAACAAACTGTTTGGTCACATGGATTGTAAGTTTTGTCCAGTCCAAGGATATGCAGGAAACAGCCCCCAAGTTCTTCCACCTTGCAGTACCATCATAAGATGCCCACAACGGTGGCATGGGGTGGTGTACAGTAGCATAGTGGTTGGCACATCGCTTTACAGTACCAACGACCCAGGTTCAATTCCCACTACTGCCTGTAAGGAGTTTGTACGTTCTCCACGTGACTGCCTCTGGGAATTCCTCTGGGTGCTCAGTTCAAAGGAGTAATTGATCGTTTTAAATTGTCCTGTGGTTAGGCCAGGATTACATTGGAGGATTGCTGGGCGGCACAGTTCAAAAGGCCAGAAGGGCCTTCTCCATGCTGTATGTTAATAAGTAAGTTAAATAGCTAAACTTACTAACCTTAACCCAAACATCTTTTGGAATGTGGGAGGAAACTGGAGTGCTCTGAGGAAACCCACGTGGTCACGAGGAGAACATAAAATTCCTTACAGATAGCTTCAGAAATTGAACCAAAATCTTATATCTGGCACTAAAGTGTTACCCTACTGTGCTGCTCGGGGGTCATTCACTCACTCACACCCAGGCGTTCCAGCCTGTAGAATGTCATTTGCAGAATGGTAGTTTTAAGGTTCATAGAGGATTAAGTGAACACAACATCTATTGTACAGTATCACTGTTAAACAGGGCAAATGTGATACATGGTGTTCTAAATAATGCCTAAGTAGTCTATGTGTCAAACCTGAGCTATAGGTATTCAATGCAGCATTCACTCAGATCGCAGGAGGTGATGGAATCTGGCCACTCAGAGAAATACCAACAGGCAGTTTGCATGAGAAGCAACGTTAGGAACTTCCAAGCCTTGATATCCAGTGTTCGGCTGCCTAACCACCAGTTTATGAACACTTAATGCATTAATTTCAAGATGCTTTCCCCTGTAATTTTATAGTCATGTTAATCTTCCTCAAGAGAAATGTTTTATTATCCATTGAGCAGAAGAAATACATATTCATCATTTGTTATCTGATATTGCCTGATATAAATTTGATGTAGATTCCTCAAGGTTACCTGGCAGGGAAAGGTTGCGAACAGTAGCCTTGTTTCCTGGAGAGTAGAGCACTTTGAGCATTCAGTGTTATCATAACTCATTTCCTAGTCAGCTGTAGTCCACATCATTTACAATATAAGAACTTTGGCTGTGGAATTGGTTCACAAAACACTATTCCTCAGTACAATGCCCACGTGAGTGGGAGAGAGGAAGAGTCCCTGTGGCCAGTGAAGAATGAAGTAAGAGCATGAATCTGACGACCTTTAAATCAAAGACTGGGTCAGGAGCCCTTCTTGGCTTCACCCATGCTGGTTAGATGTTGCTTGGATGTGAGTCATTAAGTTTCATGATGTGACATATTACTTAGGCATAATTACATCTGTTGTAATACACATGTGTTGACTTCCTGTTGGGGGTTGTGACTTAGAGCTGCAGATAGGGAGGATGAAGACCTTGTCAGATCAATACCAGATATGGTTAAAGACAATGTTGATATAAGACATTCCACCTTACACAAGTGTGCCCCTGGTGGAGGAACAGACACTGTCTTAGAAAGTCCACCTAAAGGATGATTGACTGAAGCATATATGGGGATAAACTAAGTTGTACCATTAGTCTGTGGATTAAGAGGGGAAGAGTACATAACTTACTGGAAAATTCAGTTTTTTCACTGCATTTTATACTCTTTGTGCAATGGCTACGAAAGCTTCTAGCTAGCATTGAGCAATTCCTGGTCAACTCTGGTCCACAGTATTGGCTGTTCTCAAGCTCTCTGACTTAGACATTGTTACAGCTAATATCTGCAAGGCCTAACTTGGAATTACTTAAAATACATAGACCCAGTTCTCCATCAGGACCCATCCTTTCCAATGCCAAAATTTTCCCAATATCAAAATTTTCCCAGTGTCCAGCTGATAATCCTCCTCCAATATCCAATCGACCACCAAGCATGTCCTCACTATTGAGCTACTGTCCAGCAGCATCCCACCACAGAGTTACCACCCACCAATGCATCAACTAAAGCCTCTCCTGTTCTGTGTCCGACCTCCAACCTCCAGCAAACCTGCAACCCATCACTTTAATAGCTAACAGTATGTTACCCGGCACTCCCCAATCAATCTACCTGCTAACTCCCCCCATTGATCTAACCACCAACTAACCTCATAGCCCTGAAATCTATCAGCCACTTGCTATCGTTCCTATCTACAGATGAATCTACTGATATTCCACATCTGAATCCCACCCCCCACCCCCACCGTTGCACATTCCCCCTGTGCTATGCAACCTGGCCTTGCAAGAAACTGGTTTCCTTTCTCCTCTCAACTTCTGTCCAAAAGGATGGGCTATTCTAAATCATTCCATTATTCCATGAGATATATGAGACCAGGATTAGGCCATTCAGCCTATCAAGTCTGCTCTGACATTCCATCGTGGCTGATATTTGTTTTCAAACCCATTCCTAATGTTTTTCTGTCATTCATTCTTTGGGGTTTTTCTTCTGCTTTGTGGATGTCAGTGAAGAGTAAGAATTTCAGGTTCCATACTGTATACATTCTCTGGTATTAAATTGAATTGTTAAACCATCAACCAGTAACCCTTAACCCCCTGACGAATCAAGAATGTATCAATGTCAACCTTGAATACATTGAATGACTTAGCCTCCATTCCCCTTTGTGTGGCAAATAATTCTGCAGATTGACCACCCTCTGGCTGAACAAGTCCCTCACATCTCTGCTTTGAAGAGATGTGTCTTTATCCAGAGGCAATACCTTCACATCCTAGGTTCCAACTAATGGAAACACTCTCAGAATCAGAATGAGATTTGTGGTGTGAAATGTGTTGTTTCATGACATCACCACTGTGCAAAAACATAAAATTACTATAAATCACAAACTAAATACATAGTGCAAAAAAAGGAATAAAGAGGTAGTGTTCATGGGTTCAGAAAGTCAGATGGCAGAGGGAGAACGCCCACGTCCACTTCATCCAGCCTTTTGGTATCCAACTAGTTTCAACGAAATACCCCTCAACCTTCTGAATTCCATTAAGCAGGGCCTCAAGGACGAGAAATGTTCTTCATGGGTTAAGACTTTCATTCACAGGATCATTCTTGTGAACATTTTCTGGACTCTCTCCAGAGCCAGCAATCTTTTCTTAAATGATTGCTCATAATATTCAAAATGCCTGGGCAGTATTGTGTTTTAGACTTATTCACAGCCTGGCTGGAACATTTCCTATCTCAATCTTCATGGAAACTTTACAGGTGGCCACACAAAATGATTCTATTTCAGACAGACTCAAATCAAGATAACAAATGAAATTATTATGTTCTGACTTTTCACACCATTTAGACCTCTTTAAACTCTTAGAGAAATGAAACCAAGAAAACCCAAGTAATTCGAAGTTATTTCATTTCTGTCGGTTGCTTACACAATGAAGGTCACTGTTCACACCCTCATTCAAAAATTGATATACAGTAGATTCCAGTTAATTGGGACACATCAATTAAAGTACATCATGGCCCAATTAAGTGGCTGCCCCAATTAGCTGAAGTTTCAAAGTTTTAAAAAAAGTTAAAAAGGTATAAAAAAGACAAACTGAGTAACAAGCTATGCATCTAAATGAAATGCAGAATAAATTAGAATACTACCAATACTACTACAGTAACATAAATCTGTGTATTAGTTCCTAGTAGTTATCAATGGAGGAATCCAACCAACATATGCTGCTGTGTTCTTTTGATTGTAAATGAACAAGATCAAACACCTAGTGCAGAAAATGGACTGCCTTCATAAAATCCTTTTGACAAATGATTCCTCAAAATCTTAACTTTCATTGTAACATTCAAGATAATAGTCAATACCTTCAAATTCTTTGTAGTTCCTAACTTGCTGAATTAGTGAAATCATTTCAATTTCACTCCGGGCCGTTTCTGGCATCTTCAAGCCTGAATTCTTGAAATTGTAGTACTTAAGACAGTTCAAACATAGAACATTGACATGTACAGCACATTACAGGCCCTTCAGCCCACAATCTTGTGCCGACCATGTAACCTACTCTAGAGGCTGCCTAGAATTTCCCTCGCGCATAGCCCTTTGTTTTTCAAAGCTCCGTGTACCCATCTAAGAGGATCTTCAAAGACTCTATTGTATCCACTTCCATCACCACTGCCAGCAGTGCATTCCATGCACCCACCACTCTCTGTGAAAAACCTACCCCTAACATCCCTTCTGCACCTATTTCCAACCACCTTAAAATTATGCTCCGTCATGTTAGCCATTTCAGCCCTGGGGAAAAGCCTCTTACTATCCACACAATCAATGCCCCTCATTATCTTATACACCTCTATCAGATCACCTCTCATCCTCCGTCACTCCAAGGAGAAAAGGCCGAGTTCACTCAACCTATTCTCATAAGGTACGTCCTCCAATTCAGGCAACATCCTTGTAAATCTCCTCTGCACTCTCTCTATAGTGTCTACATCCTTCCTAGGGAGGTGACCAGAAATGAGCACACTATTCCAAATGGGGTCTGCCCAATGTCTTATATAGCTGTAATATTACCTCACGGCTCTTGAACTCAATCCCATGGACGATGAATGCCAACACACCAAGCACCTTTTTAAAAACACTGTCAAACCTGCACGGCAGCTTTGAGTGCCCTATGATCTCTCAGACCCTCCACACTGCCATATTATATTCTGTCTTCAAATTTGACCTACCAAAATGTACCACTTCATACTTATCTGGGTTGAACTCCATCTGCCACTTCTCAGCCCAGTTCTGCATCCTATTGATGTCCCGCTATAACCTCTGATAACCCTCCAAACTATCCACAACACCACTAACCTTTGTGTCATCAGCAAACTTACTAACCCACACTTCTACTTCTTCATCCAGGTCATTTATAAAAATCACAAAGAGGAGGGATCCCAGAACAGCTCCCGGTGGAACACCACTGGTCACTGACCTCCATGAAGAATATGAACCTTCTACAACCACCCTATTGGGCAAGCTAGTTCTGGATCCACAAAGCAAAGTCTCCTTGGATCTCATGCTTCCTTACTTTCTGAAGGAGCCTTGCAAGGGGAACCTTATCAAATGCGTTATTGAAATCCATATACACTGCTCTACCTTCATCAATGTGTTTTGTTACATCCTCAAAGAATTCAATCAGGCTCATGAGGCATGACTTGTCCTTGACAAAGCCATGCTGACTACCCATAATCAGATTATGTCTCTCCAAATGCTCATAAATTCTGTCTCTCAGGATCTTCTCCAACAATTTGAAGTCAGACTCACTGGTCTATAATTTCCTGGATTATCTTCCTTGAACAAGGGAACAATATTTGCAACCCTCCAATCACCCAGTACTTCTCCTATCCCTATTGATGATGCAAACATCATCGCAAGGGGCTCGGCTATCTTCTCCCTTGCTTCCCACAGTAGCCTGGGGTATATCTCATCCAGTCCCGGTGACTTATCTAATTTAATGCTTTTCAAAAGCTCCACCAAATCTCTTTCTTAATGTCTATACGCTCAAGTATTTCAATCCACTGTAAGTCATCCCCACAATTGCCAAGGTCTTTTTCCCTGGTGAATACTGAAGCAAAGTATTCTTTAAGTACCTCCACTACCTCCTTCGGTTCCACGCACACATTTCTACTCTCACTCCTGATCGGTCCTATTCTCACACGGCTCATCCTCTTGCTCTTCACATTCTTGTAGAATGCCTTGGAGTTTTCCTTAACCCTGCTCACCAAGGCCTTCTCTTGGCCCCTTCAAGCTCTCCTAATTCCATTCTTAAACTCCTTCCCAGCAACCTTGGAATTTTCTAGGGCTCTAACAGTACCTAGTTTCTTGAACCTTTCATAAGATTTTTTTCTTCTTAACTAGATTTTCTACATACTTCGTACACCATGGTTCCTTAACTCTGCCATCCTTTCCCTGCCTCAATGGAATATATCTATGCAAAACTCCATGCAAATGCTCCCTGAACGTTTGCCACAGTTCTGCTATGCATTTCCCTCAGAACATCTGCTCCCAGCTTATGCTCCCAAGTTCCTGCCTAATAGCATCATATTTCCCCCAACCCCAATTAAATGTTTTCCAAACTTGTCTGCTCCTATCCCTCTCCAGCGCTGTGGTGAAAGAGATAGAGCTGTGGTCACTACCTCCAAAATGCTCTCCCACCAAGAGATCTAATACCTGATCAGGTTCATTTCCCAATACCAGATCAAGTACAGTCTCTCCTCTAGTTGGCTTAGCTACATATTGCACCAGAAAACCTTCCTGAAAACTCTTAACAAACTCCAGCCCTTGTGCTAAGGAGATGTCAATCAATATTAGGAAAGTTAAAATCACCCATCACAACAACCCTATTATTATTCCATTGTTCCAGAATCTGCCTTTCTATCTGCTTCTCAATACCCCTGTTACAATTTGGGGGTCTATAAAAAACACCCAGTAATTACCCCTTTCATGTTTCTGACTTCCACCCATTTGGACTCAGTAGACCATTCCTCCATGACCTACCCCTTTTCTGCAGCTGTGATATTATCTCTATTTAGTAATGCCATGCCCCACCTCTTTTGCCTCCCTCTCTGTTCTTTTTGAAACACCTAAAGCCTGGCACATTCAGCAGCCATTCCTGCTCCCAAGACATCCAAGTCTCTGTAATGCCCACAACGTCATAGTTCCACGTCTTGATCCACGCTCTTAAATTCATCCGCCTTGTTTATGATACTCCTTGCATTATAATAGACACATCACAGTTCTAAATTGTCTTACTGTTTATTTCTCATCACTATCAGTGACAAAAATTACTGATGTTTGAACACAAACACACACAACTAGCATTATTTAAAAACTGTTTGTTCTAAACACAGTGAGGTGTCCTAATGGCCACAGTAAGAATACATAACTGATACTAGTTAGAAACTGTACAGCAACACTTTCCATCGCAGTTAAGTGGTGTGATGTCCCAAATAAGGGGCACCCTGGTTATTTTCTAGATCAGATTCTTTTCATTAAGAATTGTCCCAGATAAATGGCAGTCCTGGTTAACCAATGGCCCAATTAATCGGAATCCACTGTACTTAGAGTCAAATACAAGGTCAACTTTGCATTAATAAATGAACATCCCAAATCATAGTGCTTAAGGCAATAGTTCTGATGGAAGGTCACCAAATTCAAATGTAGCTTCAATTTTTTTGTCCCCACATACTGCCTGACCTGCTGAATATTTCCATCAGTTTCTCTTTTTATTTCAGATTTCTAGCACCTGCATTTTTTTTATTTTCAATCAAATTTGATGGTGTTCTTCAAAATCCACTTGAATAAAATTTGCATATGATTTGCTTCTCATAGACCCAATGAAATAGCTGAGAAATCATCATCGCTATTATGTAGGAAACAGAGCAACCAATCAGCCTACAGCAATGTTACCACAAACAGTAGTAAATTAATTACCACAAATTCTCTTCCAATCACGTTGCTTATAAGACACTACCTGAACCTTGGGGAAGATTTCTTTGAAGTAGCACCATGGGATATTTATCTTCACCCCAGAAGGTGAATGATATTCTGGTTTATTGTCTGATCCACAGGCAGCAGAAGAGACAAAGCAACACATCCTCGGTAATGTCATGGAGTCTTGGGCTTGATTTTGTGCCTAGTTGTCTGGGATGAGAACTGAACCCAAGCAATTTGGTAAATGTGTTCCCAGCTAAAACATAACAGGCACATCCAGTGGCACATTGTCCCCTGGTAATGTACTGGTTGTAATGTGTAATTAGCTACATAAGTCACTTTAATATTTAAAATTACTAGCTTATTGCCTGTGATATTTTTGTGCTCCCAGAGGAAAGGAGAGCCATCAGTTCGCATGGCTCGAGTTGTCACTTGGTTAACATTTGAAGGTCTGTTATCATTAATACAATCAGAACATAGAACAATGAACAATACAACACAGGAATAGGCCTTTGACCCACAATATCTGGGCCAAATTAAACAAAATCACATCTGCATATATATGATCCATATACTTCCATTCTCTGCCCTTTCACCTGTCTGTCTAAAATTCTTGTGCAATGTCAACTTTGTTAATCTTTCTGAAACCTTTCATCTCATTGAGTCATTGAGACCCCCGGTTAAAGGAAAACTCAACACTCTCTCTCTCTCTCTCTCTCCACACACACACACACACACACACACACACACACACACACACACACACACACACACACACACACACACACACACACACACACACACACACACACACACACACACACACACGGACTTCTGTGAAGTCATCTATTAGCAAATAGTAACACATGAATACTTCTACCTTTTGTTACTATTTTCACTCATTTTAGAGTGAATTAAGAGCCAGTGGTATTACAGGAAAGGTACTATTGTTGATAAAGTAGTGGCTAATTGCCAGGAGATAAAGAGTGGGAATAAAGGGAGCCCAGTCTAGTTGGATGCTGGTGACTAGTGGTGTTCCAAATGGGTCAGTGTTGGGACCGCTTCCTTTTACGTTATACATCAAAGACTTGAATGATGGAATTGATGGCTTGGTTGCAAAGCTTGCAGATGATATTAAGACAGGTGGGGGGACAGGTTGTTCTGAGCAAGTATGAAAGGCTACAGTAGGATTTAGATGAATTAGGAGAATGGGCAAAGTAGAGGCAGATGGAATACTGTGTCAGGAAGTGATGGTCATGCATTTTGGTAGAAGAAATAAAGGGTAGGGTATTTTCTAAATAGAGAAAAAATTCAAGACTGAAGTGCAAATGGAATTGGGAATCCTTGTAGAGGATTTCCTAAAGATTAATTTGCAGGTGGTGAGGAAGGCAAGTATAATGTTACCACTCATTTCTAAAAGACTGGAATATAAAAGCAAGAATGTCATATTGAGGCTTCATAAAGCACTGGTGAGCCCTCACTTTGAGTATTGTGAGCAGTTTAGAGTCCCTTATCTTAGAAAGGATGTGCTGACACTGGAGAGGGGTCAAAGGGGTTTCAGGAAAATGATTCCAGATTGAACACCTAGTCATATGAAGAGCATTTGATGGCTCTGGGCCTGTATTCACTAGAACTGAGAAGAATGAGGGGTGACCTAATTGAAACTTACCAAATGGTGAAAGATCTTGATAGAGTTGATATGGAGAGGACGTATCCTATAGTGGGAGAGTCAAAGACCAGAGGACACAGCCTCAGAATAGAGGGGCATCCTTTTAGAACAGAGATGAGGAGGAATTTCTTTAGCCAGAGAGTGGTGGATCTGTGGAATTCTTTGCCACAGGCAGCTGCAGGGACCAAGTCTTTATGAAATTTAAGGCACAGATTAATAGATTCTTGATTGGTCAGGGCATGAAAGGATGTGGGGGGATGGCAGGATTGGTGCTGAGAGGAAAAATGGATCAATCAGACAGACAGACATACAGACATACTTTATTGAGCCCGAGGGAAATTGGGTTTCGTTACAACTGCACCAACCAATAGTGAAGAAATATAGCAATATAAAACCATAAATAATTAAATAATAAGTTAATCATGCCAAGTGGAAATAAGTCCAGGACCAGCCTATTGGCTCAGGGTGTCTGACAGTCCGAGGGAGGAGTTGTAAAGTTTGATGGCCACAGGCAGGAATGACTTCCTATGACGCTCAGTGTTACATCTCGGTGGAATGAGTCTCTGGCTGAATGTACTCCTGTGCCTAACCAGTACATTATGGAGTGGATGGGAGTCATTGTCCAAGATGGCATGCAACTTGGACAGCATCCTCTTCTGAGAAATCATGAGGAAATAGTGGAGCAGAGTCATTGAGCCAGATGGCATAATTCTGCTCCTATATTTTATGGACATAGTCTTTAAGAAAAGTATAGTTAGAGACTTCAGATTGTGGTAGGTTGTACTGAGAGTGAAATAAATCACCTATTATAATTAATTACTGGCTTATTTTGAATGCTAAAGTAATTGTAGGATAGTCCATGGTAAAGAGAACTCAGCCCAGTGGAGTGCTCCTCCTACAGGCTTAGGAGACCAGGGACACCTCCGGTATCCCGGGTGACCAAATGTGCAGGGAATAGGCCCTTTTAATGAACTGCTTGCAAACCGGCAATGGCAAGGAGGCAAAGACAGGTCTTGCAGCAGTCCCTTTTCAGCCATGCTGCTCTCAAGCAGATACACTGCATTGGACACTGTAGCAAGAGATGGTTTTCAGGGAGAGCAGCAACAATCGAGGTTGTGGGGGTTAAGAATCTGGGAGAGTGACAGTGAAAGGAAGCAGACAGGTGTTTCTGGGGCTATGAGTTGCCTCACCAGTGGCATGGTCAGAGAAGTCTCAGAGCATTCTGTTATGGGAGGTCGATGAACCCCTGGTTTAATGTTGTGGGCTGAAGGGCCTCTTTAAATGTTCTATGCCTCCAAGAGTAGAACACACACACACACTACTATCAGGCTGCCAGAGATCAGCTCAGCTCAGTGTGTCTTCCTTGCCCAAGGTTTCCTTACATTCTGGATTCTGAGATGAGGTAGGAGCCTTCAACTTGGTCACTGGTAGGTGTCACAACCAGACTTTACACCTCAATTTGATGTGGGATGGGAAAATACTAGGATGTTACCTGGGTTTCAGCAATTAAGTTACAGAGAAGGGTTGAACAAGTTAGGTCTCTGTTCATTGGAGCGTAGAAGGTTGAGGGGGGATTTGATCGAGGTATTTAAAATTTTGAGAGGGATAGATAGAGTTGACGTGAATAGGCTGTTTCCATTGAGAGTAGGGGAGATTCAAACTAGAGGACATGATTTGAGAGTTAGGGGGCAGAAGTTTAAGGGAAACACGAGGGGGTATTTCTTTACTCAGAGAGTGATAGCTGTGTGGAATGAGCTTCCTGTAGAAGTAGTAGAGGCCAGTTCAGTTGTGTCATTTAAGGTAAAATTGGATAGGTATATGGACAGGAAAGGAGTGGAGGGTTATGGGCTGAGTGCGGGTAGGTGGGACTAGGTGAGATTAAGGGTTCGGCACGGACTAGGAGGGCCAAGATGGCCTGTTTCCGTGCTGACTGTTATATGGTTATATAGCCAGCAACCCAAATCCAGAAGAGAGGACAGGAGGCTGTACTCTGGCCGTCCTCTCTCAGGTTTAAACTCTCAGACAACATCACTGCACCTATGAGCAACATGCACAACACGCTGGAGGAACTCAGCAGGTCGGGCAGCATCCGTGAATCACAGAGTGGGAGCAGTGAGAAAAGGTCTCACTGAACTCCTGTTGAAGGGAAGATTTAAACTTCTTCAAGGAGACTCCGCTGCGAAGTCTCTTTAGGTTTTGCTTTCTCACTGCTCACCCTCTGTGATCCACAGATGCTGCCCGACCTGCTGAGTTCCTCCAGCGTGTTGTGCATGTTGCTTTGACCCCAGCATCTGCAGTGTACTTTGTGTTTACTGCACCTATGAGCCCTGACAGCAACAAATCACAACACCAAGTGCCTGAAGGCACTCCTTCAGTAATTGATGAATACATGAGGGATGGAAGGGGCAAAAAAAAGAGGTTAATGGTTCAAACACAGGAGCACATTTGGTTAAAAGGCAAATACAATGAAATGAATAAACTAACGGGAATGCAAAATGGAATTTACATTCCAGGAACATAATTTCGATTTGCATGATCTCATCACTTGTGTCTTTGTGTTTTCTCTCCCTCTGATGGCTGACCCAGATTTCCAGGCTGAGTGCCTTGCCTGACTTGATGCAATAGGCTGACTAATACGCTAACATTCAATACGTCTGACTCCGGATCATTGCCAGGATGATTTCTGAGACTATCTTAGTCCCCATGAAGTTAAAATATGTCTGTATTTTTACCAAAGTAAGCCCTTTTAGAACATGCTTTAAATCCTCCCTGGCGCAGACATGGTACTCTCAGCTTTCCATTTTTAGACTGAAACTCAAACACCGTGAGTGTAATGCAAAGACTGGCCCTACTTCCCAACCCTGCAATGAGGAACTTTACCTGAATGGAGCACAAAATAAGAAACAGGGGTTCAGAAGCACCTACGCACAAGGGGTGCATGTCCCATGTCTTGTGGCTGTGAGCCAGCCAAAGTGTCATAGAACTCTGCAGCACAGGCCATTAGCCCATCTAGTGCTTGCTTTGCTGTAATTCTGCCTAGTCCATTGACCTGTAACTGGACCATAGCCTTCCATACCCCTCTCATCCACATCCTATCAAACCCAAATCTACCACTTCCACTGGCACCTGTTAACATTTAAATATTACGTTTAAGGCAGAAAACATCCTAAAGTCTTCACAGAAGTACTGGGAATCATATATGACATTGAGTTACAAGGGAGATAAACAAAGATGCAATTAACCAGAGTTAGCATAGTTATACAAAAGGGGCATCCTTCTTGTCAACGTTATTAGTTGTAGTTTGAGGGCTTACCGAGCAGTGCGAATAAAGGGGAACTGGTGGATGTGATGTATTTAGATTTTCAAATTATATTTAGAGTCATACAACATAAAATTGGAACCCCAATCCCACTGGTTCATGGCAACTAGGATCCAAATCATAGCTATTCCCATTTGCCCATGTTTGGCTCACATCCCTAAAACTTTTCCTGTTCAATTGCCATTTAAATGCGGCTAAAGTACCAATCCCAACATCTTCCTCTAGTAGCTCATTCCGTATTCTAATCGCACTCTGGGCGAAAAGGTTTCTCCTTAGATTCTATTAAATCTCTCCCTCTCACCTTAAATCTATGCCCCTTTAGTTCTTGATTCCCCAATCCTGGGGGAGAAAAGACCGAGCTATACCCCTCAATTTTTTACAGTTCTGTAAGATCAGTAAAATGACACATAATAGCTCAAGACATAAGGTGTAAGCTCGTGTTGTTGTGGATCACCTGTCAGCACAGGTATAAAATTAGTTAACTGACACAAAATACTGTGAAAGGATAAATAGGTTCTACCCAGGTTGGCAAGAAGTGGTTGAGTGTCCCGGGAACCAATAACTTGCCATTTACCTTAATGGCAATAATTTATATTAGGGATCCTTTCCTGCTCCTGGGCCCATCCACCCACTACACACACAGTTCAGGCACAGGTCCCTTTCCCCTCCCCTATCTGCTTCTTGTTCCAACTGACGTTCACCTCTCCCCTAATGGTTCTCACCATCACCTCCTTTCATTGTCAGAGTCCAGCACTGGTATCCCTTTGTCTCCATTCTACACATTTTCCTCTCCCTACCTTGACTCTCAATATAGTTCTTCCTCTCTCTCTGTCTTTATCTTCCTCCATCTATCGTTCACCAGCTACTGCCCCCCAAAGCCAGCCTTACCCCCTCTCCAACTAGCATTACCTGTCTGTCATCTTACACCCCTCCTTAGCCTTTCAACTACCTTGGGCTCTTATCTAACCACCCCTCTTTCCCCGCTTTATACTGGCCCTCTTTCATCCCAGTCCTGATACAGGATTTTGAACCAAAACGTTGATAATGCCTTTCCTTCTCCTGCTGTACTTGACCCATTGAGTTCCTCCAGCAGTTGTTTATTTCAAAGAGTTACTGTATATGGTGAACAACTTATCAAGAGGGATTGAGACTATGCATATATAGTACCCAAAATGACAGTTAACTGGGATTTAATGTAGGTCAACAGATATAGGAAGGTTGGCAGAGGGGTTTGTGTGGCTATACTGATAAAAAATGGCATCAAATCAGTACAAAGGTGTGACATAGGATCGGAAGATGTTAAATCTTTGTGGGTTGAGTTAAGAAACTGCAAGGGTAAAAGGGCATTGATGGCAGTTATATACAGGCCTCCCTACAGCGGCTGGAAGGTAGACAACAGATTACCACAGGAAATCAAAAAGGCAATGTTATGGTGGTCATGGGAGATTTTAACGTGCAGGTCGATTGGGAAAATCAGGTTGTAATGGATCTCAGGAGAGTGAGTTTGTTAACAGATGGCTTTTTAGGGCAGTTTGCCATTGAGCCTACAAGGGGATCGGCTATACTGGATTGGGTGTTATGTAATGAAGCGGAGATGATTAGGGAGCTTAAGCTAAAGAAACCCTTAAGAATCAGTGATCACAATATGATTGAGTTCAACTTGAAATTTGATGGGGAGAAAGTGAAGTCTGATGTAGCAGTATTTCAGTGGTGGAAGGGAAATTACAGTGGACTCAGAGAGGAGTTGACCAAAGTAAATTGGAAGGAGCTGCTGGCAGGGGTGTCGTCAGAGCAGAAATGGCTTGCGATTCTGTGAAAAATGAGGAAGGTGAAGGAAATGTGTTTTCCAATGAAGAAATACTCAAATAGTAAAATAGTACAACCATGGCTGACAAAGGAAGTCAAAGCTATTGTACAAGCAAAAGAAAGGGCATGCAACAAAGCAAAAATTAGTGGGAAGATAGAGGATTGGGAAGCTTTATAGTAAAAAACTTGTGTGTGAAGGAAGAGGAGTGGGCGCAGTTCCTATTACAAGAGAGAAGGTGCTCAAAAAGCTGAAAGACCTAAAGGTACGTAAGTCACCCAGACCTGATGAACTGCACCCTAGGATTCTGAAAGAGGCTGCGTTAGAGATTGTGGTGGCATTAGAAATGATCTTCAAAAGTCATTGGACTCTGGCATGACACAGGACAAGATAGTGCAAAGTCAACATGGTTTTCTTCAGGGAAAATCCTGCCCAATGAACCTGTTGGAATTCTTTGAGAAGATTACAAGTAGGATCGTTAAAGGGGATGCAGTGGATGTTGTATATTTGAATTTTTAGAAGGCCACACAAGGTGCTACACAAGTTAAGAGCCCATGGTATCACAGGAAAGTTAATAACATGTTTAGAGCATTGGCTGATTGGTAGGAGGCAGTGAGTGGGAATAAAAGGATCCTTTTCTAGTTGGCTGCCAGTGAATAGTGTTCTGAAGTGGTTGGTGTTGGCACCACTTCTTTTTATGCTGTATATAAATGACTTAGGTGATGGAATAGATGGCCTTGTTGCTAAGTTTGCAGATGATACAAAGATTGGTGGAGGGGCAGGTAGTGTTGAGGAAACAGGTAGGATGTAGAAGGACAGACAGATTAGGAGAATGGGCAAGAAAGTGGCAAATGAAATACAATGTTGGAAAATGCATGGTCATGCACTTTGGCAGTAGAAATAAATGTGTGGACTATTTTCTAAGCAAGGAGGAAATCCATATATCTGAGATGCAAAGGGACTTGAGAGTCCTTGTTCAGAACACCCTAAAGGTTAACTTGTAGGTCAAGTCAGTGGTGAGGAAGGCAAATGCCATGTTAGTATTCATTTCAAGTGGTCTAGAATGCAAGAGTAAGGATATGATGCTGAGGCTTAAAAGGCACTGGTGAGGCCTCACCTTTGGTATTTTGAACAGTTTTGTGCCCCACAACTTAGAAAAGATGTGCTGGCATTGGAGAGGGTCCAGAGGAGGTTCACAAGGATGATTCCAGGAATGAAAGGGTTATCATATGAGGAACATTTGATGGCTCTGGGTCTGTACTCGCTGGAATTCAGAAGGATGACCGGGTTCTCATTGAAACCTTTCGAATACTGAAAGGCCTAGTCAGATTAGATGTGGAAAGGATGCTTCTGGTCTAGGACAAGAGGGCACAGCCTCAGGATAGAGGGGTGCCCTTTCAAAATAGAGATGCAGAGAAATTTCTTTAGCCGAAGGGTGGTGAATTTGTGGAATTTGTTGCCACATGCAGCTGTGAAGGTCAGGTCACTGGGTATATTTAAGGCAGAGATTGATAGGTTCTTGATTGGACATGGCATCAAAGGTTACAGGCAGAAGGCCGGGAACTGGGGTTGAGGAGGAGAGAAAAAAAAGATCAGCCATGATTCAATGGCAAAGGAGACTTGATGGGCCAGGTGGCCTAATTCTGCTCCTATGGCTTATGATCTTATGGTTGAAGGTGGAAACCTGATGAAAACTGGGACACATGCAGCACTGTTCTACATATCTTCAAGATCATGAGAACCTGTAGAGGAAGTCCCCAGTGGGAGTAACAAAGGCACAGAGGTGGGCGTCTCGAGCAGAAGAGTTCAGGCAGCTCCAAAGTCTGGAGATGTTACTGAGGCAAAATGGGGCAGTCTTAATGGTGGCCTGAGGCTCAGCGCTTCAAGACTAACGCCTAGCTGTGAGCAGTCACATTACTTCCCAGATTTGTCCATTTGATGAAGGGAAATGGTAGAATTTGTGACTTGGATCAAAGAAACTTATTCTCAATAATTAATTGGTCATTATATCTGGTCTTCTGCAACAAGGAAGTTATAAATAGTGGAAGGCTAAAAGAGGGGACAGTTAGAGCTAGCTGTCAAAGTCAAAGGAATTTATTATCAAAGTTTTGTGCATGTTACTATTCATCTTCTTACAGGCATTCACAGGAAAATAAAGATATACAATAGAATTTATGAAAATCTATATACGTAAACAAACTCTGAGAAACTACCAATGTGCAACAGAAGACAAATTGTGTAAATAAAAAAGTACTGAAAGCATGAGTTGTAGAATCCTTGAAAGTGAATCTGTAGGTTGTGGAATCAGTTCAGTGTTGAGGTGAGTGAAGCTATCAACGCCTGAGGGTTTCTGAACCAGGTGGCGTGGGACGTGAGGCTGCTGTACTTTCTACCCAATGGTGGTAGCATGAAGAGAACATAGCCAGGATGGGGTCGGCCATGATGCTATTTTCTTGTGGAAGTATTCCATGTAAGCATGCTCAATGGTGAGAGGGTTTGCCTGTAACGGACTGGGCTGTATCACCATTTTCTGCAGACATTGCAGTTCCGCTCTGTCATCACCTGACATAAGAAAAATGCTTCTGCTTTCAGGTAATGTTGTCAAGCAGCAGAATGAACATTTTTGATCGGTCGGGGAGGAGAGTTCAAGGATACCTCACCGGGGAATATCAGAAGTAGCCAAGTGGACACAAGTAAAGTTATTGTAGGTGGCATTCTTACAATGACACAGCCAGCCAGGAGGGTATCAGGTTTCACTGATATCACTAACATGTCATTTGTTGATTTAGTCCAATACATAAAGATTACCATAAATTAACATTAAGAAAACAATTCATAAATAATTGAATAAGCAAAAAAAGAAAATAGTTTACAAATCAGAAGGCAGTAGGGATGAAGCTGATCCTAAGTTATCGAGTGTGTGTTTACAGGCTCTCGTATCTCCATCTTGATGGTAGTAATGAGAAAAGGGTATATACTGGATGGTGAGGGACTTCATGACAGATACCACCTTGAGACACTGCATTTTGAAGATGTTTTTGATGGTGGGGAAATGCCCATGGTGGAGCTGGCTGTTTCCAAAGCTCTGCAGCTATTTCCAAACCTGTGTATTGATGACTCCATGACAACTGCTGAAGCAATCAGCTGGAATGCTCTCCAAGGTATTTCTATAGAAATTTGCCAAAGTCTATTCTAAAATACCAGATCTCTTCAAACCACAAAAAAGAGTACAGCTGCGAACAACTAGTCAAGACCAGAAAAGCTGCAGGAGTAAATGATGTGGTCAACAGCACCAAAGCTGCAGGAGTAAATGTTGTGGTCGAAAACGGAAAAGATGCAGTCGTAAATGTTGTGGTTAACAGCACCAAAGCTGCAGGAGTAAATGTTGTGGTCAACAGCGGCAAAGCTGCAGGAGTAAATGTTGTTGTAAACAGCGGCAGCGCTGCAGGAGTAAATGTTGCGGTTAAAAGCACCAAACCTGCAGGAGTAAATGTTGTTGTCAACAGCGGCAAAGCTGCAGGAGTAAATGTTGCGGTTAAAAGCACCAAAGCTGCAGGTGTAAATGTTGTGGTCAAAAGCACCAATGTTGCAGGAGTAAATGTTGCAGTCAACAAACCAAAGCTGCAGGAGTAAATGTTGTGGTCAACAGCTGCAAAGCTGCAGGAGTAAATGTTGCAGTCAACAGACCAAAGCTGCAGGAGTAAATGTTGTCGTCAACAGCACCAAAGCTGCTGGAGTAAATGTTGTGGTCTACTGCATAAAATCTGCAGGAGTAAATGTTGTTGTCAAAAGGACCAAAGATGTAGGATTAAATGTTGTTGTCAACAGCACCACAGATGCGGGAGTTAATGTTGTGGTTAACAGCAACAAACCTGCAGGAGTAAATGTTGTTGTCAACAGCGCCAAAGCTGCAGTAGTAAATGCTGTGGTTAACAGCACCGAAGATGCAGGAGTAAATGTTGTTGTCAACAGCAGCAAAGCTGCAGGAGTAAATGTTGTGGACAAAAGCACCAAAGCTGCAGCAGTAAATGTTGTGGTTCACAGCACCAAAGCTGCAGGAGTAAATGTTGTAGTCAACAGCACCAAAGCTGCAGGAGTAAATGTTGTTGTCAACAGCACCAAAGCTGCAGGATTAAATGTTGTTGTCAACAACACCAATGTTGCAGGAGTAAATGTTGCAGTCAACAGACCAAAGCTGCAGGAGTAAATGTTGCGGTTAAAAGCACCAAAGCTGCAGGAGTAAATGTTGTGGTTAACAGCGACAAAGCTGCAGGAGTAAATGTTGAGGTCAAAAGCACCAAAGCTGCAGCAGTAAATGTTGTAGTCAATAGCGGCAAAGCTGCAGGAGTAAATGTTGTGGTCAACAGCGGCAAAGCTGCAGGAGTAAATGTTGTGGTCAACAGCACCAAAGCTGCAGGAGTAAATGTTGTTGTCAACAGCACCAATGTTGCAGGAGTAAATGTTGCAGTCAACAGACCAAAGCTGCAGGAGTAAATGTTGTTGTCAACAGCACCAAAGCTGCAGGAGTAAATGTGGTTGTCAAAAGCACCAAAGATGTAGGATTAAATGTTGTTGTCAACAGCACCACAGCTGCAGGAGTAAATGTTGTGGTCAACAGCACCAAACCTGCAGGAGTAAATGTTGTTGTCAACAGCGCCAAAGCTGCAGGAGTAAATGCTGTGGTCAAAAGCACCAAAGTGGAAGCACTAAATGTTGTGGTCAACAGCACCAAAGCTGCAGGATTAAATGTTGTTGTCAACAGCACCAATGTTGCAGGAGTAAATGTTGCAGTCAACAGACCAAAGCTGCAGGAGTAAATGTTGTGGTCAAAAGCACCAAAGCTGCAGCAGTAAATGTTGTGGTCAACAGCACCAAAGCGGCAGGATTAAATGTTGTTGTCAACAGCACCAATGTTGCAGGAGTAAATGTTGCAGTCAACAGACCAAAGCTGCAGGAGTAAATGTTGTGGTCAAAAGCACCAAAGCTGCAGGAGTAAATGTTGTGGTTAACAGCACCAAAGCTGCACGATTAAATGTTCTTGTCAGCAGCACGAAAGCTGCAGGATTAAATGTTGTTGTCAACAGCACCGAAGCTGCAGGAGTAAATGTTGTGGTCAACAGCGGCAAAGCTGCAGGAGTAAATGTTGTCGTCAACAGCACCGAAGCTGCAGGAGTAAATGTTGTAGTCAACAGCGGCAAAGCTGCAGGAGTAAATGTTGTTGTCAACAGCGGCAAAGCTGCAGGAGTAAATGTTGTGGTCAACAGCACCGAAGCTGCAGGAGTAAATGTTGTCGTCAACTGCACCAAAGCTGCAGGAGTAACTGTTGTGGTCAACAGCGGCAAAGCTGCAGGAGTAAATGTTGTTGTCAACAGCACCAAAGCTTCAGGAGTAAATGTTGTGGTCCACAGCGGCAAAGCTGCAGGAGTAAATGTTGTGGTCAACAGCGGCAAAGCTGCAGGAGTAAATGTTGTGGATAACAGCACCAAAGCTGCAGGAGTAAATGTTGTAGTCAACAGCGGCAAAGCTGCAGGAGTAAATGTTGTGGTCAACAGCACCAAAGCTGCAGGAGTAAATGTTGTTGTCAACAGCACCAAAGATGCAGGAGTAAATGTTGTCATCAACTGCACCAAAGCTGCAGGAGTAAATGTTGTTGTCAACAGCGGCAAAGCTGCAGGAGTAAATGTTGTCGTCAACTGCACCAAAGCTGCAGGAGTAATTGATGTGGATAACAGCACCAAAGCTGCAGGAGTAACTGTTGTGGTCAACAGCACCAAAGCTGCAGGAGTAAATGTTGTGGTCAACAGCGGCAAAGCTGCAGGAGTAAATGTTGTGGTTAACAGCACCAAAGCTGCAGGAGTAAATGTTGTAGTCAACAGCACCAAAGCTGCAGGAGTAAATGTTGTAGTCAACAGCGGCAAAGCTGCAGGAGTAAATGTTGTTGTCAACAGCACCAAAGCTGCAGGAGTAAATGTTGTGGTTAACAGCACCAAAGCTGCAGGAGTAAATGTTGTGGTCAACAGCTGCAAAGCTGCAGGAGTAAATGTTGTGGTTAACAGCAACAAACCTGCATGAGTAAATGTTGTTGTCAACAGCTGCAAAGCTGCAGTAGTAAATGTTGTGGATAACTGTGGCAAATTGGCAGGAGTAAACGTTGTCGTCAACAGCACCAAAGCTGCTGCAGTAAATGTTGTGGTCTACTGCACAAAATCTGCAGGAGTAAATGTTGTTGTCAAAAGCACCAAAGATGTAGGATTAAATGTTGTTGTCAACAGCACCACAGCTGCAGGAGTAAATGTTGTGGTTAACAGCGGCAAAGCTGCAGGAGTAAATGTTGTGGTTAACAGCGGCAAAGCTGCAGGAGTAAATGTTGTGGTTAACAGCAACAAATCTGCAGGAGTAAATGTTGTGGTCAACAGCACCAAAGATGTAGGATTAAATGTTGTTGTCAACAGCACCAAAGATGTAGGATTAAATGTTGTTGTCAACAGCGGCAAAGCTGCAGGAGTAAATGTTGTGGTCAACAGCGGCAAAGCTGCAGGAGTAAATGTTGTGGTCAACAGCAGCAAAGCTGCAGGAGTAAATGTTGCGGTTAAAAGCACCAAAGCTGCAGGAGTAAATGTTGTGGTTAACAGCGACAAAGCTGCAGGAGTAAATGTTGTTGTCAACAGCGGCAAAGCTGCAGGAGTAAATGTTGTGGTTAACAGCACCAAAGCTGCAGGAGTAAATGTTGTGGATAACTGTGGCAAATTGGCAGGAGTAAATGTTGTCGTCAACAGCACCAAAGCTGCTGCAGTAAATGTTGTGGTCTACTGCACAAAATCTGCAGGAGTAAATGTTGTTGTCAAAAGCACCAAAGATGTAGGATTAAATGTAGTTGTCAACAGCACCACAGCTGCAGGAGTTAATGTTGTGGTTAACAGCAACAAACCTGCAGGAGTAAATGTTGTTGTCAACAGCGCCAAAGCTGCAGGAGTAAATGTTGCGGTTAAAAGCACCAAAGCTGCAGGAGTAAATGTTGTGGTTAACAGCGACAAAGCTGCAGGAGTAAATGTTGTGGTCAACAGCATCAAAGCTGCAGTAGTAAATGTTGTGGTCAACAGCAGCAAAGCTGCAGGAGTAAATGCTGTGGTCAACAGCATCAAAGCTGCAGTAGTAAATGTTGTGGTCAACAGCAGCAAAGCTGCAGGAGTAAATGTTGTGGTTAACAGCAACAAAGCTGCAGGAGTAAATGTTGTGGCTGAAAACAGCAAACCTGCAGGAGTAAATGTGGTAAACAACGGCAAAGCTGCAGTTGTAAAAGCTGTTGTCAACAGCACCAAAGCTACAGGAGTAAATGTTGTGGACAACAGAAACAAAACTGCAGGAGTAAATGTTGTCGTTAACAGCAACAAAGCTGCAGGAGTAAATGTTGTGGTCAAAAGCACCAAAGCTGCAGCAGTAAATGTTGTGGTTAACAGCACCAAAACTGCAGGATTAAATGTTGTTGTCAACAGCACCAGTGTTGCAGGAGTAAATGTTGTGGTCAACAGACCAAAGCTGCTGGAGTAAATGTTGTGGTCAACAGTCCAAAGCTGCTGGAGTAAATGTTGTGGTCAACAGACCAAAGCTGCTGGAGTAAATGTTGTGGTCAACAGACCAAAGCTGCAGGAGTAAATGTTGTGGTCAACAGACCAAAGCTGCTGGAGTAAATGTTGTGGTCAACAGACCAAAGCTGCTGGAGTAAATGTTGTTGTCAAAAGCACCAAAGCTGCAGGAGTAAATGTTGTCGTCAACTGCAACAAAGCTGCAGCAGTAATTGTTGTGGATAACAGCGGCAAAGCTGCAGGAGTAAAAACTGTGGTCAACAGCACGAAAGCTGCAGGAGTAAATGTTGTTGTCAACAGCGCCAAAGATGCAGGAGTAAGTGTTGCGGTTAAAAGCACCAAAGCTGCAGGAGCAAATGTTGTGGTTAACAGCGACAAAGCTGCAGTAGTAAATGTTGTGGTCAACAGCAGCAAAGCTGCAGGAGTAAATGTTGTGGTCAACAGCATCAAAGCTGCAGTAGTAAATGTTGTGGTTAACAGCACCAAAGCTGTAGGAGTAAATGTTGTAGTCAACAGCACCAAAGCTGCAGGTGAAAAACTGTTGTGGTTAACTGCAGCAAAGCTGCAGGAGTGAATGTTGTGGTCAAAAGCACCAAATCTGCAGTAGTAAATGTTGTCGTCAACAGCGGCAAAGCTGCAGGAGTAAATGTTGCGGTTAAAAGCATCAAAGCTGCAGCAGCAAATGTTGTTGTCAACAGCACCAATGTTGCAGGAGTAAATGGTGCGGTCAACAGGCCAAATTTGCTGGAGTAAATGTTGTGGTCATCAGCACCAAAGCCGCCGGATTAAATGTTGTGTTCGAAACAGCAAAGATGCAGGAATAAATGTTGTGGTCAACAGCAACAAAGCTGCAGCAGTAAATGTTATGGTCAATTGCACCAAAGCTGCAGGAGTAATTGTTGTGGAAAACAGCACCATAGCTGCAAGTGTAAATGTTGTGGTCAACAACGGCAAAGCTGCAGGAGTAAATGTTGTGGTCGAAAACGGAAAAGATGCTGTCATAAATGTTGTGGTCAACAGCACGAAAGCTGCAGGAGTAGATGTTGTTGTCAACAGCGCCAAAGCTGCAGGAGTAAATGTTGCGGTTAAAAGCACCAAAGCTGCAGGAGCAAATGTTGTGGTTAACAGCGACAAAGCTGCAGGAGTAAATGTTGTGGTTAACAGCACCAAAGCTGCAGGAGTAAATGTTGCGGTTAAAAGAACCAAAGCTGCAGGATTAAATGTTGTGGTTAACAGCGACAAAGCTGCAGGAGTATATGTTGTGGTCAAAAGCACCAAAGCTGCAGGAGTAAATGTTGTGGTTAACAGCACCAAAGCTGCACGATTAAATGTTGTTGTCAGCAGCACCAATGTTGCAGGAGTAAATGTTGCAGTCAACAGACCAAAGCTGCAGGAGTAAATGTTGTGGTCAACAGCTGCAAAGCTGCAGGAGTAAATGTTGTGGATAACTGTGGCAAATTGGCAGGAGTAAATGTTGTCGTCAACAGCGCCAAAGCTGCTGGAGTAAATGTTGTGGGCTACTGCATAAAATCTGCAGGAGTAAATGTTGTTGTCAAAAGCACCAAAGATGTAGGATTAAATGTTGTTGTCAACAGCACCACAGCTGCAGGAGTAAATGTTGTGGTTAACAGCGACAAACCTGCAGGAGTAAATGTTGTTCTCAACAGCGCCAAAGCTGCAGTAGTAAATGCTGTGGTTAACAGCGGCAAAGCTGCAGGAGTAAATGTTGTTGTCAACAGCACCAAAGTTGCAGGAGTAAATGTTGCGGTCAACAGACCAAATCTGCTGGAGTAAATGTTGTGGTCATCAGAACCAAAGCTGCAGGATTAAATGTTGTGTTCGAAACAGCAAAGATGCAGTCGTAAATGTTGTGGTCAACATCAACAAACCTGCAGGAGTAAATGTTGTTGTCAACAGCGACAAAGCTGCAGTAGTAAATGCTGTGGTTAACAGCGGCAAAGCTGCAGGAGTAAATGTTGTAGGTAAAAGCACCAAAGCTGCAGGAGTAAATGTTGTGGTCAACAGCACCAAAGCTGCAGGAGTAAATGTTGTGGTCAACAGCACCAAAGCTGCAGGAGTAAATGTTGTAGTTAAAAGCACCAAAGCTGCAGGAGTAAATGTTGTGGTTAACAGCGGCAAAGCTGCAGTTCTAAATGTTGTGGTCAACAGCACCAAAGCTGCAGTTCTAAATATTGTGGTCAACAGCATCAAAGCTGCAGTAGTAAATGTTGTGGTCAACAGCAGCAAAGCTGCAGGAGTAAATGTTGTGGTTAAAAGCACCAAAGCTGCAGGAGTAAATGTTGTGGTCAACAGCACCAAAGCTGCAGGAGTAAATGTTTTGGTTAACAGCGGCAAAGCTGCAGTTCTAAATGTTGTGGTCAACAGCACCAAAGCTGCAGTTCTAAATGTTGTGATCAACAGCATCAAAGCTGCAGGAGTAAATGTTGTGGTCAACAGCAGCAAAGCTGCAGGAGTAAATGTTGTGGTTAAAAGCACCAAAGCTGCAGGAGTAAATGTTGTGGTCAACTGCAACAAAGCTGCAGCAGTAATTGTTGTGGATAACAGCGGCAAAGCTGCAGGAGTAAATGTTGTGGTCATCAGCGGCAAACATGTAGGAGTAAATGTTGTAGTTAAAAGCACCAAAGCTGCAGGAGTAAATGTTGTGGTTAACAGCGGCAAAGCTGCAGTTCTAAATGTTGTGGTCAACAGCACCAAAGCTGCAGTTCTAAATATTGTGGTCAACAGCATCAAAGCTGCAGTAGTAAATGTTGTGGTCAACAGCAGCAAAGCTGCAGGAGTAAATGTTGTGGTTAAAAGCACCAAAGCTGCAGGAGTAAATGTTGTGGTCAACAGCACCAAAGCTGCAGGAGTAAATGTTTTGGTTAACAGCGGCAAAGCTGCAGTTCTAAATGTTGTGATCAACAGCATCAAAGCTGCAGGAGTAAATGTTGTGGTCAACAGCAGCAAAGCTGCAGGAGTAAATGTTGTGGTTAAAAGCACCAAAGCTGCAGGAGTAAATGTTGTGGTCAACTGCAACAAAGCTGCAGCAGTAATTGTTGTGGATAACAGCGGCAAAGCTGCAGGAGTAAATGTTGTGGTCATCAGCGGCAAACATGTAGGAGTAAATGTTGTAGTCAACAGCACCAAAGCTGCAGGTGAAGAACTGTTGTGGTTAACGGCGGCAAAGCTGCAGGAGTGAATGTTGTGGTCAAAAGCACCAAACCTGCAGTAGTAAATGTTGTGGTCAAAAGCACCAATGTTGCAGGAGTAAATGTTGCGGTCAACAGACCAAATCTGCTGGACTAAATGTTGTGGTCATCAGCACCAAAGCCGCAGGATTAAATGTTGTGTTCAAAAAAGCAAAGATGCAGTCGTAAATGTTGAGGTCAACAGCAACAAAGCTGCAGGAGTAAATGTTATGGTCAATTGCACCAAAGCTGCAGGAGTAAATGTTGTGGTTAACAGCACCAAAGCTGCAGGAGTAAATGTTGCGGTTAAAAGAACCAAAGCTGCAGGATTAAATGTTGTGGTTAACAGCGACAAAGCTGCAGGAGTATATGTTGTGGTCATCAGCACCAAAGCCGCCGGATTAAATGTTGTGTTCGAAACAGCAAAGATGCAGGAATAAATGTTGTGGTCAACAGCAACAAAGCTGCAGCAGTAAATGTTATGGTCAATTGCACCAAAGCTGCAGGAGTAATTGTTGTGGAAAACAGCACCATAGCTGCAAGTGTAAATGTTGTGGTCAACAACGGCAAAGCTGCAGGAGTAAATGTTGTGGTCGAAAACGGAAAAGATGCTGTCATAAATGTTGTGGTCAACAGCACGAAAGCTGCAGGAGTAGATGTTGTTGTCAACAGCGCCAAAGCTGCAGGAGTAAATGTTGCGGTTAAAAGCACCAAAGCTGCAGGAGCAAATGTTGTGGTTAACAGCGACAAAGCTGCAGGAGTAAATGTTGTGGTTAACAGCACCAAAGCTGCAGGAGTAAATGTTGCGGTTAAAAGAACCAAAGCTGCAGGATTAAATGTTGTGGTTAACAGCGACAAAGCTGCAGGAGTATATGTTGTGGTCAAAAGCACCAAAGCTGCAGGAGTAAATGTTGTGGTTAACAGCACCAAAGCTGCACGATTAAATGTTGTTGTCAGCAGCACCAATGTTGCAGGAGTAAATGTTGCAGTCAACAGACCAAAGCTGCAGGAGTAAATGTTGTGGTCAACAGCTGCAAAGCTGCAGGAGTAAATGTTGTGGATAACTGTGGCAAATTGGCAGGAGTAAATGTTGTCGTCAACAGCGCCAAAGCTGCTGGAGTAAATGTTGTGGGCTACTGCATAAAATCTGCAGGAGTAAATGTTGTTGTCAAAAGCACCAAAGATGTAGGATTAAATGTTGTTGTCAACAGCACCACAGCTGCAGGAGTAAATGTTGTGGTTAACAGCGACAAACCTGCAGGAGTAAATGTTGTTCTCAACAGCGCCAAAGCTGCAGTAGTAAATGCTGTGGTTAACAGCGGCAAAGCTGCAGGAGTAAATGTTGTTGTCAACAGCACCAAAGTTGCAGGAGTAAATGTTGCGGTCAACAGACCAAATCTGCTGGAGTAAATGTTGTGGTCATCAGCACCAAAGCTGCAGGATTAAATGTTGTGTTCGAAACAGCAAAGATGCAGTCGTAAATGTTGTGGTCAACATCAACAAACCTGCAGGAGTAAATGTTGTTGTCAACAGCGACAAAGCTGCAGTAGTAAATGCTGTGGTTAACAGCGGCAAAGCTGCAGGAGTAAATGTTGTAGGTAAAAGCACCAAAGCTGCAGGAGTAAATGTTGTGGTCAACAGACCAAAGCTGCAGGAGTAAATGCTGTGGTCAACTGCAACAAAGCTGCAGGAGTAAATGTTGTGGTCAACAGCGGCAAAGCTGCAGGAGTAAAAACTGTGGTCAACAGCACCAAAGCTGCAGGAGTACATGTTGTAGTCAACAGCACCAAAGCTGCAGCTGAAAAAATGTTGTGGTTAACTGCGGCAAAGCTGCAGGAGTGAATGTTGTGGTCAAAAGCACCAAATCTGCAGTAGTAAATTTTGTGGAGATCTGCGGCAAAGCTGCAGGAGTAAATGTTGTTGTCAAAAGCACCAATGTTGCAGGAGTAAATGTTGCGGTCAACAGACAAAATCTGCTGGAGTAAATGTTGTGGTCATCAGCACCAAAGCCGCAGGATTAAATGTTGTGTTCGAAACAGCAAAGCTGCAGGAATAAATGTTGTGGTCAACAGCACCAAAGCTGCAGGAGTAAATGTTGCGGTCAACAGACAAAATCTGCTGGAGTAAATGTTGTGGTCATCAGCACCAAAGCCGCAGGATTAAATGTTGTGTTCGAAACAGCAAAGCTGCAGGAATAAATGTTGTGGTCAACAGCAACAAAGCTGCAGGAGTAAATGTTGTGGATGACTGCGGCAAAGCTGCAGGAGTAAAATTTGTGGAAAACAGCACCATAGCTGCAAGTGTAAATGTAATGGTCAACAACGGCAAAGCTGCAGGAGTAAATGTTGTGGTCGAAAACGGAAAAGATGCTGTCATAAATGTTGGGGTCAACAGCACCAAAGCTGCAGCAGTTAATGTTGTCGTTAACAGCACCAAAGCTGCAGGTGTAAATGTTGTGGTCAATGGTGGCAAAGCTGCAGGAGTAAATGTTGTTGTCAACAGCGGCAAAGCTGCAGGAGTAAATGTTGAGGTCAAAAGCACCAAAGCTGCAGCAGTAAATGTTGCGGTCAACAGCACCAAAGCTGCAGGAGTAAATGTTGTTGTCAACAGCGGCAAAGCTGCAGGAGTAAATGTTGTGGTCAACAGCACCAAAGCTGCACGATTAAATGTTGTTGTCAGCAGCACCAAAGCTGCAGGATTAAATGTTGTGGTCAAAAGCACCAAAGATGTAGGATTAAATGTAGTTGTCAACAGCACCACAGCTTCAGGAGTTAATGCTGTGGTTAACAGCGGCAAAGCTGCAGGAGTAAATGTTATGGTCAATTGCACCAAAGCTGCAGGAGTAATTGTTGTGGATAACAGCGGCAAAGCTGCAGGAGTAAAATTTGTGGAAAACAGCACCATAGCTGCAAGTGTAAATGTTGTGGTCAACAACGGCAAAGCTGCAGGAGTAAATGTTGTGGTCGAAAACGGAAAAGATGCTGTCATAAATGTTGTGGTCAACAGCACCAAAGCTGCAGGAGTAAATGTTGTGGTCAATGGCGGCAAAGCTGCAGGAGTAAATGTTGCGGTTAAAAGCACCAAAGCTGCAGGAGTAAATGTAGTGGTCAAAAGCACCAAAGCTGCAGCAGTAAATGTTGTGGTTAACAGCACCAAAGCTGCAGGAGTAAATGTTGTGGTTAACAGCACCAAAGCTGCAGGAGTAAATGTTGTGGTCAACAGACCAAAGCTGCAGGAGTAAATGTTGTGGTCAACAGACCAAAGCTGCAGGAGTAAATGTTGCGGTTAAAAGCACCAAAGATGCAGGAGTAAATGTTGTTGTCAACAGCGGCAAAGCTGCAGGAGTGAATGTTGCGGTTAAAAGCACCAAAGCTGCAGGAGTAAATGTTGTTGTCAACAACACCAATGTTGCAGGAGTAAATGTTGCAGTCAACAGACCAAAGCTGCAGGAGTAAATGTTGTGGTCAACAGCACCAAAGCTGCAGGAGTAAATGTTGTTCTCAACAGCACAAAAGCTGCAGGAGTAAATGTTGCAGTCAACAGACCAAAGCTGCAGGAGTAAATGTTGTGGTCAACAGCACCAAAGCTGCTGGAGTAAATGTTGTGGTCAACAGCGGCAAAGCTGCAGGAGTAAATGTTGTTGTCAACAGCACCAAAGATGTAGGATTAAATGTTGTTGTCAACAGCACCACAGCTGCAGCAGTAAATGTTGTGGTTAACAGCACCAAACCTGCAGGAGTAAATGTTGTTGTCAACAGCACCACAGCTGCAGCAGTAAATGTTGTGGTTAACAGCACCAAACCTGCAGGAGTAAATGTTGTTGTCAACAGCACCAAAGCTGCTGGAGTAAATGTTGTGGTCAAAAGCACCAAAGCTGCAGCACTAAATGTTGTTGTCAACAGCACCAAAGCTACAGGATTAAATGTTGTTGTCAACAGCACCAATGTTGCAGGAGTAAATGTTGCAGTCAACAGACCAAAGCTGCAGGAGTAAATGTTGTGGTCAAAAGCACCAAAGCTGCAGCACTAAATGTTGTGGTCAACAGCACCAAAGCTGCAGGATTAAATGTTGTTGTTAACAGCACCAATGTTGCAGGAGTAAATGTTGCAGTCAACAGACCAAAGCTGCAGGAGTAAATGTTGTGGTCAAAAGCACCAAAGCTGCAGCAGTAAATGTTGTGGTTAACAGCACCAAAGCTGCAGGAGTAAATGTTGCAGTCAACAGACCAAAGCTGCAGGAGTAAATGTTGTGGTCAACAGCTGCAAAGCTGCAGGAGTAAATGTTGTGGATAACTGTGGCAAATTGGCAGGAGTAAATGTTGTCGTCAACAGCACCAAAGCTGCTGGAGTAAATGTTGTGGTCTACTGCACAAAATCTGCAGGAGTAAATGTTGTTGTCAAAAGCACCAAAGATGTAGGATTAAATGTAGTTGTCAACAGCACCACAGCTGCAGGAGTTAATGCTGTGGTTAACAGCGGCAAAGCAGCAGGAGTAAATGTTGTGGTTAACAGCAACAAAGCTGCAGGAGTAAATGTTGTGGTTAACAGCAGCAAAGCTGCAGGAGTAAATGTTGTAGTCAACAGCACCAAAGCTGCAGGAGTAAATGTTGTGGTTAACAGCAACAAAGCTGCAGGAGTAAATGTTGTGGTTAACAGCACCAAAGCTGCAGGAGTAAATGTTGTAGTCAACAGCACCAAAGCTGCACGATTAAATGTTCTTGTCAGCAGCACCAAAGCTGCAGGAGTAAATGTTGTGGTCAACAGCACCAAAGCTGCAGGAGTAAATGTTGTGGTCAAAAGCACCAAAGCTGCAGCAGTAAATGTTGTGGTCAACAGCACCAAAGCTGCAGGAGTAAACGTTGTGGTCAACAGCACCAAAGCTGCTGGAGTAAATGTTGTGGTCTACTGCACAAAATCTGCAGGAGTAAATGTTGTGGATAACTGTGGCAAATTGGCAGGAGTAAACGTTGTCGTCAACAGCACCAAAGCTGCTGGAGTAAATGTTGTGGTCTACTGCACAAAATCTGCAGGAGTAAATGTTGTTGTCAAAAGCACCAAAGATGTAGGATTAAATGTTGTTGTCAACAGCACCACAGCTGCAGGAGTAAATGTTGTGGTTAACAGCAACAAACCTGCAGGAGTAAATGTTGTGGTCAACAGCGGCAAAGCTGCAGGAGTAAATGTTGTGGTTAACAGCAACAAACCTGCATGAGTAAATGTTGTTGTCAACAGCTGCAAAGCTGCAGGAGTAAATGTTGTGGTCAACAGCACCAAAGATGTAGGATTAAATGTTGTAGTCAACAGCACCAAAGCTGCAGGAGTAAATGTTGTGGTCAACAGCACCAAAGCTGCAGGAGTAAATGTTGTAGTCAACAGCACCAAAGCTGCAGGAGTTAATGTTGTGGTTAACAGCACCGAAGATGCAGGAGTAAATGTTGTTGTCAACAGCACCACAGCTGCAGGAGTTAATGTTGTGGTTAACAGCAACAAACCTGCAGGAGTAAATGTTGTGGTCAACAGCGCCAAAGCAGCAGTAGTAAATGCTGTGGTTAACAGCGGCAAAGCTGCAGGAGTAAATGTTGTGGTTAACAGCACCGAAGATAAAGGAGTAAATGTTGTTGTCAACAGCGCCAAAGCTGCAGGAGTAAATGTTGTGGTTAACAGCGGCAAAGCTGCAGGAGTAAATGTTGTGGTCAACAGCACCAATGTTGCACGAGTAAATGTTGCGGTCAACAGACCAAAGCCGCAGGATTAAATCTTGTGTTCGAAACAGCAAAGCTTCAGGAGTAAATGTTGTGGTCAACAGCACCAAAGCCGCAGTATTAAATGTTGTCTTCGAAACAGCAAAGCTTCAGGAGTAAATGTTGTGGTCAACAGCAACAAAGCTGCAGGAGTAAATGTTGTGGTAAACAGCGACAAAGCTGCAGGAGTAAATGTTGTGGTCAAAAGCACCAAAGCTGCAGCACTAAATGTTGTGGTCAACAGCACCAAAGCTGCAGGATTAAATGTTGTTGTTAACAGCACCAATGTTGCAGGAGTAAATGTTGCAGTCAACAGACCAAAGCTGCAGGAGTAAATGTTGTGGTCAAAAGCACCAAAGCAGCAGCAGTAAATGTTGTGGTTAACAGCACCAAAGCTGCAGGAGTAAATGTTGCAGTCAACAGACCAAAGCTGCAGGAGTAAATGTTGTGGTCAACAGCTGCAAAGCTGCAGGAGTAAATGTTGTGGATAACTGTGGCAAATTGGCAGGAGTAAATGTTGTCGTCAACAGCACCAAAGCTGCTGGAGTAAATGTTGTGGTCTACTGCACAAAATCTGCAGGAGTAAATGTTGTTGTCAAAAGCACCAAAGATGTAGGATTAAATGTAGTTGTCAACAGCACCACAGCTGCAGGAGTTAATGCTGTGGTTAACAGCGGCAAAGCTGCAGGAGTAAATGTTGTGGTTAACAGCAACAAAGCTGCAGGAGTAAATGTTGTGGTTAACAGCAGCAAAGCTGCAGGAGTAAATGTTGTAGTCAACAGCACCAAAGCTGCAGGAGTAAATGTTGTGGTTAACAGCAACAAAGCTGCAGGAGTAAATGTTGTGGTTAACAGCACCAAAGCTGCAGGAGTAAATGTTGTAGTCAACAGCACCAAAGCTGCACGATTAAATGTTCTTGTCAGCAGCACGAAAGCTGCAGGATTAAATGTTGTTGTCAACAGCACCAATGTTGCAGGAGTAAATGTTGCGGTTAAAAGCACCAAAGCTGCAGGAGTAAATGTTGTGGGCAAAAGCACCAAAGCTGCAGCAGTAAATGTTGTGGTTAACAGCACCAAAGCTGCAGGAGTAAATGTTGTGGTCAAAAGCACCAAAGCTGCAGCAGTAAATGTTGTGGTTAACAGCACCAAAGCTGCAGGAGTAAATGTTGTTGTCAACAGCGGCAAAGCTGCAGGATTAAATGTTGTTGTCAACAGCACCAAAGCTGCAGGAGTAAATGTTGTGGTCAACAGCACCAAAGCTGCAGGAGTAAATGTTGTTGTCAACAGCACCAAAGCTGCAGGAGTAAATGTTGTGGTCAACAGCACCAAAGCTGCAGGAGTAAACGTTGTGGTCAACAGCACCAAAGCTGCTGGAGTAAATGTTGTGGTCTACTGCACAAAATCTGCAGGAGTAAATGTTGTGGATAACTGTGGCAAATTGGCAGGAGTAAACGTTGTCGTCAACAGCACCAAAGCTGCTGGAGTAAATGTTGTGGTCTACTGCACAAAATCTGCAGGAGTAAATGTTGTTGTCAAAAGCACCAAAGATGTAGGATTAAATGTTGTTGTCAACAGCACCACAGCTGCAGGAGTAAATGTTGTGGTTAACAGCAACAAACCTGCAGGAGTAAATGTTGTGGTCAACAGCGGCAAAGCTGCAGGAGTAAATGTTGTGGTTAACAGCAACAAACCTGCATGAGTAAATGTTGTTGTCAACAGCTGCAAAGCTGCAGGAGTAAATGTTGTGGTCAACAGCACCAAAGATGTAGGATTAAATGTTGTGGTCAACAGCGGCAAAGCTGCAGTAGTAAATGTTGTAGTCAACAGCACCAAAGCTGCAGGAGTAAATGTTGTAGTCAACAGCACCAAAGCTGCAGGAGTTAATGTTGTGGTTAACAGCACCGAAGATGCAGGAGTAAATGTTGTTGTCAACAGCACCACAGCTGCAGGAGTTAATGTTGTGGTTAACAGCAACAAACCTGCAGGAGTAAATGTTGTGGTCAACAGCGCCAAAGCAGCAGTAGTAAATGCTGTGGTTAACAGCGGCAAAGCTGCAGGAGTAAATGTTGTGGTTAACAGCACCGAAGATAAAGGAGTAAATGTTGTTGTCAACAGCGCCAAAGCTGCAGGAGTAAATGTTGTGGTTAACAGCGGCAAAGCTGCAGGAGTAAATGTTGTGGTCAACAGCACCAATGTTGCACGAGTAAATGTTGCGGTCAACAGACCAAAGCCGCAGGATTAAATCTTGTGTTCGAAACAGCAAAGCTTCAGGAGTAAATGTTGTGGTCAACAGCACCAAAGCCGCAGTATTAAATGTTGTCTTCGAAACAGCAAAGCTTCAGGAGTAAATGTTGTGGTCAACAGCAACAAAGCTGCAGGAGTAAATGTTGTGGTAAACAGCGGCAAAGCTGCAGGAGTAAATGTTGTGGTTAACAGCGACAAAGCTGCAGGAGTAAATGTTGTGGTTAAAAGCACCAAAGCTGCAGGAGTAAATGTTGTGGTCAACAGCTGCAAAGCTGCAGGAGTAAAATTTGTGGAAAACAGCACCATAGCTGCAGGAGTTAATGTAGTGGGCAAAAGCACCAAAGCTGCAGCATTAAATGTTGTGGTTAACAGCACCAAACCTGCAGGAGTAAATGTTGTGGGCAAAAGCACCAAAGCTGCAGCAGTAAATGTTGTGGTCAACAGCGGCAAAGCTGCAGGAGTAAATGTTGTGGTCAACAGCACCAAAGCTGCACGATTAAATGTTGTTGTCAACAGCACCAATGTTGCAGGAGTAAATGTTGTGGTCAACAGACCAAAGCTGCAGGAGTAAATGTTGTCGTCAACAGCAGCAAAGCTGCAGGAGTAAATGTTGTGGTTAACAGCACCAAAGATGCAGGAGTAAATGTTGTGGACAACAGAAACAAAACTGCAGGTGTAAATGTTGTAGTCAACAGCGGCAAAGCTGCAGGAGTAAATGTTGTTGTCAACAGCACCAAAGATGCAGGAGTAAATGTTGTGGACAACAGAAACAAAACTGCAGGTGTAAATGTTGTTGTCAACAGCGGCAAAGCTGCAGGAGTAAATGTTGTGGTCAAAAGCACCAAAGCTGCAGCAGTAAATGTTGTGGTTAACAGCACCAAAGCTGCAGCAGTAAATGTTGTGGTCAACAGCACCAAAGCTGCAGGAGTAAATGTTGTTGTCAGCAGCACCAAAGCTGCAGGAGTAAATGTTGTTGTCAGCAGCACCAAAGCTGCAGGAGTAAATGTTGTTGTTAACAGCACCACAGCTGCAGGAGTTAATGTTGTGGTTAACAGCACCAAAGCTGCAGGTGTAAATGTTGTGGTCAATGGCGGCAAAGCTGCAGGAGTAAATGTTGCGGTTAAAAGCACCAAAGATGCAGGAGTTAATGTTGTGGTTAACAGCGGCAAAGCTGCAGGAGTAAATGTTGTGGTTAACAGCACCAAAGCTGCAGGAGTAAATGTTGATGTCAACAGTGCCAAAGCTGCAGGAGTAAATGTTGTGGTTAATAGCAGCGAAGCTGCAGGAGTAAATGTTGTGGTCAACTGCAACAAAGCTGCAGCAGTAATTGTGCATAACAGCGGCAAAGCTGCAGGAGTAAAAACTGTGGTCAACAGCACCAATGCTGCAGGAGTAAATGTTGTGGCCGAAAACAGCAAACCTGCAGGAGTAAATGTGGTAAACAACGGCAAAGCTGCAGTTGTAAAAGCTGTTGTCAACAGCACCAAAGCTGCATGAGTAAATGTTGTGGACAACAGCACCAAAGCTGCTGGAGTAAATGTTGATGTCAACAGTGCCAAAGCTGCTGGAGTAAATGTTGTCTTTAACAGCACCAAAGCTGCAGTAGTAAATGTTGTGGTTAACAGCGGCAAAGCTGCAGGAGTAAATGTTGTGGTTAACAACACCGAAGCTACAGGAGTAAATGTTGTGGTTAACAGCGGCAAAGCTGCAGTTCTAAATGTTGTGGTTAACAGCAACAAAGCTGCAGCAGTAAATGTTGTGGTCAAAAGCACCAAAGCTGCAGCAGTAAATGTTGTGGTTAACAGCGGCAAAGCTGCAGGAGTAAATGTTGTGGTCAACCGCACCAAAGCTGCACGATTAAATGTTGTGGTCAACAGCACCAAAGCTGCAGGAGTAAATGTTGTGGTCAACAGCACCAAAGCAGCTGGAGTAAATGTTGTGGTCAACAGCTCCAAAGATGTAGGATTAAATGTTGTTGTTAACAGCACCAAAGCTACAGGAGTAAATGTTGTGGTTAACAGCACCAAAGATGTAGGATTAAATGTTGTTGTCAACAGCACCAAAGCTGCAGGAGTAAATGTTGTGGTCAACAGCACCAAAGCTGCAGGAGGAAATATTGTGGTCAACAGCAGCAAAGCTGCAGGAGTAAATGTTGTGGTCAACAGCAGCAAAGCTGCAGGAGAAAATGTTGTAGTTAAAAGCACCAAAGCTGCAGGAGTAAATGTTGTAGTTAAAAGCACCAAAGCTGCAGGAGTAAATGTTGTGGTCATCAGCACCAAAGCCGCAGGATTAAATGTTGTGTTCGAAACAGCAAAGCTGCAGGAGTAAATGTTGTGGTCAACAGCAACAAAGCTGCAGTAGTAAATGTTATGGTCAATTGCACCAAAGCTGCAGGAGTAAATGTTGTGGTTAACAGCACCAAAGCTGCAGGAGTAAATGTTGATGTCAACAGTGCCAAAGCTGCAGGAGTAAATGCTGTGGTTAATAGCAGCGAAGCTGCAGGAGTAAATGTTGTGGTCAACTGCAACAAAGCTGCAGCAGTAATTGTGCATAACAGCGGCAAAGCTGCAGGAGAAAAAACTGTGGTCAACAGCACCAATGCTGCAGGAGTAAATGTTGTGGCCGAAAACAGCAAACCTGCAGGAGTAAATGTGGTAAACAACGGCAAAGCTGCAGTTGTAAAAGCTGTTGTCAACAGCACCAAAGCTGCATGAGTAAATGTTGTGGACAACAGCACCAAAGCTGCTGGAGTAAATGTTGATGTCAACAGTGCCAAAGCTGCTGGAGTAAATGTTGTCTTTCACAGCACCAAAGCTGCAGTAGTAAATGTTGTGGTTAACAGCGGCAAAGCTGCAGGAGTAAATGTTGTGGTCAACAGCGGCAAAGCTGCAGGAGTAAATGTTGTGGTTAACAGCACCAAAGCTGCAGTAGTAAATGTTGTGGTTAACAGCGGCAAAGCTGCAGGAGTAAATGTTGTGGTCAACAGCGGCAAAGCTGCAGGAGTAAATGTTGTGGTTAACAGCGGCAAAGCTGCAGTTCTAAATGTTGTGGTTAACAGCAACAAAGCTGCAGCAGTAAATGTTGTGGTCAAAAGCACCAAAGCTGCAGCAGTAAATGTTGTGGTTAACAGCGGCAAAGCTGCAGGAGTAAATGTTGTGGTCAACCGCACCAAAGCTGCACGATTAAATGTTGTGGTCAACAGCACCAAAGCTGCAGGAGTAAATGTTGTGGTCGATAACGGCAAAACTGCAGGAGTAAATGTTGTCGTCAACAGCACCAAAGCTGCAGGTGTAAATGTTGTGGTCAATGGCGGCAAAGCTGCAGGAGTAAATGTTGCGGTTAAAAGCACCAAAGATGCAGGAGTAAATGTTGTTCTCAACAGCGGCAAAGCTGCAGGAGTAAATGTTGCGGTTAAAAGCACCAAAGCTGCAGGAGTAAATGTTGTGGTCAAAAGCACCAAAGCTGCAGCAGTAAATGTTGTGGTTAACAGCACCAAAGCTGCAGGAGTAAATGTTGTGGTTAACAGCACCAAAGCTGCAGGAGTAAATGTTGTGGATAACTGTGGCAAATTGGCAGGAGTAAATGTTGTCGTCAACAGCACCAAAGCTGCAGGAGTAAATGTTGTGGTCAACAGCTGCAAAGCTGCAGGAGTAAATGTTGTGGATAACTGTGGCAAATTGGCAGGAGTAAATGTCGTCAACAGCACCAAAGCTGCAGGAGTAAATGTCGTCAACAGCACCAGAGCTGCAGGAGTAAATGTTGTGGTCTACTGCACAAAATCTGCAGGAGTAAATGTTGTTGTCAAAAGCGCCAAAGATGTAGGATTAAATGTTGTCGTCAACAGCACCAAAGCTGCAGGAGTAAATGTTGTGGTTAACTGCGGCAAAGCTGCAGGAGTAATTGTTGCGGTTAAAAGCACCAAAGATGCAGGAGTAAATGTTGTGGTCAACAGCGGCAAAGCTGCAGGAGTGAATGTTGCGGTTAAAAGCACCAAAGCTGCAGGATTAAATGTTGTGGTCAACAACACCAATGTTGCAGGAGTAAATGTTGCAGTCAACAGACCAAAGCTGCAGGAGTAAATGTTGTGGTCGGCAGCACCTAAGCTGCAGGAGTAAAAGTTGTGGTCAACAGCACCAAAGCTGCAGGAGAAAATTTTGTGGTCAACAGCACCAAAGCTGCAGGAGTAAATGTTCTGGTCAACAGCTGCAAAGCTGCAGGAGTAAATGTTGTTGTCAACAGCACCAAAGCTGCAGGAGTAAATGTTGCGGTCAACAGCTGCAAAGCTGCAGGAGAAAATGTTGTAGTTAAAAGCACCAAAGCCGCAGGATTAAATGTTGTGTTCGAAACAGCAAAGCTGCAGGAGTAAATGTTGTGGTCAACAGCAACAAAGCTGCAGGAGTAAATGTTATGGTCAATTGCACCAAAGCTGCAGGAGTAATTGTTGTGGATAACAGCGGCAAAGCTGCAGGAGTAAAATTTGTGTAGAACAGCACCAAAGCTGCAGCAGTTAATGTTGTCGTTAACAGCACCAAAGCTGCAGGTGTAAATGTTGTGGTCAATGGCGGCAAAGCTGCAGGAGTAAATGTTGCGGTTAAAAGCACCAAAGATGCAGGAGTAAATGTTGTGGTCAACAGCAGCAAAGCTGCAGGAGTAAATGTTGTAGTTAAAAGCACCAAAGCTGCAGAAGTAAATGTTGTGTTCAACAGCAACAAAGCTGCAGGAGTAAATGTTATGGTCAATTGCACCAAAGCTGCAGGAGTAATTGTTGTGGATAACAGCGGCAAAGCTGCAGGAGTAAAATTTGTGGAAAACAGCACCATAGCTGCAAGTGTAAATGTAGTGGTCAACAACGGCAAAGCTGCAGGAGTAAATGTTGTGGTCGAAAACAGAAAAGATGCTGTCATAAATGTTGTGGTCAACAGCGGCAAAGCTGCAGGAGTGAATGTTGCGGTTAAAAGCACCAAAGCTGCAGGATTAAATGTTGTGGTCAACAACACCAATGTTGCAGGAGTAAATGTTGCAGTCAACAGACCAAAGCTGCAGGAGTAAATGTTGTGGTCGGCAGCACCTAAGCTGCAGGAGTAAAAGTTGTGGTCAACAGCACCAAAGCTGCAGGAGAAAATTTTGTGGTCAACAGCACCAAAGCTGCAGGAGTAAATGTTCTGGTCAACAGCTGCAAAGCTGCAGGAGTAAATGTTGTTGTCAACAGCACCAAAGCTGCAGGAGTAAATGTTGCGGTCAACAGCTGCAAAGCTGCAGGAGAAAATGTTGTAGTTAAAAGCACCAAAGCCGCAGGATTAAATGTTGTGTTCGAAACAGCAAAGCTGCAGGAGTAAATGTTGTGGTCAACAGCAACAAAGCTGCAGGAGTAAATGTTATGGTCAATTGCACCAAAGCTGCAGGAGTAATTGTTGTGGATAACAGCGGCAAAGCTGCAGGAGTAAAATTTGTGTAGAACAGCACCAAAGCTGCAGCAGTTAATGTTGTCGTTAACAGCACCAAAGCTGCAGGTGTAAATGTTGTGGTCAATGGCGGCAAAGCTGCAGGAGTAAATGTTGCGGTTAAAAGCACCAAAGATGCAGGAGTAAATGTTGTGGTCAACAGCAGCAAAGCTGCAGGAGTAAATGTTGTAGTTAAAAGCACCAAAGCTGCAGAAGTAAATGTTGTGTTCAACAGCAACAAAGCTGCAGGAGTAAATGTTATGGTCAATTGCACCAAAGCTGCAGGAGTAATTGTTGTGGATAACAGCGGCAAAGCTGCAGGAGTAAAATTTGTGGAAAACAGCACCATAGCTGCAAGTGTAAATGTAGTGGTCAACAACGGCAAAGCTGCAGGAGTAAATGTTGTGGTCGAAAACAGAAAAGATGCTGTCATAAATGTTGTGGTCAACAGCATCAAAGCTGCAGGTGTAAATGTTGTGGTCAATGGCGGCAAAGCTGCAGGAGTAAATGTTGCGGTTAAAAGCACCAAAGATGCAGGAGTAAATGTTGTTCTCAACAGCGGCAAAGCTGCAGGAGTAAATGTTGCGGTTAAAAGCACCAAAGCTGCAGGAGTAAATGTTGTGGTCAAAAGCACCAAAGCTGCAGCAGTAAATGTTGTGGTTAACAGCACCAAAGCTGCAGGAGTAAATGTTGTGGTTAACAGCACCAAAGCTGCAGGAGTAAATGTTGTGGATAACTGTGGCAAATTGGCAGGAGTAAATGTTGTCGTCAACAGCACCAAAGCTGCAGGAGTAAATGTTGTGGTCAACAGCTGCAAAGCTGCAGGAGTAAATGTTGTGGATAACTGTGGCAAATTGGCAGGAGTAAATGTCGTCAACAGCACCAAAGCTGCAGGAGTAAATGTTGTGGTCTACTGCACAAAATCTGCAGGAGTAATTGTTGTTGTCAAAAGCGCCAAAGATGTAGGATTAAATGTTGTTGTCAACAGCACCAAAGATGTAGGATTAAATGTTGTGGTTAACAGCGGCAAAGCTGCAGGAGTAAATGTTGTGGTCAATGGCGGCAAAGCTGCAGGAGTAAATGTTGCGGTTAAAAGCACCAAAGATGCAGGAGTAAATGTTGTGGTCAACAGCGGCAAAGCTGCAGGAGTGAATGTTGCGGTTAAAAGCACCAAAGCTGCAGGATTAAATGTTGTGGTCAACAACACCAATGTTGCAGGAGTAAATGTTGCGTCAACAGACCAAAGCTGCAGGAGTAAATGTTGTGGTCAGCAGCACCTAAGCTGCAGGAGTAAAAGTTGTGGTCAACAGCACCAAAGCTGCAGGAGTAAATGTTGTTGTCAACAGCACCAAAGCTGCAGGAGAAAATTTTGTGGTCAACAGCACCAAAGCTGCAGGAGTAAATGTTCTGGTCAACAGCTGCAAAGCTGCAGGAGTAAATGTTGTTGTCAACAGCACCAAAGCTGCAGGAGTAAATGTTGCGGTCAACAGCTGCAAAGCTGCAGGAGTAAATGTTGTGGTCAACAGCTGCAAAGCTGCAGGAGTAAATGTTGCAGTCAATAGACCAAAGCTGCAGGAGTAAATGTTGTGGTCAACAGCGGCAAAGCTGCAGGAGTAAATGTTGTTGTCAACAGCACCAAAGATGTAGGATTAAATGTTGTGGTTAACAGCGGCAAAGCTGCAGGAGTAAATGTTGTTGTCAACAGCACCACAGCTGCAGTAGTAAATGTTGTGGTTAACAGCGGCAAAGCTGCAGGAGTAAATGTTGTGGTTAACAGCGGCAAAGCTGCAGGAGTAAATGTTGTGTTTAACAGCACTGAAGCTGCAGGAGTAAATGTTGTGGTTTACAGCACCAAAGCTGCAGCAGTAAATGTTGTGGTCAACCACACCAAAGCTGCACGATTAAATGTTGTGGTTAACAGCACCAAAGCTGCAGGAGTAAATGTGGTCGATAACGGCAAATGTTGTGGTTAACAACGGCAAAGCTGCAGGAGTAAATGTTGTGGATAACTGTGGCAAATTGGCAGGAGTAAATGTTGTCGTCAACAGCACCAAAGCTGCTGGAGTAAATGTTGTGGTCTACTGCACAAAACCTGCAGGAGTAAATGTGGTAAACAACGGCAAAGCTGCAGTTGTAAAAGCTGTTGTCAACAGCACCAAAGCTGCATGAGTAAATGTTGTGGACAACAGCACCAAAGCTGCAGGAGAAAATGTTGTTGTTAACAGCACCACAGCTGCAGGAGTTAATGTTGTGGTTAACAGCGGCAAAGCTGCAGGAGTAAATGTTGTTGTCAAAAGCACCAAAGCTGCAGGATTAAATGTTGTTGTTAACAGCACCACAGCTGCAGGAGTTAATGTTGTGGTTAACAGCGGCAAAGCTGCAGGAGTAAATGTTGTGGTTAACAGCACCAAAGCTGCAGCAGTAAATGTTGTGGTCAGCAGCACCAAAGCTGCAGGAGGAAATGTTGTGGATAACAGCACTAAAGCTTCAGGAATAAATGTTGTAGTCAACAGCAGCAAAGCTGCAGGAGTAAATTTTGTAGTTAAAAGCACCAAAGCTGCAGGAGTAAATGTTGTGGTCAAAAACAGAAAAGATGCTGTCATAAATGTTGTGGTCAACAGCACCAAAGCTGCAGGAGTAAATGTTGTGGTCGAAAACGGAAAAGATGCTGTCATAAATGTTGTGGTCAACAGCACCGAAGCTGCAGGAGTAAATGTTGTGGTCAATGGCGGCAAAGCTGCAGGAGTAAATGTTGTGGTCAACAGCTGCAAAGCTGCAGGAGTAAATGTTGCAGTCAATAGACCAAAGCTGCAGGAGTAAATGTTGTGGTCAACAGCGGCAAAGCTGCAGGAGTAAATGTTGTTGTCAACAGCACCAAAGATGTAGGATTAAATGTTGTGGTTAACAGCGTCAAAGCTGCAGGAGTAAATGTTGTTGTCAACAGCACCACAGCTGCAGTAGTAAATGTTGTGGTCTACTGCACAAAATCTGCAGGAGTAAATGTTGTTGTCAAAAGCGCCAAAGATGTAGGATTAAATGTTGTGGTTAACAGCACCAAAGATGCAGGAGTAAATGTTGTGGTCAATGGCGGCAAAGCTGCAGGAGTAAATGTTGCGGTTAAAAGCACCAAAGATGCAGGAGTAAATGTTGTGGTCAACAGCGGCAAAGCTGCAGGAGTAAATGTTGCGGTTAAAAGCACCAAAGCTGCAGGAGTAAATGTTGTGGTCAAAAGCACCAAAGCTGCAGCAGTAAATGTTGTGGTTAACAGCACCAAAGCTGCAGGAGTAAATGTTGTGGTTAACAGCACCAAAGCTGCAGGAGTAAATGTTGTGGATAACTGTGGCAAATTGGCAGGAGTAAATGTTGTCGTCAACAGCACCAAAGCTGCAGGAGTAAATTTTGTGGTCAACAGCTGCAAAGCTGCAGGAGTAAATGTTGTGGATAACTGTGGCAAATTGGCAGGAGTAAATGTCGTCAACAGCACCAAAGCTGCAGGAGTAAATGTTGTGGTCTACTGCACAAAATCTGCAGGAGTAAATGTTGTTGTCAAAAGCGCCAAAGATGTAGGATTAAATGTTGTTGTCAACAGCACCAAAGATGTAGGATTAAATGTTGTGGTTAACAGCGGCAAAGCTGCAGGAGTAATTGTTGTGGTCAATGGCGGCAAAGCTGCAGGAGTAAATGTTGCGGTTAAAAGCACCAAAGATGCAGGAGTAAATGTTGTGGTCAACAGCGGCAAAGCTGCAGGAGTAAATGTTGTTGTCAACAGCACCACAGCTGCAGTAGTAAATGTTGTGGTTAACAGCGGCAAAGCTGCAGGAGTAAATGTTGTTGTCAACAGCACCACAGCTGCAGTAGTAAATGTTGTGGTTAACAGCGGCAAAGCTGCAGGAGTAAATGTTGTGGTTAACAGCGGCAAAGCTGCAGGAGTAAATGTTGTGGTTAACAGCACCGAAGCTGCAGGAGTAAATGTTGTGGTTAACAGCACCAAAGCTGCAGCAGTAAATGTTGTGGTCAACCACACCAAAGCTGCACGATTAAATGTTGTGGTCAACAGCACCAAAGCTGCAGGAGTAAATGTTGTGGATAACTGTGGCAAATTGGCAGGAGTAAATGTTGTCGTCAACAGCACCAAAGCTGCTGGAGTAAATGTTGTGGTCTACTGCACAAAACCTGCAGGAGTAAATGTGGTAAACAACGGCAAAGCTGCAGTTGTAAAAGCTGTTGTCAACAACACCAAAGCTGCATGAGTAAATGTTGTGGACAACAGCACCAAAGCTGCAGGATTAAATGTTGTGGTCAACAACACCAATGTTGCAGGAGTAAATGTTGTGGTCAACAGCAACAAAGCTGCAGGAGTAAATGTTATGGTCAATTGCACCAAAGCTGCAGGAGTAATTGTTGTGGATAACAGCGGCAAAGCTGCAGGAGTAAAATTTGTGGAAAACAGCACCATAGCTGCAAGTGTAAATGTAGTGGTCAACAACGGCAAAGCTGCAGGAGTAAATGTTGTGGTCGAAAACAGAAAAGATGCTGTCATAAATGTTGTGGTCAACAGCACCAAAGCTGCAGGTGTAAATGTTGTGGTCAATGGCGGCAAAGCTGCAGGAGTAAATGTTGCGGTTAAAAGCACCAAAGATGCAGGAGTAAATGTTGTTCTCAACAGCGGCAAAGCTGCAGGAGTAAATGTTGCGGTTAAAAGCACCAAAGCTGCAGGAGTAAATGTTGTGGTCAAAAGCACCAAAGCTGCAGCAGTAAATGTTGTGGTTAACAGCACCAAAGCTGCAGGAGTAAATGTTGTGGTTAACAGCACCAAAGCTGCAGGAGTAAATGTTGTGGATAACTGTGGCAAATGGCAGGAGTAAATGTTGTCGTCAACAGCACCAAAGCTGCAGGAGTAAATGTTGTGGTCAACAGCTGCAAAGCTGCAGGAGTAAATGTTGTGGATAACTGTGGCAAATTGGCAGGAGTAAATGTCGTCAACAGCACCAAAGCTGCAGGAGTAAATGTTGTGGTCTACTGCACAAAATCTGCAGGAGTAAATGTTGTTGTCAAAAGCGCCAAAGATGTAGGATTAAATGTTGTGGTTAACAGCACCAAAGATGCAGGAGTAAATGTTGTGGTCAATGGCGGCAAAGCTGCAGGAGTAAATGTTGCGGTTAAAAGCACCAAAGATGCAGGAGTAAATGTTGTGGTCAACAGCGGCAAAGCTGCAGGAGTGAATGTTGCGGTTAAAAGCACCAAAGCTGCAGGATTAAATGTTGTGGTCAACAACACCAATGTTGCAGGAGTAAATGTTGTGGTCAACAGCACCAAAGCTGCAGGAGTAAATGTTGTTGTCAACAGCACCAAAGCTGCAGGAGAAAATTTTGTGGTCAACAGCACCAAAGCTGCAGGAGTAAATGTTCTGGTCAACAGCTGCAAAGCTGCAGGAGTAAATGTTGTTGTCAACAGCACCAAAGCTGCAGGAGTAAATGTTGCGGTCAACAGCTGCAAAGCTGCAGGAGTAAATGTTGTGGTCAACAGCTGCAAAGCTGCAGGAGTAAATGTTGTGGTCAACAGCGGCAAAGCTGCAGGAGTAAATGTTGTTGTCAACAGCACCACAGCTGCAGTAGTAAATGTTGTGGTTAACAGCGGCAAAGCTGCAGGAGTAAATGTTGTGGTTAACAGCGGCAAAGCTGCAGGAGTAAATGTTGTGGTTAACAGCACCGAAGCTGCAGGAGTAAATGTTGTGGTTAACATCACCAAAGCTGCAGCAGTAAATGTTGTGGTCAACCACACCAAAGCTGCACGATTAAATGTTGTGGTCAACAGCACCACAGCTGCAGGAGTAAATGTTGTGGTCGATAACGGCAAAGCTGCAGGAGTAAATGTTGTGGATAACTGTGGCAAATTGGCCGGAGTAAATGTTGTCGTCAACAGCACCAAAGCTGCTGGAGTAAATGTTGTGGTCTACTGCACAAAACCTGCAGTAGTAAATGTGGTAAACAACGGCAAAGCTGCAGTTGTAAAAGCTGTTGTCAACAGCACCAAAGCTGCATGAGTAAATGTTGTGGACAACAGCACCAAAGCTGCAGGATTAAATGTTGTGGTCAACAACACCAATGTTGCAGGAGTAAATGTTGCAGTCAACAGACCAAAGCTGCAGGAGTAAATGTTGTGGTCAGCAGCACCTAAGCTGCAGGAGTAAAAGTTGTGGTCAACAGCACCAAAGCTGCAGGAGTAAATGTTGTTGTCAACAGCACCAAAGCTGCAGGAGTAAATGTTGTGGATAACTGTGGCAAATTGGCAGGAGTTAATGTTGTCGTCAACAGCACCAAAGCTGCTGGAGTAAATGTTGTGGTCAACTGCACAAAATCTGCAGGAGTAAATGTTGTGGATAACTGTGGCAAATTGGCAGGAGTAAACGTTGTCGTCAACAGCACCAAAGCTGCTGGAGTAAATGTTGTGGTCTACTGCACAAAATCTGCAGGAGTAAATGTTGTTGTCAAAAGCACCAAAGATGTAGGATTAAATGTTGTTGTCAACAGCACCACAGCTGCAGGAGTAAATGTTGTGGTTAACAGCAACAAACCTGCAGGAGTAAATGTTGTGGTCAACAGCGGCAAAGCTGCAGGAGTAAATGTTGTGGTTAACAGCAACAAACCTGCATGAGTAAATGTTGTTGTCAACAGCTGCAAAGCTGCAGGAGTAAATGTTGTGGTCAACAGCACCAAAGATGTAGGATTAAATGTTGTAGTCAACAGCACCAAAGCTGCAGGAGTAAATGTTGTGGTCAACAGCACCAAAGCTGCAGGAGTAAATGTTGTAGTCAACAGCACCAAAGCTGCAGGAGTTAATGTTGTGGTTAACAGCACCGAAGATGCAGGAGTAAATGTTGTTGTCAACAGCACCACAGCTGCAGGATTAAATGTTGTGGTCAACAACACCAATGTTGCAGGAGTAAATGTTGCAGTCAACAGACCAAAGCTGCAGGAGTAAATGTTGTGGTCAGCAGCACCTAAGCTGCAGGAGTAAAAGTTGTGGTCAACAGCACCAAAGCTGCAGGAGTAAATGTTGTTGTCAACAGCACCAAAGCTGCAGGAGTAAATGTTGTGGATAACTGTGGCAAATTGGCAGGAGTTAATGTTGTCGTCAACAGCACCAAAGCTGCTGGAGTAAATGTTGTGGTCAACTGCACAAAATCTGCAGGAGTAAATGTTGTGGATAACTGTGGCAAATTGGCAGGAGTAAACGTTGTCGTCAACAGCACCAAAGCTGCTGGAGTAAATGTTGTGGTCTACTGCACAAAATCTGCAGGAGTAAATGTTGTTGTCAAAAGCACCAAAGCTGCAGGAGTAAATGTTGTGGTCAACAGCAGCAAAGCTGCAGGAGTAAATGTTGTAGTTAAAAGCACCAAAGCTGCAGGAGTAAATGTTGTAGTTAAAAGCACCAAAGCTGCAGGAGTAAATGTTGTGGTCAAAAACAGAAAAGATGCTGTCATAAATGTTGTGGTCAACAGCACCAAAGCTGCAGGAGTAAATGTTGTGGTCGAAAACGGAAAAGATGCTGTCATAAATGTTGTGGTCAACAGCGGCAAAGCTGCAGGAGTAAATGTTGTGGTCGAAAACGGAAAAGATGCTGTCATAAATGTTGTGGTCAACAGCACCAAAGCTGCAGGAGTAAATGTTGTGGTCAATGGCGGCAAAGCTGCAGGAGTAAATGTTGCGATTAAAAGCACCAAAGATGCAGGAGTAAATGTTGTTCTCAACAGCGGCAAAGATGCAGGAGTAAATGTTGCGGTTAAAAGCACCAAAGCTGCAGGAGTAAATGTTGTGGTCAAAAGCACCAAAGCTGCAGCAGTAAATGTTGTGGTTAACAGCACCAAAGCTGCAGGAGTAAATGTTGTGGTTAACTGTGGCAAATTGGCAGGAGTAAATGTTGTCGTCAACAGCACCAAAGCTGCAGGAGTAAATGTTGTGGTCTACTGCACAAAATCTGCAGGAGTAAATGTTGTTGTCAAAAGCACCAAAGATGTAGGATTAAATGTTGTTGTCAACAGCACCAAAGATGTAGGAATAAATGTTGTGGTCAATGGCGGCAAAGCTGCAGGAGTAAATGTTGCGGTTAAAAGCACCAAAGATGCAGGAGTAAATGTTGTTGTCAACAGCAGCAAAGCTGCAGGAGTGAATGTTGCGGTTAAAAGCACCAAAGCTGCAGGATTAAATGTTGTGGTCAACAACACCAATGTTGCAGGAGTAAATGTTGCAGTCAACAGACCAAAGCTGCAGGAGTAAATGTTGTGGTCAGCAGCACCTAAGCTGCAGGAGTAAATGTTGTCGTCAACAGCAGCAAAGCTGCAGGAGTAAATGTTGTGGTTAACAGCACCAAAGCTGCAGGAGTAAATGTTGTGGCCGAAAACAGCAAACCTGCAGGATAAATGTGGTAAATAACGGCAAAGCTGCAGTTGTAAAAGCTGTTGTCAACAGCACCAAAGCTGCATGAGTAAATGTTGTGGACAACAGCACCAAAGCTGCAGTAGTAAATGTTGTGGTTAACAGCGGCAAAGCTGCAGGAGTAAATGTTGTGGTTAACAGCACCGAAGCTACAGGAGTAAATGTTGTGGTTAACAGCGGCAAAGCTGCAGTTCTAAATGTTGTGGTTAACAGCAACAAAGCTGCAGCAGTAAATGTTGTGGTCAAAAGCACCAAAGCTGCAGCAGTAAATGTTGTGGTTAACGGCGGCAAAGCTGCAGGAGTAAATGTTGTGGTCAACCGCACCAAAGCTGCACGATTAAATGTTGTGGTCAACAGCACCAAAGCTGCAGGAGTAAATGTTGTGGTCAACAGCGGCAAAGCTGCAGGAGTAAATGTTGTGGTCAACAGCACCAAAGCAGCTGGAGTAAATGTTGTGGTCAACAGCACCAAAGCAGCTGGAGTAAATGTTGTGGTCAACAGCACCAAAGATGTAGGATTAAATGTTGTTGTTAACAGCACCACAGCTGCAGGAGTTAAAGTTGTGGTTAACAGCGGCAAAGCTGCAGGAGTAAATGTTGTGGTTAACAGCACCGAAGCTACAGGAGTAAATGTTGTGGTCAACAGCACCAAAGCTGCAGGAGTAAATGTTGTGGTCAACAGCAGCAAAGCTGCAGGAGAAAATGTTGTAGTTAAAAGCACCAAAGCTGCAGGAGTAAATGTTGTAGTTAAAAGCACCAAAGCTGCAGGAGTAAATGTTGTGGTCAACAGCACCAATGTTGCAGGAGTAAATGTTGTGGTCAATTGCACCAAAGCTGCAGGAGTAATTGTTGTGGATAACAGCGGCAAAGCTGCAGGAGTAAAATTTGTGGAAAACAGCACCATAGCTGCAAGTGTAAATGTAGTGGTCAACAACGGCAAAGCTGCAGGAGTAAATGTTGTGGACGAAAACAGAAAAGATGCTGTCATAAATGTTGTGGTCAACAGCACCAAAGCTGCAGGTGTAAATGTTGTGGTCAATGGCGGCAAAGCTGCAGGAGTAAATGTTGCGGTTAAAAGCACCAAAGATGCAGGAGTAAATGTTGTTCTCAACAGCGGCAAAGCTGCAGGAGTAAATGTTGCGGTCAAAAGCACCAAAGCTGCAGGAGTAAATGTTGTGGTCAAAAGCACCAATGCTGCAGCAGTAAATGTTGTGGTTAACAGCACCAAAGCTGCAGGAGTAAATGTTGTGGTTAACAGCACCAACGCTGCAGGAGTAAATGTTGCGGTTAAAAGCACCAAAGCTGCAGGAGTAAATGTTGTGGTCAAAAGCACCAAAGCTGCAGCAGTAAATGTTGTGGCTAACAGCACCAAAGCTGCAGGAGTAAATGTTGTCGTCAACAGCACCAAAGCTGCAGGAGTAAATGTTGTGGTCAACAGCTGCACAGCTGCAGGAGTAAATGTTGTGGATAACTGTGGCAAATTGGCAGGAGTAAATGTCGTCAACAGCACCAAAGCTGCAGGAGTAAATGTTGTGGTCTACTGCACAAAATCTGCAGGAGTAAATGTTGTTGTCAAAAGCGCCAAAGATGTAGGATTAAATGTTGTTGTCAACAGCACCAAAGATGTAGGATTAAATGTTGTGGTTAACAGCGGCAAAGCTGCAGGAGTAAATGTTGTGCTCAACAGCACCAAAGATGCAGGAGTAAATGTTGTGGTCAATGGCGGCAAAGCTGCAGGAGTAAATGTTGCGGTTAAAAGCACCAAAGATGCAGGAGTAAATGTTGTGGTCAACAGCGGCAAAGCTGCAGGAGTGAATGTTGCGGTTAAAAGCACCAAAGCTGCAGGATTAAATGTTGTGGTCAACAACACCAATGTTGCAGGAGTAAATGTTGCAGTCAACAGACCAAAGCTGCAGGAGTAAATGTTGTGGTCAACAGCACCAAAGCTGCAGGAGTAAATGTTGTTGTCAACAGCACCAAAGCTGCAGGAGAAAATTTTGTGGTCAACAGCACCAAAGCTGCAGGAGTAAATGTTCTGGTCAACAGCTGCAAAGCTGCAGGAGTAAATGTTGTTGTCAACAGCACCAAAGCTGCAGGAGTAAATGTTGCGGTCAACAGCTGCAAAGCTGCAGGAGTAAATGTTGTGGTCAACAGCTGCAAAGCTGCAGGTGTAAATGTTGCAGTCAATAGACCAAAGCTGCAGGAGTAAATGTTGTGGTCAACAGCGGCAAAGCTGCAGGAGTAAATGTTGTTGTCAACAGCACCAAAGATGTAGGATTAAATGTTGTGGTTAACAGCGGCAAAGCTGCAGGAGTAAATGTTGTTGTCAACAGCACCACAGCTGCAGTAGTAAATGTTGTGGTTAACAGCGGCAAAGCTGCAGGAGTAAATGTTGTGGTTAACAGCGGCAAAGCTGCAGGAGTAAATGTTGTGGTTAACAGCACCGAAGCTGCAGGAGTAAATGTTGTGGTTAACAGCACCAAAGCTGCAGCAGTAAATGTTGTGGTCAACCACACCAAAGCTGCACGATTAAATGTTGTGGTCAACAGCACCAAAGCTGCAGGAGTAAATGTTGTGGTCGATAACGGCAAAGCTGCAGGAGTAAATGTTGTGGATAACTGTGGCAAATTGGCAGGAGTAAATGTTGTCGTCAACAGCACCAAAGCTGCTGGAGTAAATGTTGTGGTCTACTGCACAAAACCTGCAGGAGTAAATGTGGTAAACAACGGCAAAGCTGCAGTTGTAAAAGCTGTTATCAACAGCACCAAAGCTGCATGAGTAAATGTTGTGGACAACAGCACCAAAGCTGCAGGATTAAATGTTGTGGTCAACAACACCAATGTTGCAGGAGTAAATGTTGCAGTCAACAGACCAAAGCTGCAGGAGTAAATGTTGTGGTCAGCAGCACCTAAGCTGCAGGAGTAAATGTTGTGGCCGAAAACAGCAAACCTGCAGGAGTAAATGTGGTAAACAACCGCAAAGCTGCAGTTCTAAAAGCTGTTGTCAACAGCACCAAAGCTGCATGAGTAAATGTTGTCGTTAACAGCACCAAAGATGCAGGAGTAAATGTTGTGGTCGAAAACGACAAAGCAGCAGGAGAAAATGTTGTGGTCAAAAGCACCAAAGCTGCAGGAGTAAATGTTGTGGGCGAAAACGGCAAAGCTGCAGGAGTAAATGTTGTGGTCAACAGCACCAATGTTGCAGGAGTAAATGTTGCGGTCAACAGACCAAATCTGCTGGAGTAAATGTTGTGGTCATCAGCACCAAAGCCGCAGGATTAAATGTTGTGTTCGAAACAGCAAAGATGCAGTCGTAAATGTTGTGGTCAACAGCAACAAGCTGCAGGAGTAAATGTTATGGTCAATTGCACCAAAGCTGCAGGAGTAATTGTTGTGGATAACAGCGGCAAAGATGCAGGAGTAAAATTTGTGGAAAACAGCACCATAGCTGCAAGTATAAATGTTGTGGTCAACAACGGCAAAGCTGCAGGAGTTAATGTTGTCGTTAACAGCACCAAAGCTGCAGTAGTAAATGTTGTAGTCAACAGCACCAAAGCTGCAGGAGTAAATGTTGTGGTGAACAGCACCAAAGCTGCAGGTGTAAATGTTGTGGTCAATGCCGGCAAAGCTGCGGGAGTAAATGTGGCGGTTAAAAGCACCAAAGCTGCAGGAGTAAATGTTGTGGTCAACAGCGGCAAAGCTGCAGGAGTAAATGTTGTGGTTAACAGCGGCAAAGCTGCAGGAGTAAATGTTGTGGTTAACAGCACCAAAGCTGCAGGAGTAAATGTTGTGGTTAACAGCACCAAAGCTGCAGGAGTAAATGTTGTGGCCGAAAACAGCAAACCGGCAGGAGTAAATGTGGTAAACAACCGCAAAGCTGCAGTTCTAAAAGCTGTTGTCAACAGCACCAAAGCTGCATGAGTAAATGTTGTCGTTAACAGCACCAAAGCTGCAGGAGTAAATGTTGTGGTCGATAACGGCAAAGCTGCAGTAGTAAATGATGGAGTCAACAGCACCAAAGCTGTAGGAGTAAATGTTGTAGTCAACAGCACCAAAGCTGCAGGTGAAAAAATGTTGTAGTTAACTGCGGCAAAGCTGCAGGAGTGAATGTTGTGGAGAACTGCAGCAAAGCTGCAGGAGTAAATGTTGTGGTCAACAGCACCAATGTTGCAGGAGTAAATGTTGCGGTCAACAGACCAAATCTGCTGGAGTAAATGTTGTGGTCATCAGCACCAAAGCCGCAGGATTAAATGTTGTGTTCGAAACAGCAAAGATGCAGTCGTAAATGTTGTGGTCAACAGCAACAAAGCTGCAGGAGTAAATGTTATGGTCAATTGCACCAAAGCTGCAGGAGTAAATGTTGTGGATAACAGCGGCAAAGATGCAGTCGTAAATGTTGTGGTCAACAGCAACAAAGCTGCAGGAGTAAATGTTATGGTCAACAGCACCAAAGCTGCAGGAGTAAATGTTGTGGTCGATAACGGCAAAGCTGCAGGAGTAAATGTTGTGGATAACTGTGGCAAATTGGCAGAAGTAAATGTTGTCGTCAACAGCACCAAAGCTGCTGGAGTAAATGTTGTGGTCTACTGCACAAAACCTGCAGGAGTAAATGTGGTAAACAACGGCAAAGCTGCAGTTGTAAAAGCTGTTGTCAACAGCACCAAAGCTGCATGAGTAAATGTTGTGGACAACAGCACCAAAGCTGCAGGATTAAATGTTGTGGTCAACAACACCAATGTTGCAGGAGTAAATGTTGCAGTCAACAGACCAAAGCTGCAGGAGTAAATGTTGTGGTCAGCAGCACCTAAGCTGCAGGAGTAAATGTTGTGGCCGAAAACAGCAAACCTGCAGGAGTAAATGTGGTAAACAACCGCAAAGCTGCAGTTCTAAAAGCTGTTGTCAACAGCACCAAAGCTGCATGAGTAAATGTTGTCGTTAACAGCACCAAAGCTGCAGGAGTAAATGTTGTGGTCGATAACGGCAAAGCTGCAGTAGTAAATGATGGAGTCAACAGCACCAAAGATGCAGGAGTAAATGTTGTGGGCGAAAACGGCAAAGCTGCAGGAGTAAATGTTGTGGTCAACAGCACCAATGTTGCAGGAGTAAATGTTGTGGTGAACAGCACCAAAGCTGCAGGTGTAAATGTTGTGGTCAATGCCGGCAAAGCTGCAGGAGTTAATGTTGTCGTTAACAGCACCAAAGCTGCAGTAGTAAATGTTGTAGTCAACAGCACCAAAGCTGCAGGAGTAAATGTTGTGGTGAACAGCACCAAAGCTGCAGGTGTAAATGTTGTGGTCAATGCCGGCAAAGCTGCGGGAGTAAATGTGGCGGTTAAAAGCACCAAAGCTGCAGGAGTAAATGTTGTGGTCAACAGCGGCAAAGCTGCAGGAGTAAATGTTGTGGTTAACAGCGGCAAAGCTGCAGGAGTAAATGTTGTGGTTAACAGCACCAAAGCTGCAGGAGTAAAAGTTGTGGTTAACAGCACCAAAGCTGCAGGAGTAAATGTTGTGGCCGAAAACAGCAAACCGGCAGGAGTAAATGTGGTAAACAACCGCAAAGCTGCAGTTCTAAAAGCTGTTGTCAACAGCACCAAAGCTGCATGAGTAAATGTTGTCGTTAACAGCACCAAAGCTGCAGGAGTAAATGTTGTGGTCGATAACGGCAAAGCTGCAGTAGTAAATGATGGAGTCAACAGCACCAAAGCTGTAGGAGTAAATGTTGTAGTCAACAGCACCAAAGCTGCAGGTGAAAAAATGTTGTAGTTAACTGCGGCAAAGCTGCAGGAGTGAATGTTGTGGAGAACTGCAGCAAAGCTGCAGGAGTAAATGTTGTGGTCAACAGCACCAATGTTGCAGGAGTAAATGTTGCGGTCAACAGACCAAATCTGCTGGAGTAAATGTTGTGGTCATCAGCACCAAAGCCGCAGGATTAAATGTTGTGTTCGAAACAGCAAAGATGCAGTCGTAAATGTTGTGGTCAACAGCAACAAAGCTGCAGGAGTAAATGTTATGGTCAATTGCACCAAAGCTGCAGGAGTAAATGTTGTGGATAACAGCGGCAAAGATGCAGTCGTAAATGTTGTGGTCAACAGCAACAAAGCTGCAGGAGTAAATGTTATGGTCAACAGCACCAAAGCTGCAGGAGTAAATGTTGTGGTCGATAACGGCAAAGCTGCAGGAGTAAATGTTGTGGATAACTGTGGCAAATTGGCAGAAGTAAATGTTGTCGTCAACAGCACCAAAGCTGCTGGAGTAAATGTTGTGGTCTACTGCACAAAACCTGCAGGAGTAAATGTGGTAAACAACGGCAAAGCTGCAGTTGTAAAAGCTGTTGTCAACAGCACCAAAGCTGCATGAGTAAATGTTGTGGACAACAGCACCAAAGCTGCAGGATTAAATGTTGTGGTCAACAACACCAATGTTGCAGGAGTAAATGTTGCAGTCAACAGACCAAAGCTGCAGGAGTAAATGTTGTGGTCAGCAGCACCTAAGCTGCAGGAGTAAATGTTGTGGCCGAAAACAGCAAACCTGCAGGAGTAAATGTGGTAAACAACCGCAAAGCTGCAGTTCTAAAAGCTGTTGTCAACAGCACCAAAGCTGCATGAGTAAATGTTGTCGTTAACAGCACCAAAGCTGCAGGAGTAAATGTTGTGGTCGATAACGGCAAAGCTGCAGTAGTAAATGATGGAGTCAACAGCACCAAAGATGCAGGAGTAAATGTTGTGGGCGAAAACGGCAAAGCTGCAGGAGTAAATGTTGTGGTCAACAGCACCAATGTTGCAGGAGTAAATGTTGCGGTCAACAGACCAAATCTGCTGGAGTAAATGTTGTGGTCATCAGCACCAAAGCCGCAGGATTAAATGTTGTGTTCGAAACAGCAAAGATGCAGTCGTAAATGTTGTGGTCAACAGCAACAAAGCTGCAGGAGTAAATGTTATGGTCAATTGCACCAAAGCTGCAGGAGTAAATGTTGTGGATAACAGCGGCAAAGATGCAGTCGTAAATGTTGTGGTCAACAGCAACAAAGCTGCAGGAGTAAATGTTATGGTCAACAGCACCAAAGCAGCAGGAGTAAATGTTGTGGTCGATAACGGCAAAGCTGCAGGAGTAAATGTTGTGGATAACTGTGGCAAATTGGCAGGAGTAAATGTTGTTGTCAACAGCACCAAAGCTGCTGGAGTAAATGTTGTGGTCTACTGCACAAAACCTGCAGGAGTAAATGTGGTAAACAATGGCAAAGCTGCAGTTGTAAAAGCTGTTGTCAACAGCACCAAAGCTGCATGAGTAAATGTTGTGGACAACAGCACCAAAGCTGCAGGATTAAATGTTGTGGTCAACAACACCAATGTTGCAGGAGTAAATGTTGCAGTCAACAGACCAAAGCTGCAGGAGTAAATGTTGTGGTCAGCAGCACCTAAGCTGCAGGAGTAAATGTTGTGGCCGAAAACAGCAAACCTGCAGGAGTAAATGTGGTAAACAACCGCAAAGCTGCAGTTCTAAAAGCTGTTGTCAACAGCACCAAAGCTGCAGGAGTAAATGTTGTGGTCAACAGCACCAATGTTGCAGGAGTAAATGTTGCGGTCAACAGACCAAATCTGCTGGAGTAAATGTTGTGGTCATCAGCACCAAAGCCGCAGGATTAAATGTTGTGTTCGAAACAGCAAAGATGCAGTCGTAAATGTTGTGGTCAACAGCAACAAAGCTGCAGGAGTAAATGTTATGGTCAATTGCACCAAAGCTGCAGGAGTAATTGTTGTGGATAACAGCGGCAAAGATGCAGGAGTAAAATTTGTGGAAAACAGCACCATAGCTGCAAGTATAAATGTTGTGGTCAACAGCGGCAAAGCTGCAGGAGTTAATGTTGTAGTTAACAGCACCAAAGCTGCAGGAGTAAATGTTGTCGTTAACAGCACCAAAGCTGCAGTAGTAAATGTTGTAGTCAACAGCACCAAAGCTGCAGGAGTAAATGTTGTGGTGAACAGCACCAAAGCTGCAGGTGTAAATGTTGTGGTCAATGGCGGCAAAGCTGCAGGAGTAAATGTGGCGGTTAAAAGCACCAAAGCTGCAGGAATAAATGTTGTGGTTAACAGCGACAAAGCTGCAGGAGTAAATGTTGTGGTTAACAGCACCAAAGCTGCAGGAGTAAATGTTGTGGTCAACAGCGGCAAAGCTGCAGGAGTAAATGTTGTGGTTAACAGCGGCAAAGCTGCAGGAGTAAATGTTGTGGTTAACAGCACCAAAGCTGCAGGAGTAAATGTTGTGGTTAACAGCACCAAAGCTGCAGGAGTAAATGTTGTGGCCGAAAACAGCAAACCGGCAGGAGTAAATGTGGTAAACAACCGCAAAGCTGCAGTTCTAAAAGCTGTTGTCAACAGCACCAAAGCTGCATGAGTAAATGTTGTCGTTAACAGCACCAAAGCTGCAGGAGTAAATGTTGTGGTCGATAACGGCAAAGCTGCAGGAGTAAATGATGGAGTCAACAGCACCAAAGCTGTAGGAGTAAATGTTGTAGTCAACAGCACCAAAGCTGCAGGTGAAAAAATATTGTAGTTAACTGCGGCAAAGCTGCAGGAGTGAATGTTGTGGAGAACTGCAGCAAAGCTGCAGGAGTAAATGTAGTGGTCAACAGCACCAATGTTGCAGGAGTAAATGTTGCGGTCAACAGACCAAATCTGCTGGAGTAAATGTTGTGGTCATCAGCACCAAAGCAGCAGGATTAAATGTTGTGTTCGAAACAGCAAAGATGCAGTCGTAAATGTTGTGGTCAACAGCAACAAAGCTGCAGGAGTAAATGTTATGGTCAATTGCACCAAAGCTGCAGGAGTAAATGCTGTGGTCAACAGCACCAATGTTGCAGGAGTAAATGTTGTGGTCAACAGCACCAATGTTGCAGGAGTAAATGTTGCGGTCAACAGACCAAATCTGCTGGAGTAAATGTTGTGGTCATCAGCACCAAAGCCGCAGGATTAAATGTTGTATTCGAAACAGCAAAGATGCAGTCGTAAATGTTGCGGTCAACAGCAACAAAGCTGCAGGAGTAAATGTTATGGTCAATTGCACCAAAGCTGCAGCAGTAATTGTTGTGGATAACAGCGGCAAAGCTGCAGGAGTTAATGTTGTCGTTAACAGCACCAAAGCTGAAGGAGTAAATGTTGTGGTCGATAACGGCAAAGCTGCAGGAGAAAATGTTGTGGTCAAAAGCACCAAAGCTGCAGGAGAAAATTTTGCGGTCAGCAGCAACAAAGCTGCAGTAGTAAATGTTGTAGTCAACAGCACCAAAGCTGCAGGTGCAAATGATGTGGTCAAAAGCACTAAAGCTGCAGGAATAAATGTTGTGGTTAACAGCACCAAAGCTGCAGGAGTAAATGTTATGGTCAATTGCACCAAAGCTGCAGGAGTAATTGTTGTGGATAACAGCGGCAAAGCTGCAGGAGTAAATGTTGTGGTCAACAGCACGAAAGCTGCAGGTGTAAATGTTATGGTCATCAGCGGCAAACATGCAGGAGTAAATGTTGTGGTTAACAGCACCAAAGCTGTAGGAGTAAATGTTGTGGTTAACAGCACCAAAGCTGTAGGAGTAAATGTTGTGGTTAACAGCACCAAAGCATCAGGAGTAAATGTTGTGGTTAACAGCACCAAAGCTGCAGGAGTAAATGTTGTGGTTAACAGCACCAAAGCTGCAGGAGTAAATGTTGTGGTTAACAGCGGCAAAGCTGCAGGAGTAAATGTTGTGGTTAACAGCACCAAAGCTGCAGGAGTAAATGTTGTGGTTAACAGCGGCAAAGCTGCGAGTGTAAATGTTGTGGTCAACAGCACCAAAGCTGCAGGATTAAATGTTGTGTTCGAAACAGCAAAGAAGCAGTCGTAAATGTTGTGGTCAACAGCACCAAAGCTGCAGGATTAAATGTTGTGTTCGAAACAGCAAAGAAGCAGTCGTAAATGTTGTGGTCAACAGCACCAAAGTTGCAGGAGTAAATGTTGTGGTCATCAGCACCGAAGCAGCAGGATTAAATGTTGTGTTCGAAACAGCAAAGATGCAGTCGTAAATGTTGTGTTCAACAGCACCAAAGCTGCAGGAGTAAATGTTGTGGTCAACAGCACCAAAGCCGCAGGAGTAAATGTTGTAGTTAAAAGCACCAAAGCTGCAGGAATAAATGTTGTGGTCAACAGCACCAAAGCTGCTGGAGTAAATGTTGTGTTCGAAACAGCAAAGATGCAATCGTAAATGTTGTTGTCAACAGCAACAAAGCCGCAGGAGTAAATGTTATGGTTAACAGCACCAAAGCTGCAGGATTAAATGTTGTTGTCAACAGCACAAAAGCTGCAGGTGTAAATGTTATGGTCATCAGCGGCAAACATGCAGGAGTAAATGTTGTGGTTAACAGCACCAAAGAAGCAGGAGGAAATGTTGTGATTAACAGCGGCAAAGCTGCAGGAGTAAAATTTGTGGTCAACAGCACCATAGCTGCAGGAGCAAATGTTGTGGTCAACAGCACCAAAGCTGCAGGAGTAAATGTTGTAGTTAAAAGCACCAAAGCTGCAGGAATAAATGTTGTGGTCAACAGCACCTATGCTGCAGGAGTAAATGTGGTAAACAACGGCAAAGCTGCAGTTGTAAAAGCTGTTGTCAACAGCACCAAAGCTGCAGGAGTAAATGTTGTGGTTAACAGCGGCAAAGCTGCAGGATTAAGAGTTCTGGTAAACAGCACCAAAGTTGCAGAAGATAATGTTGTCGTTAACAGCACCAAAGCTGCAGGAGTAAATGTTGTGGTCGATAACGGCAAAGCTGCAGTAGTAAATGATGGAGTCAACAGCACCAAATATGCAGGAGTAAATGTTGTGGTCGAAAACGGCAAAGCAGCAGGAGAAAATGTTGTGGTCAAAAGCAACCAAAGCTGTAGGAGTAAATGTTGTAGTCAACAGCACCAAAGCTGCAGGTGAAAAAATGTTGTGGTTAACTGCGGCAAAGCTGCAGGAGTGAATGTTGTGGTCAAAAGCACCAAAACTGCAGGAGTAAATGTTGTGGTCAAAAGCACCAAAGCTGTAGGAGTAAATGTTGTAGTCAACAGCACCAAAGCTGCAGGTGAAAAAATGTTGTGGTTAACTGCGGCAAAGCTGCAGGAGTAAATGTTGTTGTCAACAGCACCAATGTTGCAGGAGTAAATGTTGCGGTCAACAGACCAAATCTGCTGGAGTAAATGTTGTGGTCATCAGCACCAAAGCCGCAGGATTAAATGTTGTGTTCGAAACAGCAAAGCTGCAGGAGTAAATGTTGTGGTCAACAGCACCAAAGCCGCAGGATTAGATGTTGTGTTCGAAACAGCAAAGATGCAGTCGTAAAAGTTGTGGTCAACAGCAACAAAGCTGCAGGAGTAAATGTTATGGTCAATTGCACCAAAGCTGCAGGAGTAATTGTTGTGGATAACAGCGGCAAAGCTGCAGGAGTAAAATTTGTGGTAAACAGCACCATAGCTGCAAGTATAAATGTTGTGGTCAACAGCGGCAAAGCTACAGGAGTTAATGTTGTCGTTAACAGCACCAAAGCTGCAGGAGTAAATGTTGTGGTCAAAAGCACCAAAGCTGCAGGAGAAAATTTTGCGGTCAGCAGCACCAAAGCTGCAGTAGTAAATGTTGTAGTCAACAGCACCAAAGCTGCAGGAGTAAATGTTGTGGGCGAAAACGGCAATGCTGCAGGAGAAAATGTTGTAGTCAACAGCACCAAAGCTGCAGGTGTAAATGTTGTGGTTAACAGCGACAAAGCTGCAGTTGTAAAAGCTGTTGTCAACAGCACCAAAGCTGCATGAGTAAATGTTGTGGACAACAGCACCAAAGCTGCAGGAGTAAATGTTGTGGTTAAAAGCACCAAAGCTGCAGGAGTAAATGTTGTGGTCAAAAGCACCAAAGCTGCAGCAGTAAATGTTGTGGTCAACAGCACCAAAGCTGCAGGAGTAAATGTTGTCGTTAACAGCACCAAAGCTGCAGGAGTAAATGTTGTGGTTAACTGCGGCAAAGCTGCAGGAGTGAATGTTGTGGTCAAAAGCACCAAATCTGCAGCAGTAAATGTTGTGGTCAACAGCACCAAAGCTGCAGGAGTAAATGTTGTCGTTAACAGCACCAAAGCTGCAGGAGTAAATGTTGTCGTTAACAGCACCAAAGCTGAAGTAGTAAATGTTGTGGTCAACAGCACCAAAGCTGCAGGAGTAAATGTTGTCGTTAACAGCACCAAAGCTGCAGGAGTAAATGTTATGGTCAATTGCAACAAAGCTGCAGGAGTAATTGTTGTGGATAACAGCGGCAAAGCTGCAGGATTAAGAGTTCTGGTAAACAGCACCAAAGCTGCAGGAGTAAATGTTGTGGTCAAAAGCAGCAAAGCTGCAGGAGTAAATGTTGTAGTCAACAGCACCAAAGTTGCAGGAGTAAATGTTGTGGTCAACAGCTACAAAGCTGCAGGAGTAAATGTTGTGGATAACTGTGGCAAATTGGCAGGAGTAAATGTTGTGGTCAACAGCAACAAAGCTGCAGGAGTAAATGTTGTGGTCAAAAGCACCAAAGCTGCAGGAGAAAATTTTGCGGTCAGCAGCACCAAAGCTGCAGTAGTAAATGTTGTAGTCAACAGCACCAAAGCTGCAGGTGTAAATGTCGTGGTTAACTGCGGCAAAGCTGCAGGAGTGAATGTTGTGGTCAAAAGCACCAAAGCTGCAGGAGTAAATGTTGTGGATAAAAGCACCAAAGCTGCAGGAATAAATGTTGTGGTTAACAGCGACAAAGCTGCAGTTGTAAAAGCTGTTGTCAACAGCACCAAAGCTGCATGACTAAATGTTGTGGTCAACAGCACCAAAGCTGCAGGATTAAATGTTGTTGTCAACAGCACAAAAGCTGCAGGAGTAAATGTTATGGTCATCAGCGGCAAACATGCAGGAGTAAATGTTGTGGTTAACAGCACCAAAGCTGCAGGAATAAATGTTGTGGTCAACAGCACCTATGCTGCAGGAGTAAATGTGGTAAACAACGGCAAAGCTGCAGTTGTAAAAGCTGTTGTCAACAGCACCAAAGCTGCAGGAGTAAATGTTGTGGACAACAGCACCAAAGCTGCATGAGTAAATGTTGTGGACAACAGCGGCAAAGCTGCAGGATTAAGAGTTCTGGTAAACAGCACCAAAGTTGCAGAAGATAATGTTGTCGTTAACAGCACCGAAGCTGTAGGAGTAAATGTTGTGGTTAACAGCACCAAAGCTGTAGGAGTAAATGTTGTGGTCAACAGCAACAAAGCTGCAGGAGTAAATGTTGTGGTTAACAGCACCAAAGCTGCAGGAGTAAATGTTGTGGTTAACAGCCGCAAAGCTGCGAGTGTAAATGTTGTGGTCAACAGCACCAAAGCCGCAGGATTTAATGTTGTGTTCGAAACAGCAAAGAAGCAGTCGTAAATGTTGTGGTCAACAGTACCAAAGCTGCAGGAGTAAATGTTGTGGTCATCAGCACCAAAGCCGTAGGATTAAATGTTGTGTTCGAAACACCAAAGATGCAGTCGTAAATGTTGTGGTTAACAGTACCAAAGCTGCAGGAGTAACTGTTGTGGTCAACAGCACGAATGCTGCAGGAGTAAATGTTGTGGTCAACAGCACCAAAGCTGCAGGAGTAAATGTTGTGGTTAACAGCACCAAAGCTGCAGGAGTAAATGTTGTGGTCAACAGCACCAAACCTGCAGGAGTAAATGTTGTGGTCAACAGCACCAAAGCTGCAGGAGTAAATGTTGTGGTCAACAGCACCAAAGCTGCAGGAGTAAATGTTGTGGTTAACATCACCAAAGCTGCAGGAGTAAATGTTGTGGTCAACAGCACCAAAGCTGCAGGAGTAAAATTTGTGGTCAACAGCACCATAGCTGCAACTGTAAATGTTGTGGTCAACAGCACCAAAACTGCAGGAGTAAATGTTGTGGTCAACAGCACCAAAGCTGCAGGAGTAAATGTTGTGGTCAACAGCACCAAAGCTGCAGGAGTAAATGTTGTGGTCAACAGCACCAAAGCTGCAGGAGTAAATGTTGTGGTCAACAGCACCAAAGCTGCAGGAGTAAATGTTGTGGTCAACAGCGGCAAAGCTGCAGGAGTAAATGTTGTGGTCAACAGCGGCAAAGCTGCAGGAGTAAATGTTGTGGTCAACAGCGGCAAAGCTGCAGGAGTAAATGTTGTGGTCAACAGCGGCAAAGCTGCAGGAGTAAATGTTGTGGTCAACAGCGGCAAAGCTGCAGGAGTAAATGTTGTGGTCAACAGCGGCAAAGCTGCAGGAGTAAATGTTGTGGTCAACAGCGGCAAAGCTGCAGGAGTAAATGTTGTGGTCAACAGCACCAAAGCTGCAGGAGTAAATGTTGTGGTCAACAGCGGCAAAGCTGCAGGAGTAAATGTTGTGGTCAACAGCGGCAAAGCTGCAGGAGTAAATGTTGTGGTCAACAGTGGCAAAGCTGCAGGAGTAAATGTTGTGGTCAACAGCGGCAAAGCTGCAGGAGTAAATGTTGTGGTCAACAGCACCAAAGCTGCATGAGTAAATGTTGTGGTCAACAGCACCAAAGCTGCAGGAGTAAATGTTGTGGTCAACAGCGGCCAAGCTGCAGGAGTAAATGTTGTGGTCAACAGCGGCAAAGCTGCAGGAGTAAATGTTGTGGTCAACAGCACCAAAGCTTCAGGAGTAAATGTTGTGGAGAACAGCACCAAAGCTGCATGAGTAAATGTTGTTGTCAACAGCACCAAAGCTGCAGGAGTAAATGTTGTGGTTAACAGCACCAAAGCTGCATGAGTAAATGTTGTTGTCAACAGCACCAAAGCTGCAGGAGTAAATGTTGTGGTCAACAGCACCAAAGCTTCAGGAATAAATGTTGTAGTCAACAGCACCAAAGCTTCAGGAGTAAATATTGTGGTCAACAGCACCAAAGCTGCAGGAGTAAATGTTGTAGTCAACAGCGGCAAAGCTGCAGGAGTAAATGTTGTGGTCAACAGCACCAAAGCTGCAGGAATAAATGTTGTGGTTAACAGCGACAAAGCTGCAGTTGTAAAAGCTGTTGTCAACAGCACCAAAGCTGCATGACTAAATGTTGTGGTCAACAGCACCAAAGCTGCAGGATTAAATGTTGTTGTCAACAGCACAAAAGCTGCAGGAGTAAATGTTATGGTCATCAGCGGCAAACATGCAGGAGTAAATGTTGTGGTTAACAGCACCAAAGCTGCAGGAATAAATGTTGTGGTCAACAGCACCTATGCTGCAGGAGTAAATGTGGTAAACAACGGCAAAGCTGCAGTTGTAAAAGCTGTTGTCAACAGCACCAAAGCTGCAGGAGTAAATGTTGTGGACAACAGCACCAAAGCTGCATGAGTAAATGTTGTGGACAACAGCGGCAAAGCTGCAGGATTAAGAGTTCTGGTAAACAGCACCAAAGTTGCAGAAGATAATGTTGTCGTTAACAGCACCGAAGCTGTAGGAGTAAATGTTGTGGTTAACAGCACCAAAGCTGTAGGAGTAAATGTTGTGGTCAACAGCAACAAAGCTGCAGGAGTAAATGTTGTGGTTAACAGCACCAAAGCTGCAGGAGTAAATGTTGTGGTTAACAGCCGCAAAGCTGCGAGTGTAAATGTTGTGGTCAACAGCACCAAAGCCGCAGGATTTAATGTTGTGTTCGAAACAGCAAAGAAGCAGTCGTAAATGTTGTGGTCAACAGTACCAAAGCTGCAGGAGTAAATGTTGTGGTCATCAGCACCAAAGCCGTAGGATTAAATGTTGTGTTCGAAACACCAAAGATGCAGTCGTAAATGTTGTGGTTAACAGTACCAAAGCTGCAGGAGTAACTGTTGTGGTCAACAGCACGAATGCTGCAGGAGTAAATGTTGTGGTCAACAGCACCAAAGCTGCAGGAGTAAATGTTGTGGTTAACAGCACCAAAGCTGCAGGAGTAAATGTTGTGGTCAACAGCACCAAACCTGCAGGAGTAAATGTTGTGGTCAACAGCACCAAAGCTGCAGGAGTAAATGTTGTGGTCAACAGCACCAAAGCTGCAGGAGTAAATGTTGTGGTTAACATCACCAAAGCTGCAGGAGTAAATGTTGTGGTCAACAGCACCAAAGCTGCAGGAGTAAAATTTGTGGTCAACAGCACCATAGCTGCAACTGTAAATGTTGTGGTCAACAGCACCAAAACTGCAGGAGTAAATGTTGTGGTCAACAGCACCAAAGCTGCAGGAGTAAATGTTGTGGTCAACAGCACCAAAGCTGCAGGAGTAAATGTTGTGGTCAACAGCACCAAAGCTGCAGGAGTAAATGTTGTGGTCAACAGCACCAAAGCTGCAGGAGTAAATGTTGTGGTCAACAGCGGCAAAGCTGCAGGAGTAAATGTTGTGGTCAACAGCGGCAAAGCTGCAGGAGTAAATGTTGTGGTCAACAGCGGCAAAGCTGCAGGAGTAAATGTTGTGGTCAACAGCGGCAAAGCTGCAGGAGTAAATGTTGTGGTCAACAGCGGCAAAGCTGCAGGAGTAAATGTTGTGGTCAACAGCGGCAAAGCTGCAGGAGTAAATGTTGTGGTCAACAGCGGCAAAGCTGCAGGAGTAAATGTTGTGGTCAACAGCACCAAAGCTGCAGGAGTAAATGTTGTGGTCAACAGCGGCAAAGCTGCAGGAGTAAATGTTGTGGTCAACAGCGGCAAAGCTGCAGGAGTAAATGTTGTGGTCAACAGTGGCAAAGCTGCAGGAGTAAATGTTGTGGTCAACAGCGGCAAAGCTGCAGGAGTAAATGTTGTGGTCAACAGCACCAAAGCTGCATGAGTAAATGTTGTGGTCAACAGCACCAAAGCTGCAGGAGTAAATGTTGTGGTCAACAGCGGCCAAGCTGCAGGAGTAAATGTTGTGGTCAACAGCGGCAAAGCTGCAGGAGTAAATGTTGTGGTCAACAGCACCAAAGCTTCAGGAGTAAATGTTGTGGAGAACAGCACCAAAGCTGCATGAGTAAATGTTGTTGTCAACAGCACCAAAGCTGCAGGAGTAAATGTTGTGGTTAACAGCACCAAAGCTGCATGAGTAAATGTTGTTGTCAACAGCACCAAAGCTGCAGGAGTAAATGTTGTGGTCAACAGCACCAAAGCTTCAGGAATAAATGTTGTAGTCAACAGCACCAAAGCTTCAGGAGTAAATATTGTGGTCAACAGCACCAAAGCTGCAGGAGTAAATGTTGTAGTCAACAGCGGCAAAGCTGCAGGAGTAAATGTTGTGGTCAACAGCACCAAAGCTGCAGGAGTAAATGTTGTGGTCAACAGCGGCAAAGCTGCAGGAGTAAATGTTGTGGTCAACAGCAGCAACGCTGCAGGAATAAATGTTGTGGTCAACAGCGGCAAAGCTGCAGGAGTAAATGTTGTGGTCAACAGCGGCAAAGCTGCAGGAGTAAATGTTGTAGTCAACAGCGGCAAAGCTGCAGGAGTAAATGTTGTGGTCAACAGCACCAAAGCTGCAGGAGTAAATGTTGTGGTCAACAGCGGCAAAGCTGCAGGAGTAAATGTTGTGGTCAACAGCACCAAAGCTGCAGGAGTAAATGTTGTAGTCAACAGCGGCAAAGCTGCAGGAGTAAATGTTCTGGTCAACAGCAGCAACGCTGCAGGAGTAAATGTTGTGGTCAACAGCAGCAACGCTGCAGGAATAAATGTTGTGGTCAACAGCGGCAAAGCTGTAGGAGTAAATGTTGTGGTCAACAGCACCAAAGCTGCAGGAGTAAATGTTGTGGTCAACATCACCAAAGCTGCAGGAGTAAATGTTGTAGTCAACAGCACCAAAGCTGCAGGAGTAAATGTTGTAGTCAACAGCGGCAAAGCTGCATGAGTAACTGTTGTTGTCAACAGCGGCAAAGCTGCAGGAGTAAATGTTGTGGTCAACAGCGGCAAAGCTGCAGGAGTAAATGTTGTGGTCAACAGCAGCAAAGCTGCAGGACTAAATGTTGTGGTCAACAGCGGCAAAGCTGCAGGAGTAAATGTTGTGGTCAACAGCAGCAAAGCTGCAGGAGTAAATGTTGTGGTCAACAGCACCAAAGCTGCATGAGTAAATGTTGTGGTCAACAGCACCAAAGCTGCAGGAGTAAATGTTGTGGTCAACAGCGGCAAAGCTGCAGGAGTAAATGTTGTGGTCAACAGCGGCAAAGCTGCAGGAGTAAATGTTGTGGTCAACAGCACCAAAGCTTCAGGAGTAAATGTTGTGGTCAACAGCACCAAAGATGCATGAGTAAATGTTGTGGTCAACAGCACCAAAGCTGCAGGAGTAAATGTTGTGGTCAACAGCGGCAAAGCTGCAGAAGTAAATGTTGTGGTCAACAGCGGCAAAGCTGCAGGAGTATATGTTGTGGTCAACAGCACCAAAGCTGCAGGAGTAAAATTTGTGGTCAACAGCACCATAGCTGCAAGTGTAAATGTTGTGGTCAACAGCACCAAAGCTGCAGGAGTAAATGTTGTGGTCAACAGCACCAAAGCTGCAGGAGTAAAATTTGTGGTCAACAGCACCAAAGCTGCAAGTGTAAATGTTGTGGTGAACAGCAACAAAGCTGCAGGAGTAAATGTTATGGTCAATTGCAACAAAGCTGCAGGAGTAATTGTTGTGAATAACAGCGGCAAAGCTGCAGGAGTAAATGTTATAGTCAATTGCAACAAAGCTGCAGGATTAAGAGTTCTGGTAAACAGCACCAAAGCTGCAGGAGTAAATGTTGTAGTCAACAGCACGAAAGCTGCAGGAGTTAATGTTGTGGATAACTGTGGCAAATTGGCAGGATTAAATGTTGTGGCTAACAGTAACAATACTGCAGGAGTAAATGTTCTGGTCGAAAACGACAAAGATGCAGTCGTAAATGTTGTGGTCAACAGCACCAAGGCTGCAGGAGTAAATGTTGTGGTCAACAGCGACAAAACTGCAGGAGTAAATGTTCTGGTCAACAGCGGCAAAGCTGCAGGAGTAAATGTTGTGGTCAACAGCACCAAAGCTGCAGGAGTAAATGTTCTGGTCAACAGCACCAAATATGCAGGAGTAAATGTTGTGGTCAAAAGCAACCAAAGCTGTAGGAGTAAATGTTGTAGTCAACAGCACCAAAGCTGCAGGTGAAACAATGTTGTGGTTAACTGCGGCAAAGCTGCAGGACTGAATGTTGTGGTCAAAAGCACCAAAACTGCAGGAGTAAATGTTGTGGTCAAAAGCACCAAAGCTGTAGGAGTAAATGTTGTAGTCAACAGCACCAAAGCTGCAGGTGAAAAAATGTTGTGGTTAACTGCGGCAAAGCTGCAGGAGTAAATGTTGTTGTCAACAGCACCAATGTTGCAGGAGTAAATGTTGTGGTCAACAGCACCAAAGCTGCAGGAGTAAATGTTGTGGTCAACAGCACCAAAGCTGCAGGAGTAAATGTTCTGGTCAACAGCACCAAAGCTGCAGGAGTAAATGTTGTGGTCAACAGACCAAATCTGCTGGAGTAAATGTTGTGGTCATCAGCACCAAAGCCGCAGCATTAAATGTTGTGTTCGAATCAGCAAAGCTGCAGGAGTAAATGTTGTGGTCAACAGCACCAAAGCCGCAGGATTAGATGTTGTGTTCGAAACAGCAAAGATGCAGTCGTAAAAGTTGTGGTCAACAGCAACAAAGCTGCAGGAGTAAATGTTGTGGATAACAGCGGCAAAGCTGCAGGAGTAAAATTTGTGGTAAACAGCACCATAGCTGCAAATATAAATGTTGTGGTCAACAGCGGCAAAGCTGCAGGAGTTAATGTTGTGGTCAAAAGCACCAAAGCTGCAGGAGTAAAAATTATGGTCAACAGCGGCAAAACTGCAGGAGTAAATGTTGTGGTCAACAGCACCAAAGCTGCTGGAGTAAATGTTGTAGTCAACAGCACCAAAGCTGCAGGAGTAAATGTTGTGGTCAACAGCACCAAAGCTTCAGGAGTAAATGTTGTGGTCAACAGCGGCAAAGCTGCAGGAGTAAATGTTGTGGTCAACAGCGGCAAAGCTGCAGGAGTAAATGTTGTGGTCAACAGCACCAAAGCTACAGGAGTAAATGTTGTGGTCAACAGCACCAAAGCTGCAGGAGTAAATGTTGTGGTCAACAGCGGCAAAGCTGCAGGAGTAAATGTTGCAGTCAACAGCACCAAAGCTACAGGAGTAAATGTTGTGGTCAACAGCACCAAAGCTGCAGGAGTAAATGTTGTGGTCAACAGCGGCAAAGCTGCAGGAGTAAATGTTGTGGTCAACAGCGGCAAAGCTGCAGGAGTAAATGTTGTGGTCAAAAGCACCAAAGCTGCAGGTGTAAATGTTGTGGATAACAGTGGCAAAGCTGCAGGAGTAAATGTTGTGTTCAACAGCACCAAAGCTGCAGGAGTAAATGTTGTGGTCAACAGCACCAAAGCTGCAGGAGTAAATGTTGTGGTCAACAGCGGCCAAGCTGCAGGAGTAAATGTTGTGGTCAACAGCGGCAAAGCTGCAGGAGTAAATGTTGTGGTCAACTGCACCAAATCTTCAGGAGTAAATGTTGTGGAGAACAGCACCAAAGCTGCAGGAGTAAATGTTGTTGTCAACAACACCAAAGCTGCAGGAGTACATTTTGTGGTTAACAGCACCAAAGCTGCAGGAGTAAATGTTGTGGTTAACAGCACCAAAGCTTCAGGAGTAAAAGTTGTGGTCAACAACACCAAAGCTTCAGGAATAAATGTTGTGGTCAACAGCACCAAAGCTTCAGGAGTAAATGTTGTGGTCAACAGCACCAAAGCTGCAGGAGTAAATGTTGTAGTCAACAGCGGCAAAGCTGCAGGAGTAAATGTTGTGGTTAACAGCACCAAAGCTTCAGGAGTAAAAGTTGTGGTTAACAGCACCAAAGCTTCAGGAGTAAAAGTTGTGGTCAACAGCACCAAAGCTTCAGGAATAAATGTTGTGGTCAACAGCACCAAAGCTTCAGGAGTAAATGTTGTGGTCAACAGCACCAAAGCTGCAGGAGTAAATGTTGTAGTCAACAGCGGCAAAGCTGCAGGAGTAAATGTTGTGGTTAACAGCACCAAAGCTGCAGGAGTAAATGTTGTAGTCAACAGCACCAAAGCTGCAGGAGTAAATGTTGTAGTCAACAGCGGCAAAGCTGCAGGAGTAAATGTTGTGGTCAACAGCAGCAAAGCTGCAGGAGTCAATGTTGTGGTTAACAGCACCAAAGCTGCAGGAGTAAATGTTGTAGTCAACAGCACCAAAGCTGCAGGAGTAAATGTTGTGGTCAACAGCACCAAAGCTGCAGGAGTAAATGTTCTGGTCGAAAACGACAAAGATGCAGTCGTAAATGTTGTGGTCAACAGCACCAAGGCTGCAGGAGTAAATGTTGTGGTCAACAGCGACAAAACTGCAGGAGTAAATGTTCTGGTCAACAGCGGCAAAGCTGCAGGAGTAAATGTTGTGGTCAACAGCACCAAAGCTGCAGGAGTAAATGTTCTGGTCAACAGCACCAAATATGCAGGAGTAAATGTTGTGGTCAAAAGCAACCAAAGCTGTAGGAGTAAATGTTGTAGTCAACAGCACCAAAGCTGCAGGTGAAACAATGTTGTGGTTAACTGCGGCAAAGCTGCAGGACTGAATGTTGTGGTCAAAAGCACCAAAACTGCAGGAGTAAATGTTGTGGTCAAAAGCACCAAAGCTGTAGGAGTAAATGTTGTAGTCAACAGCACCAAAGCTGCAGGTGAAAAAATGTTGTGGTTAACTGCGGCAAAGCTGCAGGAGTAAATGTTGTTGTCAACAGCGGCAAAGCTGCAGGAGTAAATGTTGTGGTCAACAGCACCAAAGCTGCAGGAGTAAATGTTGTGGTCAACAGCGGCAAAGCTGCAGGAGTAAATGTTGTGGTCAACAGCACCAAATCTGCAGGAGTAAATGTTGTAGTCAACAGCGGCAAAGCTGCAGGAGTAAATGTTCTGGTCAACAGCAGCAACGCTGCAGGAGTAAATGTTGTGGTCAACAGCAGCAACGCTGCAGGAATAAATGTTGTGGTCAACAGCGGCAAAGCTGCAGGAGTAAATGTTGTGGTCAACAGCACCAAAGCTGCAGGAGTAAATGTTGTGGTCAACATCACCAAAGCTGCAGGAGTAAATGTTGTAGTCAGCAGCACCAAAGCTGCAGGAGTAAATGTTGTAGTCAACAGCGGCAAAGCTGCATGAGTAACTGTTGTTGTCAACAGCGGCAAAGCTGCAGGAGTAAATGTTGTGGTCAACAGCGGCAAAGCTGCAGGAGTAAATGTTGTGGTCAACAGCAGCAAAGCTGCAGGACTAAATGTTGTGGTCAACAGCGGCAAAGCTGCAGGAGTAAATGTTGTGGTCAACAGCGGCAAAGCTGCAGGAGTAAATGTTGTGGTCAACAGCACCAAAGCTGCATGAGTAAATGTTGTGGTCAACAGCACCAAAGCTGCAGGAGTAAATGTTGTGGTCAACAGCGGCAAAGCTGCAGGAGTAAATGTTGTGGTCAACAGCACCAAAGCTTCAGGAGTAAATGTTGTGGTCAACAGCACCAAAGATGCATGAGTAAATGTTGTGGTCAACAGCACCAAAGCTGCAGGAGTAAATGTTGTGGTCAACAGCGGCAAAGCTGCAGAAGTAAATGTTGTGGTCAACAGCGGCAAAGCTGCAGGAGTAAATGTTGTGGTCAACAGCACCAAAGCTGCAGGAGTAAAATTTGTGGTCAACAGCACCATAGCTGCAAGTGTAAATGTTGTGGTCAACAGCACCAAAGCTGCAGGAGTAAATGTTGTGGTCAACAGCACCAAAGCTGCAGGAGTAAAATTTGTGGTCAACAGCACCATAGCTGCAAGTGTAAATGTTGTGGTGAACAGCAACAAAGCTGCAGGAGTAAATGTTATGGTCAATTGCAACAAAGCTGCAGGAGTAATTGTTGTGAATAACAGCGGCAAAGCTGCAGGAGTAAATGTTATAGTCAATTGCAACAAAGCTGCAGGATTAAGAGTTCTGGTAAACAGCACCAAAGCTGCAGGAGTAAATGTTGTAGTCAACAGCACGAAAGCTGCAGGAGTAAATGTTGTGGATAACTGTGGCAAATTGGCAGGATTAAATGTTGTGGCTAACAGTAACAATACTGCAGGAGTAAATGTTCTGGTCGAAAACGACAAAGATGCAGTCGTAAATGTTGTGGTCAACAGCACCAAGGCTGCAGGAGTAAATGTTGTGGTCAACAGCGACAAAACTGCAGGAGTAAATGTTCTGGTCAACAGCGGCAAAGCTGCAGGAGTAAATGTTGTGGTCAACAGCACCAAAGCTGCAGGAGTAAATGTTCTGGTCAACAGCACCAAATATGCAGGAGTAAATGTTGTGGTCAAAAGCAACCAAAGCTGTAGGAGTAAATGTTGTAGTCAACAGCACCAAAGCTGCAGGTGAAACAATGTTGTGGTTAACTGCGGCAAAGCTGCAGGACTGAATGTTGTGGTCAAAAGCACCAAAACTGCAGGAGTAAATGTTGTGGTCAAAAGCACCAAAGCTGTAGGAGTAAATGTTGTAGTCAACAGCACCAAAGCTGCAGGTGAAAAAATGTTGTGGTTAACTGCGGCAAAGCTGCAGGAGTAAATGTTGTTGTCAACAGCGGCAAAGCTGCAGGAGTAAATGTTGTGGTCAACAGCACCAAAGCTGCAGGAGTAAATGTTGTGGTCAACAGCACCAAAGCTGCAGGAGTAAAATTTGTGGTCAACAGCACCATAGCTGCAAGTGTAAATGTTGTGGTGAACAGCAACAAAGCTGCAGGAGTAAATGTTATGGTCAATTGCAACAAAGCTGCAGGAGTAATTGTTGTGAATAACAGCGGCAAAGCTGCAGGAGTAAATGTTATAGTCAATTGCAACAAAGCTGCAGGATTAAGAGTTCTGGTAAACAGCACCAAAGCTGCAGGAGTAAATGTTGTAGTCAACAGCACGAAAGCTGCAGGAGTAAATGTTGTGGATAACTGTGGCAAATTGGCAGGATTAAATGTTGTGGCTAACAGTAACAATACTGCAGGAGTAAATGTTCTGGTCGAAAACGACAAAGATGCAGTCGTAAATGTTGTGGTCAACAGCACCAAGGCTGCAGGAGTAAATGTTGTGGTCAACAGCGACAAAACTGCAGGAGTAAATGTTCTGGTCAACAGCGGCAAAGCTGCAGGAGTAAATGTTCTGGTCAACAGCACCAAAGCTGCAGGAGTAAATGTTCTGGTCAACAGCACCAAATATGCAGGAGTAAATGTTGTGGTCAAAAGCAACCAAAGCTGTAGGAGTAAATGTTGTAGTCAACAGCACCAAAGCTGCAGGTGAAACAATGTTGTGGTTAACTGCGGCAAAGCTGCAGGACTGAATGTTGTGGTCAAAAGCACCAAAACTGCAGGAGTAAATGTTGTGGTCAAAAGCACCAAAGCTGTAGGAGTAAATGTTGTAGTCAACAGCACCAAAGCTGCAGGTGAAAAAATGTTGTGGTTAACTGCGGCAAAGCTGCAGGAGTAAATGTTGTTGTCAACAGCACCAATGTTGCAGGAGTAAATGTTGTGGTCAACAGCACCAAAGCTGCAGGAGTAAATGTTGTGGTCAACAGCACCAAAGCTGCAGGAGTAAATGTTCTGGTCAACAGCACCAAAGCTGCAGGAGTAAATGTTGTGGTCAACAGACCAAATCTGCTGGAGTAAATGTTCTGGTCATCAGCACCAAAGCCGCAGGATTAAATGTTGTGTTCGAATCAGCAAAGCTGCAGGAGTAAATGTTGTGGTCAACAGCAGCAAAGCTGCAGGAGTCAATGTTGTGGTTAACAGCACCAAAGCTGCAGGAGTAAATGTTGTAGTCAACAGCACCAAAGCTGCAGGAGTAAATGTTGTGGTCAACAGCACCAAAGCTGCAGGAGTAAATGTTCTGGTCGAAAACGACAAAGATGCAGTCGTAAATGTTGTGGTCAACAGCACCAAGGCTGCAGGAGTAAATGTTGTGGTCAACAGCGACAAAACTGCAGGAGTAAATGTTCTGGTCAACAGCGGCAAAGCTGCAGGAGTAAATGTTGTGGTCAACAGCACCAAAGCTGCAGGAGTAAATGTTCTGGTCAACAGCACCAAATATGCAGGAGTAAATGTTGTGGTCAAAAGCAACCAAAGCTGTAGGAGTAAATGTTGTAGTCAACAGCACCAAAGCTGCAGGTGAAACAATGTTGTGGTTAACTGCGGCAAAGCTGCAGGACTGAATGTTGTGGTCAAAAGCACCAAAACTGCAGGAGTAAATGTTGTGGTCAAAAGCACCAAAGCTGTAGGAGTAAATGTTGTAGTCAACAGCACCAAAGCTGCAGGTGAAAAAATGTTGTGGTTAACTACGGCAAAGCTGCAGGAGTAAATGTTGTTGTCAACAGCGGCAAAGCTGCAGGAGTAAATGTTGTGGTCAACAGCACCAAAGCTGCAGGAGTAAATGTTGTGGTCAACAGCGGCAAAGCTGCAGGAGTAAATGTTGTGGTCAACAGCACCAAAGCTGCAGGAGTAAATGTTGTAGTCAACAGCGGCAAAGCTGCAGGAGTAAATGTTCTGGTCAACAGCAGCAACGCTGCAGGAGTAAATGTTGTGGTCAACAGCAGCAACGCTGCAGGAATAAATGTTGTGGTCAACAGCGGCAAAGCTGCAGGAGTAAATGTTGTGGTCAACAGCACCAAAGCTGCAGGAGTAAATGTTGTGGTCAACATCACCAAAGCTGCAGGAGTAAATGTTGTAGTCAGCAGCACCAAAGCTGCAGGAGTAAATGTTGTAGTCAACAGCGGCAAAGCTGCATGAGTAACTGTTGTTGTCAACAGCGGCAAAGCTGCAGGAGTAAATGTTGTGGTCAACAGCGGCAAAGCTGCAGGAGTAAATGTTGTGGTCAACAGCAGCAAAGCTGCAGGACTAAATGTTGTGGTCAACAGCGGCAAAGCTGCAGGAGTAAATGTTGTGGTCAACAGCGGCAAAGCTGCAGGAGTAAATGTTGTGGTCAACAGCACCAAAGCTTCAGGAGTAAATGTTGTGGTCAACAGCACCAAAGATGCATGAGTAAATGTTGTGGTCAACAGCACCAAAGCTGCAGGAGTAAATGTTGTGGTCAACAGCGGCAAAGCTGCAGAAGTAAATGTTGTGGTCAACAGCGGCAAAGCTGCAGGAGTAAATGTTGTGGTCAACAGCACCAAAGCTGCAGGAGTAAAATTTGTGGTCAACAGCACCATAGCTGCAAGTGTAAATGTTGTGGTCAACAGCACCAAAGCTGCAGGAGTAAATGTTGTGGTCAACAGCACCAAAGCTGCAGGAGTAAAATTTGTGGTCAACAGCACCATAGCTGCAAGTGTAAATGTTGTGGTGAACAGCAACAAAGCTGCAGGAGTAAATGTTGTGAATAACAGCGGCAAAGCTGCAGGAGTAAATGTTATAGTCAATTGCAACAAAGCTGCAGGATTAAGAGTTCTGGTAAACAGCACCAAAGCTGCAGGAGTAAATGTTGTAGTCAACAGCACGAAAGCTGCAGGAGTAAATGTTGTGGATAACTGTGGCAAATTGGCAGGATTAAATGTTGTGGCTAACAGTAACAATACTGCAGGAGTAAATGTTCTGGTCGAAAACGACAAAGATGCAGTCGTAAATGTTGTGGTCAACAGCACCAAGGCTGCAGGAGTAAATGTTGTGGTCAACAGCGACAAAACTGCAGGAGTAAATGTTCTGGTCAACAGCGGCAAAGCTGCAGGAGTAAATGTTGTGGTCAACAGCACCAAAGCTGCAGGAGTAAATGTTCTGGTCAACAGCACCAAATATGCAGGAGTAAATGTTGTGGTCAAAAGCAACCAAAGCTGTAGGAGTAAATGTTGTAGTCAACAGCACCAAAGCTGCAGGTGAAACAATGTTGTGGTTAACTGCGGCAAAGCTGCAGGACTGAATGTTGTGGTCAAAAGCACCAAAACTGCAGGAGTAAATGTTGTGGTCAAAAGCACCAAAGCTGTAGGAGTAAATGTTGTAGTCAACAGCACCAAAGCTGCAGGTGAAAAAATGTTGTGGTTAACTGCGGCAAAGCTGCAGGAGTAAATGTTGTTGTCAACAGCACCAATGTTGCAGGAGTAAATGTTGTGGTCAACAGCACCAAAGCTGCAGGAGTAAATGTTGTGGTCAACAGCACCAAAGCTGCAGGAGTAAATGTTCTGGTCAACAGCACCAAAGCTGCAGGAGTAAATGTTGTGGTCAACAGACCAAATCTGCTGGAGTAAATGTTGTGGTCATCAGCACCAAAGCCGCAGCATTAAATGTTGTGTTCGAATCAGCAAAGCTGCAGGAGTAAATGTTGTGGTCAACAGCACCAAAGCCGCAGGATTAGATGTTGTGTTCGAAACAGCAAAGATGCAGTCGTAAAAGTTGTGGTCAACAGCAACAAAGCTGCAGGAGTAAATGTTGTGGATAACAGCGGCAAAGCTGCAGGAGTAAAATTTGTGGTAAACAGCACCATAGCTGCAAATATAAATGTTGTGGTCAACAGCGGCAAAGCTGCAGGAGTTAATGTTGTGGTCAAAAGCACCAAAGCTGCAGGAGTAAAAATTATGGTCAACAGCGGCAAAACTGCAGGAGTAAATGTTGTGGTCAACAGCACCAAAGCTGCTGGAGTAAATATTGTAGTCAACAGCACCAAAGCTGCAGGAGTAAATGTTGTGGTCAACAGCACCAAAGCTTCAGGAGTAAATGTTGTGGTCAACAGCGGCAAAGCTGCAGGAGTAAATGTTGTGGTCAACAGCGGCAAAGCTGCAGGAGTAAATGTTGTGGTCAACAGCACCAAAGCTACAGGAGTAAATGTTGTGGTCAACAGCACCAAAGCTGCAGGAGTAAATGTTGTGGTCAACAGCGGCAAAGCTGCAGGAGTAAATGTTGCAGTCAACAGCACCAAAGCTACAGGAGTAAATGTTGTGGTCAACAGCACCAAAGCTGCAGGAGTAAATGTTGTGGTCAACAGCGGCAAAGCTGCAGGAGTAAATGTTGTGGTCAACAGCACCAAAGCTGCAGGAGTAAATGTTGTGGTCAACAGCGGCAAAGCTGCAGGAGTAAATGTTGTGGTCAACAGCGGCAAAGCTGCAGGAGTAAATGTTGTGGTCAACAGCACCAAAGCTGCAGGAGTAAATGTTGTGGTCAACAGCACCAAAGCTGCAGGAGTAAATGTTGTGGTTAACAGCACCAAAGCTGCAGGAGTAAATGTTGTGGTCAACAGCGGCAAAGCTGCAGGAGTTAATGTTGTCGTTAACAGCACCAAAGCTGCAGCAGTAAATGTTGTGGTCAAAAGCACCAAAGCTGCAGGTGTAAATGTTGTGGATAACAGTGGCAAAGCTGCAGGAGTAAATGTTGTGGTCAACAGCACCAAAGCTGCAGGAGTAAATGTTGTGGTCAACAGCACCAAAGCTGCAGGAGTAAATGTTGTGGTCAACAGCGGCCAAGCTGCAGGAGTAAATGTTGTGGTCAACAGCGGCAAAGCTGCAGGAGTAAATGTTGTGGTCAACTGCACCAAATCTTCAGGAGTAAATGTTGTGGAGAACAGCACCAAAGCTGCATGAGTAAATGTTGTTGTCAACAGCACCAAAGCTGCAGGAGTAAATGTTGTGGTTAACAGCACCAAAGCTGCATGAGTAAATGTTGTTGTCAACAGCACCAAAGCTGCAGGAGTAAATGTTGTGGTTAACAGCACCAAAGCTTCAGGAGTAAAAGTTGTGGTCAACAACACCAATGCTTCAGGAATAAATGTTGTGGTCAACAGCACCAAAGCTTCAGGACTAAATGTAGTGGTCAACAGCACCAAAGCTGCAGGAGTAAATGTTGTAGTCAACAGCGGCAAAGCTGCAGGAGTAAATGTTGTGGTTAACAGCACCAAAGCTTCAGGAGTAAAAGTTGTGGTTAACAGCACCAAAGCTTCAGGAGTAAAAGTTGTGGTCAACAGCACCAAAGCTTCAGGAATAAATGTTGTGGTCAACAGCACCAAAGCTTCAGGAGTAAATGTTGTGGTCAACAGCACCAAAGCTGCAGGAGTAAATGTTGTAGTCAACAGCGGCAAAGCTGCAGGAGTAAATGTTGTGGTTAACAGCACCAAAGCTGCAGGAGTAAATGTTGTAGTCAACAGCACCAAAGCTGCAGGAGTAAATGTTGTAGTCAACAGCGGCAAAGCTGCAGGAGTAAATGTTGTGGTCAACAGCAGCAAAGCTGCAGGAGTCAATGTTGTGGTTAACAGCACCAAAGCTGCAGGAGTAAATGTTGTAGTCAACAGCACCAAAGCTGCAGGAGTAAATGTTGTGGTCAACAGCACCAAAGCTGCAGGAGTAAATGTTCTGGTCGAAAACGACAAAGATGCAGTCGTAAATGTTGTGGTCAACAGCACCAAGGCTGCAGGAGTAAATGTTGTGGTCAACAGCGACAAAACTGCAGGAGTAAATGTTCTGGTCAACAGCGGCAAAGTTGCAGGAGTAAATGTTGTGGTCAACAGCACCAAAGCTGCAGGAGTAAATGTTCTGGTCAACAGCACCAAATATGCAGGAGTAAATGTTGTGGTCAAAAGCAACCAAAGCTGTAGGAGTAAATGTTGTAGTCAACAGCACCAAAGCTGCAGGTGAAACAATGTTGTGGTTAACTGCGGCAAAGCTGCAGGACTGAATGTTGTGGTCAAAAGCACCAAAACTGCAGGAGTAAATGTTGTGGTCAAAAGCACCAAAGCTGTAGGAGTAAATGTTGTAGTCAACAGCACCAAAGCTGCAGGTGAAAAAATGTTGTGGTTAACTGCGGCAAAGCTGCAGGAGTAAATGTTGTTGTCAACAGCACCAATGTTGCAGGAGTAAATGTTGTGGTCAACAGCACCAAAGCTGCAGGAGTAAATGTTGTGGTCAACAGCACCAAAGCTGCAGGAGTAAATGTTCTGGTCAACAGCACCAAAGCTGCAGGAGTAAATGTTGTGGTCAACAGCACCAAAGCCGCAGGATTAAATGTTGTGTTCGAATCAGCAAAGCTGCAGGAGTAAATGTTGTGGTCAACAGCACCAAAGCCGCAGGATTAGATGTTGTGTTCGAAACAGCAAAGATGCAGTCGTAAAAGTTGTGGTCAACAGCAACAAAGCTGCAGGAGTAAATGTTATGGTCAATTGCACCAAAGCTGCAGGAGTAATTGTTGTGGATAACAGCGGCAAAGCTGCAGGAGTAAAATTTGTGGTAAACAGCACCATAGCTGCAAATATAAATGTTGTGGACAACAACGGCAAAGCTGCAGGAGTTAATGTTGTCGTTAACAGCACCAAAGCTGCAGCAGTAAATGTTGTGGTCAAAAGCACCAAAGCTGCAGGAGTAAATGTTGTGGATAACAGCACCAAAGCTGCAGGAGTAAAAATTATGGTCAACAGCGGCAAAGCTGCAGGAGTAAATGTTGTGGTCAACAGCGGCAAAGCTGCAGGAGTAAATGTTGTGGTCAACAGCGGCAAAGCTGCAGGAGTAAATGTTGTGGTCAACAGCACCAAAGCTGCAGGAGTAAATGTAGTGGTCAACAGCGGCAAAGCTGCAGGAGTAAATGTTGTGGTCAACAGCACCAAAGCTGCAGGAGTAAATGTTGTGGTCAACAGCACCAAAGCTGCAGGAGTAAATGTTGTGGTCAACAGCACCAAAGCTACAGGAGTAAATGTTGTGGTCAACAGCGGCAAAGCTGCAGGAGTTAATGTTGTCGTTAACAGCACCAAAGCTGCAGCAGTAAATGTTGTGGTCAAAAGCACCAAAGCTGCAGGTGTAAATGTTGTGGATAACAGTGGCAAAGCTGCAGGAGTAAATGTTGTGGTCAACAGCACCAAAGCTGCAGGAGTAAATGTTGTGGTCAACAGCACCAAAGCTGCAGGAGTAAATGTTGTGGTCAACAGCGGCCAAGCTGCAGGAGTAAATGTTGTGGTCAACAGCGGCAAAGCTGCAGGAGTAAATGTTGTGGTCAACAGCACCAAATCTTCAGGAGTAAATGTTGTGGAGAACAGCACCAAAGCTGCATGAGTAAATGTTGTTGTCAACAGCACCAAAGCTGCAGGAGTAAATGTTGTGGTTAACAGCACCAAAGCTGCATGAGTAAATGTTGTTGTCAACAGCACCAAAGCTGCAGGAGTAAATGTTGTGGTTAACAGCACCAAAGCTTCAGGAGTAAAAGTTGTGGTCAACAGCACCAAAGCTTCAGGAATAAATGTTGTGGTCAACAGCACCAAAGCTTCAGAAGTAAATGTTGTGGTCAACAGCACCAAAGCTGCAGGAGTAAATGTTGCGGTCAACAGCGGCAAAGCTGCAGGAGTAAATGTTGTGGTCAACAGCACCAAAGCTGCAGGAGTAAATGTTGTAGTCAACAGCGGCAAAGCTGCAGGAGTAAATGTTGTGGTCAACAGCAGCAACGCTGCAGGAGTAAATGTTGTGGTCAACAGCAGCAACGCTGCAGGAATAAATGTTGTGGTCAACAGCGGCAAAGCTGCAGGAGTAAATGTTGTGGTCAACAGCGGCAAAGCTGCAGGAGTAAATGTTGTAGTCAACAGCGGCAAAGCTGCAGGAGTAAATGCTGTCGTCAACAGCACCAAAGCTGCAGGAGTAAATGTTGTGGTCAACAGCGGCAAAGCTGCAGGAGTAAATGTTGTGGTCAACAGCACCAAAGCTGCAGGAGTAAAGGTTGTAGTCAACAGCGGCAAAGCTGCAGGAGTAAATGTTGTGGTCAACAGCAGCAACGCTGCAGGAGTAAATGTTGTGGTCAACAGCAGCAACGCTGCAGGAATAAATGTTGTGGTCAACAGCGGCAAAGCTGCAGGAGTAAATGTTGTGGTCAACAGCGGCAAAGCTGCAGGAGTAAATGTTGTGGTCAACAGCACCAAAGCTGCAGGAGTAAATGTTGTGGTCAACATCACCAAAGCTGCAGCAGTAAATGTTGTGGTCAACAGCACCAAAGCTGCATGAGTAAATGTTGTGGTCAAAAGCGGCAAAGCTGCAGGAGTAAATGTTGTGGTCAACAGCGGCAAAGCTGCAGGAGTAAATGTTGTGGTCAACAGCACCAAAGCTTCAGGAGTAAATGTTGTGGTCAACAGCACCAAAGATGCAGGAGTAAATGTTGTGGTCAACAGCACCAAAGCTGCAGGAGTAAATGTTGTGGTCAACAGCACCAAAGCTGCAGGAGTAAATGTTGTGGTCAAAAGCGGCAAAGCTGCAGGAGTAAATGTTGTGGTCAACAGCGGCAAAGCTGCAGGAGTAAATGTTGTGGTCAACAGCACCAAAGCTGCAGGAGTAAATGTTGTGGTCAACAGCGGCAAAGCTGCAGAAGTAAATGTTGTGGTCAACAGCGGCAAAGCTGCAGGAGTAAATGTTGTGGTCAACAGCACCAAAGCTGCAGGAGAAAATGTTGTGGTTAACAGCACCAAAGCTGCATGAGTAAATGTTGTTGTCAACAGCAACAAAGCTGCAGGAGTAAATGTTGTGGTTAAAAGCACCAAAGCTGCATGAATAAATGTTGTGGTCAACAGCACCAAAGCTGCATGAGTAAATGTTGTTGTCAACAGCAACAAAGCTGCAGGAGTAAATGTTGTGGTTAACAGCACCAAAGCTTCAGGAGTAAAATTTGTGGAAGACAGCACCAAAGCTTCAGGAATAAATGTTGTGGTCAACAGCACCAAAGCTTCAGGAGTAAATGTTGTTGTCGACAGCACCAGAGCTGCAGGAGTAAATGTTGTGGTCAACAGCGGCAAAGCTGCAGGAGTAAATGTTGTGGTCGAAAAAGGCAAAGCTGCAGGAGTAAATGTTGTGGTCAACAGCGGCAAAGCTGCAGGAGTAAATGTTGTGGTCAACAGCGGCAAAGCTGCAGGAGTAAATGTTGTGGTCAACAGCACCAAAGCTGCAGGAGTAAATGTAGTGGTCAACAGCGGCAAAGCTGCAGGAGTAAATGTTGTGGTCAAAAGCGGCAAAGCTGCAGGAGTAAATGTTGTGGTCAACAGCGGCAAAGCTGCAGGAGTAAATGTTGTGGTCAACAGCACCAAAGCTTCAGGAGTAAATGTTGTGGTCAACAGCACCAAAGATGCATGAGTAAATGTTGTGGTCAACAGCACCAAAGCTGCAGGAGTAAATGTTGTGGTCAACAGCGGCAAAGCTGCAGGAGTAAATGTTGTGGTCAACAGCACCAAAGCTTCAGGTGTAAATGTTGTGGTCAACAGCACCAAAGCTGCATGAGTAAATGTTGTTGTAAACAGCACCAAAGCTGCATGAGTAAATGTTGTTGTCAACAGCAACAAAGCTGCAGGAGTAAATGTTGTGGTTAACAGCACCAAAGCTTCAGGAGTAAAATTTGTGGAAAACAGCACCAAAGCTTCAGGAATAAATGTTGTCGTCAACAGCACCAAAGCTTCAGGAGTAAATGTTGTTGTCAACAGCACCAAAGCTGCAGGAGTAAATGTTGTGGTCAACAGCGGCAAAGCTGCAGGAGTAAATGTTGTGGTCGAAAAAGGCAAAGCTGCAGGAGTAAATGTTGTGGTCAACAGCGGCAAAGCTGCAGGAGTAAATGTTGTGGTCAACAGCGGCAAAGCTGCAGGAGTAAATGTTGTGGTCAACAGCACCAAAGCTGCAGGAGTAAATGTTGTGGTCAACAGCGGCAAAGCTGCAGGAGTAAATGTTGTGGTCAACAGCACCAAAGCTGCAGGAGTAAATGTTGTGGTCAACAGCACCAAAGCTGCAGGAGTAAATGTTCTGGTCGAAAACGAGAAAGATGCAGTCGTAAATGTTGTGGTCAACAGCACCAAGGCTGCAGGAGTAAATGTTGTGGTCAACAGCGACAAAACTGCAGGAGTAAATGTTCTGGTCAACAGCGGCAAAGCTGCAGGAGTAAATGTTGTGGTCAACAGCACCAAAGCTGCAGGAGTAAATGTTCTGGTCAACAGCACCAAATATGCAGGAGTAAATGTTGTGGTCAAAAGCGACCAAAGCTGTAGGAGTAAATGTTGTAGTCAACAGCACCAAAGCTGCAGGTGAAACAATGTTGTGGTTAACTGCGGCAAAGCTGCAGGAGTGAATGTTGTGGTCAAAAGCACCAAAACTGCAGGAGTAAATGTTGTTGTCAACAGCACCAATGTTGCAGGAGTAAATGTTGTAGTCAACAGCACCAAAGCTGCAGGAGTAAATGTTGTGGTCAACAGCACCAAAGCTGCAGGAGTAAATGTTCTGGTCAACAGCACCAAAGCTGCAGGAGTAAATGTTGTGGTCAACAGACCAAATCTGCTGGAGTAAATGTTGTAGTCAACAGCGGCAAAGCTGCAGGAGTAAATGTTGTGGTCAACAGCACAAAAGCTGCAGGAGTAAATGTTGTGGTCAACAGCGGCAAAGCCGCAGGATTAAATGTTGTGTTCGAAACAGCAAAGCTGCAGCAGTAAATGTTGTGGTCAACAGCACCAAAGCCGCAGGATTAGATGTTGGATTCGAAACAGCGAAGATGCAGTCGTAAAAGTTGTGGTCAACAGCAACAAAGCTGCAGGAGTAAATGTTATGGTCAATTGCACCAAAGCTGCAGGAGTAATTGTTGTGGATAACAGCGGCAAAGCTGCAGGAGTAAAATTTGTGGTAAACAGCACCATAGCTGCAAGTATAAATGTTGTGGTCAACAGCGGCAAAGCTGCAGGAGTTAATGTTGTCGTTAACAGCACCAAAGCTGCAGCAGTAAATGTTGTGGTCAAAAGCACCAAAGCTGCAGGAGTAAATGTTGTGGATAACAGCACCAAAGCTGCAGGAGTAAAAATTATGGTCAACAACGGCAAAGCTGCAGGAGTAAAACTTGTGCTCTACAGCACCAAAGATGCAGGAGTAAATGTTGTGGTCAACAGCGGCAAAGCTGCAGGAGTAAATGTTGTGGTCAACAGCGGCAAAGCTGCAGGAGTAAATGTTGTGGTCAACAGCACCAAAGCTGCAGGAGTAAATGTTGTAGTCAACCGCGGCAAAGCTGCAGGAGTAAATGTTGTGGTAAACAGCAGCAACGCTGCAGGAGTAAATGTTGTAGTCAACAGCGGCAAAGCTGCAGGAGTAAATGTTGTGGTCAACAGCACCAAAGCTGCAGGAGTAAATGTTGTAGTCAACAGCACCAAAGCTGCAGGAGTAAATGTTGTGGTTAACAGCACCAAAGCTGCAGGAGTAAATGTTGTAGTCAACAGCACCAAAGCTGCAGGAGTAAATGTTGTGGTCAACAGCACCAAAGCTTCAGGAGTAAAAGTTGTGGTCAACAGCACCAAAGCTTCAGGAATAAATGTTGTGGTCAACAGCACCAAAGCTGCAGGAGTAAATGTTGTGGTCAACAGCGGCAAAGCTGCAGGAGTAAATGTTGTGGTCAACAGCGGCAAAGCTGCAGGAGTAAATGTTGTGGTCAACAGCACCAAAGCTGCAGGAGTAAATGTTGTGGTCAACATCACCAAAGCTGCAGGAGTAAATGTTGTAGTCAACAGCACCAAAGCTGCAGGAGTAAATGTTGTAGTCAACAGCGGCAAAGCTGCATGAGTAACTGTTGTTGTCAACAGCGGCAAAGCTGCAGGAGTAAATGTTGTGGTCAACAGCGGCAAAGCTGCAGTAGTAAATGTTGTGGTCAACAGCAGCAAAGCTGCAGGACTAAATGTTGTGGTCAACAGCGGCAAAGCTGCAGGAGTAAATGTTGTGGTCAACAGCGGCAAAGCTGCAGGAGTAAATGTTGTGGTTAACAGCACCAAAGCTGCAGGAGTAAATGTTGTAGTCAACAGCACCAAAGCTGCAGGAGTAAATGTTGTGGTCAACAGCACCAAAGCTTCAGGAGTAAAAGTTGTGGTCAACAGCACCAAAGCTTCAGGAATAAATGTTGTGGTCAACAGCACCAAAGCTTCAGGAGTAAATGTTGTGGTCAACAGCACCAAAGCTTCAGGAGTAAATGTTGTAGTCAACAGCGGCAAAGCTTCAGGAGTAAATGTTGTGGTCAACAGCACCAAAGCTTCAGGAGTAAATGTTGTGGTCAACAGCACCAAAGCTGCAGGAGTAAATGTTGTAGTCAACAGCGGCAAAGCTGCAGGAGTAAATGTTGTGGTCAACAGCACCAAAGCTGCAGGAGTAAATGTTGTAGTCAACAGCGGCAAAGCTGCAGGAGTAAATGTTGTGGTCAACAGCACCAAAGCTGCATGAGTAAATGTTGTGGTCAACAGCACCAAAGCTGCAGGAGTAAATGTTGTGGTCAACAGCACCAAAGCTGCAGGAGTAAATGTTGTAGTCAACAGCGGCAAAGCTGCAGGAGTAAATGTTGTGGTCAACAGCACCAAAGCTGCAGGAGTAAATGTTGTGGTCAACAGCGGCAAAGCTGCAGGAGTAAATGTTGTGGTCAACAGCACCAAAGCTGTAGGAGTAAATGTTGTAGTCAACAGCGGCAAAGCTGCAGGAGTAAATGTTGTGGTCAACAGCAGCAACGCTGCAGGAGTAAATGTTGTGGTCAACAGCAGCAACGCTGCAGGAATAAATGTTGTGGTCAACAGCGGCAAAGCTGCAGGAGTAAATGTTGTGGTCAACAGCGGCAAAGCTGCAGGAGTAAATGTTGTGGTCAACAGCACCAAAGCTTCAGGAGTAAATGTTGTGGTCAACATCACCAAAGCTGCAGGAGTAAATGTTGTAGTCAACAGCACCAAAGCTGCAGGAGTAAATGTTGTAGTCAACAGCGGCAAAGCTGCATGAGTAACTGTTGTTGTCAACAGCGGCAAAGCTGCAGGAGTAATTGTTGTGGTCAACAGCAGCAAAGCTGCAGGACTAAATGTTGTGGTCAACAGCGGCAAAGCTGCAGGAGTAAATGTTGTGGTCAACAGCGGCAAAGCTGCAGGAGTAAATGTTGTGGTCAACAGCACCAAAGCTGCATGAGTAAATGTTGTGGTCAACAGCACCAAAGCTGTAGGAGTAAATGTTGTGGTCAACAGCGGCAAAGCTGCAGGAGTAAATGTTGTGGTCAACAGCGGCAAAGCTGCAGGAGTAAATGTTGTGGTCAACAGCACCAAAGCTTCAGGAGTAAATGTTCTGGTCAACAGCACCAAAGCTGCATGAGTAAATGTTGTGGTCAACAGCACCAAAGCTGCAGGAGTAAATGTTGTGGTTAACAGCACCAAAGCTGCATGAGTAAATGTTGTGGTCAACAGCACCAAAGCTGCATGAGTAAATGTTGTTGTCAACAGCAACAAAGCTGCAGGAGTAAATGTTGTGGTTAACAGCACCAAAGCTTCAGGAGTAAAATTTGTGGTCAACAGCACCAAAGCTTCAGGAATAAATGTTGTGGTCAACAGCACCAAAGCTTCAGGAGTAAATGTTGTTGTCAACAGCACCAAAGCTGCAGGAGTAAATGTTGTGGTCAACAGCGGCAAAGCTGCAGGAGTAAATGTTGTGGTCAACATCACCAAAGCTGCAGGAGTAAATGTTGTAGTCAACAGCGGCAAAGCTGCAGCAGTAAATGTTGTGGTAAACAGCAGCAACGCTGCAGGAGTAAATGTTGTAGTCAACAGCGGCAAAGCTGCAGGAGTAAATGTTGTGGTCAACAGCACCAAAGCTGCAGGAGTAAATGTTGTAGTCAACAGCACCAAAGCTGCAGGAGTAAATGTTGTGGTTAACAGCACCAAAGCTGCAGGAGTAAATGTTGTAGTCAACAGCACCAAAGCTGCAGGAGTAAATGTTGTGGTCAACAGCACCAAAGCTTCAGGAGTAAAAGTTGTGGTCAACAGCACCAAAGCTTCAGGAGTAAATGTTGTAGTCAACAGCGGCAAAGCTTCAGGAGTAAATGTTGTGGTCAACAGCACCAAAGCTTCAGGAGTAAATGTTGTGGTCAACAGCACCAAAGCTGCAGGAGTAAATGTTGTAGTCAACAGCGGCAAAGCTTCAGGAGTAAATGTTGTGGTCAACAGCAGCAATGCTGCAGGAGTAAATGTTGTGGTAAACATCAGCAACTCTGCAGGAATAAATGTTGTGGTCAACAGCGGCAAAGCTGCAGGAGTAAATGTTGTGGTCAACAGCACCAAAGCTGCAGGAGTAAATGTTGTGGACAACAGCGGCAAAGCTGCAGGAGTAAATGTTGTGGTCAACAGCGGCAAAGCTGCAGCAGTAAATGTTGTGGTCAACAGCACCAAAGCTTCAGGAGTAAATGTTCTGGTCAACAGCACCAAAGCTGCAGGAGTAAATGTTGTGGTCAACAGCACCAAAGCTGCAGGAGTAAATGTTGTGGTTAACAGCACCAAAGCTGCATGAGTAAATGTTGTGGTCAACAGCACCAAAGCTGCATGAGTAAATGTTGTTGTCAACAGCAACAAAGCTGCAGGAGTAAATGTTGTGGTTAACAGCACCAAAGCTTCAGGAGTAAAATTTGTGGTCAACAGCACCAAAGCTTCAGGAGTAAATGTTGTTGTCAACAGCACCAAAGCTGCAGGAGTAAATGTTGTGGTCAACAGCGGCAAAGCTGCAGGAGTAAATGTTGTGGTCGAAAAAGGCAAAGCTGCAGGAGTAAATGTTGTGGTCAACAGCGGCAAAGCTGCAAGAGTAAATGTTGTGGTCAACAGCACCAAAGCTGCAGGAGTAAATGTTGTAGTCAACAGCGGCAAAGCTGCAGCAGTAAATGTTGTGGTAAACAGCAGCAACGCTGCAGGAGTAAATGTTGTAGTCAACAGCGGCAAAGCTGCAGGAGTAAATGTTGTGGTCAACAGCACCAAAGCTGCAGGAGTAAATGTTGTAGTCAACAGCACCAAAGCTGCAGGAGTAAATGTTGTGGTCAACAGCACCAAAGCTGCAGGAGTAAATGTTGTGGTCAACAGCACCAAAGCTTCAGGAGTAAAAGTTGTGGTCAACAGCACTAAAGCTTCAGGAATAAATGTTGTGGTCAACAGCACCAAAGCTTCAGGAGTAAATGTTGTGGTCAACAGCACCAAAGCTTCAGGAGTAAATGTTGTAGTCAACAGCGGCAAAGCTTCAGGAGTAAATGTTGTGGTCAACAGCACCAAAGCTTCAGGAGTAAATGTTGTGGTCAACAGCACCAAAGCTGCAGGAGTAAATGTTGTAGTCAACAGCGGCAAAGCTGCAGGAGTAAATGTTGTGGTCAACAGCACCAAAGCTTCAGGAGTAAATGTTCTGGTCAACAGCACCAAAGCTTCAGGAGTAAATGTTGTGGTCAACAGCAGCAACGCTGCAGGAGTAAATGTTGTGGTCAACATCAGCAACTCTGCAGGAATAAATGTTGTGGTCAACAGCGGCAAAGCTGCAGGAGTAAATGTTGTGGTCAACAGCACCAAAGCTGCAGGAGTAAATGTTGTGGACAACAGCGGCAAAGCTGCAGGAGTAAATGTTGTGGTCAACAGCGGCAAAGCTGCAGGAGTAAATGTTGTGGTCAACAGCACCAAAGCTGCAGGAGTAAATGTTGTGGTCAACAGCACCAAAGCTGCAGGATTAAATGTTGTGGTCAACAGCACCAAAGCTGCAGAAGTAAATGTTGTGGTCAACAGCACCAAAGCTGCAGGAGTAAATGTTGTGGTCAACAGCGGCAAAGCTGCAGGAGTAAATGTTGTGGTTAACAGCACCAAAGCTGCAGGAGTAAATGTTGTGGTCAACAGCACCATAGCTGCAGGAGTAAATGTTGTGGTCAACAGCGGCAAAGCTGCAGGAGTAAATGTTGTGGTCAACAGCGGCAAAGCTGCAGGAGTAAATGTTGTGGTCAACAGCGGCAAAGCTGCAGGAGTAAATGTTGTGGTTAACAGCACCAAAGCTGCAGGAGTAAATGTTGTGGTCAACAGCACCAAAGCTGCAGGAGTAAATGTTGTGGTTAACAGCACCAAAGCTTCAGGAGTAAAAGTTGTGGTCAACAGCACCAAAGCTTCAGGAATAAATGTTGTGGTCAACAGCACCAAAGCTTCAGGAGTAAATGTTGTGGTCAACAGCACCAAAGCTGCAGGAGTAAATGTTGTGGTCAACAGCGGCAAATCTGCAGGAGTAAATGTTGTGGTCAAGAGCACCAAAGCTGCAGGAGTAAATGTTGTAGTCAACAGCGGCAAAGCTGCAGGAGTAAATGTTGTGGTCAACAGCAGCAACGCTGCAGGAGTAAATGTTGTGGTCAACAGCAGCAACGCTGCAGGAATAAATGTTGTGTTCAACAGCGGCAAAGCTGCAGGAGTAAATGTTGTGGTCAACAGCGGCAAAGCTGCAGGAGTAAATGTTGTGGTCAACAGCACCAAAGCTTCAGGAGTAAATGTTGTGGTCAACAGCGGCAAAGCTGCAGGAGTAAATGTTGTGGTCAACAGCGGCAAAGCTGCAGGAGTAAATGTTGTAGTCAACAGCGGCAAAGCTGCATGAGTAACTGTTGTTGTCAACAGCGGCAAAGCTGCAGGAGTAAATGTTGTAGTCAACAGCGGCAAAGCTGCAGGAGTAATTGTTGTGGTCAACAGCGGCAAAGCTGCAGGACTAAATGTTGTGGTCAACAGCGGCAAAGCTGCAGGAGTAAATGTTGTGGTCAACAGCGGCAAAGCTGCAGGAGTAAATGTTGTGGTCAACAGCACCAAAGCTGCATGAGTAAATGTTGTGGTCAACAGCACCAAAGCTGTAGGAGTAAATGTTGTGGTCAACAGCGGCAAAGCTGCAGGAGTAAATGTTGTGGTCAACAGCGGCAAAGCTGCAGGAGTAAATGTTGTGGTCAACAGCACCAAAGCTTCAGGAGTAAATGTTGTGGTCAACAGCACCAAAGTTGCATGAGTAAATGTTGTGGTCAACAGCACCAAAGCTGCAGGAGTAAATGTTGTGGTTAACAGCACCAAAGCTGCAGGAGTAAATGTTGTGGTCAACAGCACCAAAGCTGCATGAGTAAATGTTGTGGTCAACAGCACCAAAGCTGTAGGAGTAAATGTTGTGGTCAACAGCGGCAAAGCTGCAGGAGTAAATGTTGTGGTCAACAGCGGCAAAGCTGCAGGAGTAAATGTTGTGGTCAACAGCACCAAAGCTTCAGGAGTAAATGTTCTGGTCAACAGCACCAAAGCTGCATGAGTAAATGTTGTGGTCAACAGCACCAAAGCTGCAGGAGTAAATGTTGTGGTTAACAGCACCAAAGCTGCATGAGTAAATGTTGTGGTCAACAGCACCAAAGCTGCATGAGTAAATGTTGTTGTCAACAGCAACAAAGCTGCAGGAGTAAATGTTGTGGTTAACAGCACCAAAGCTTCAGGAGTAAAATTTGTGGTCAACAGCACCAAAGCTTCAGGAATAAATGTTGTGGTCAACAGCACCAAAGCTTCAGGAGTAAATGTTGTTGTCAACAGCACCAAAGCTGCAGGAGTAAATGTTGTGATCAACAGCGGCAAAGCTGCAGGAGTAAATGTTGTGGTCAACATCACCAAAGCTGCAGGAGTAAATGTTGTAGTCAACAGCGGCAAAGCTGCAGGACTAAATGTTGTGGTCAACAGCGGCAAAGCTGCAGGAGTAAATGTTGTGGTCAACAGCGGCAAAGCTGCAGGAGTAAATGTTGTGGTCAACAGCACCAAAGCTGCATGAGTAAATGTTGTGGTCAACAGCACCAAAGCTGTAGGAGTAAATGTTGTGGTCAACAGCGGCAAAGCTGCAGGAGTAAATGTTGTGGTCAACAGCGGCAAAGCTGCAGGAGTAAATGTTGTGGTCAACAGCACCAAAGCTTCAGGAGTAAATGTTGTGGTCAACAGCACCAAAGTTGCATGAGTAAATGTTGTGGTCAACAGCACCAAAGCTGCAGGAGTAAATGTTGTGGTCAACAGCGGCAAAGCTGCAGGAGTAAAGGTTGTGGTCAACAGCGGCAAAGCTGCAGGAGTAAATGTTGTGGTCAACAGCACCAAAGCTTCAGGTGTAAATGTTGTGGTCAACAGCACCAAAGCTGCATGAGTAAATGTTGTTGTCAACAGCACCAAATCTGCAGGAGTAAATGTTGTGGTTATCAGCACCAAAGCTGCATGAGTAAATGTTGTTGTCAACAGCACCAAAGCTGCAGGAGTAAATGTTGTGGTCAACAGCACCAAAGCTGCATGAGTAAATGTTGTGGTCAACAGCACCAAAGCTTCAGGAGTAAATGTTGTTGTCAACAGCACCAAAGCTGCAGGAGTAAATGTTGTTGTCAACAGCACCAAAGCTTCAGGAGTAAATGTTGTTGTCAACAGCACCAAAGCTGCAGGAGTAAATGTTGTGGTCAACAGCGGCAAAGCTGCAGGAGTAAATGTTGTGGTCAACAGCACCAAAGCTGCAGGAGTAAATGTTGTAGTCAACAGCGGCAAAGCTGCAGCAGTAAATGTTGTGGTAAACAGCAGCAACGCTGCAGGAGTAAATGTTGTAGTCAACAGCGGCAAAGCTGCAGGAGTAAATGTTGTGGTCAACAGCACCAAAGCTGCAGGAGTAAATGTTGTAGTCAACAGCACCAAAGCTGCAGGAGTAAATGTTGTGGTCAACAGCACCAAAGCTTCAGGAGTAAAAGTTGTGGTCAACAGCACCAAAGCTTCAGGAATAAATGTTGTGGTCAACAGCACCAAAGCTTCAGGAGTAAATGTTGTAGTCAACAGCACCAAAGCTTCAGGAGTAAATGTTGTGGTCAACAGCACCAAAGCTGCAGGAGTAAATGTTGTAGTCAACAGCGGCAAAACTTCAGGAGTAAATGTTGTGGTCAACAGCAGCAACGCTGCAGGAGTAAATGTTGTAGTCAACAGCAGCAACTCTGCAGGAATAAATGTTGTGGTCAACAGCGGCAAAGCTGCAGGAGTAAATGTTGTGGTCAACAGCACCAAAGCTGCAGGAGTAAATGTTGTGGTCAACAGCACCAAAGCTGCAGGAGTAAATGTCGTCAACAGCACCAAAGCTGCAGGAGTAAATGTTGTGGTCAACAGCGGCAAAGCTGCAGGAGTAAATGTTGTGGTTAACAGCACCAAAGCTGCAGGAGTAAATGTTGTGGTCAACAGCACCATAGCTGCAGGAGTAAAAATTATGGTCAACAACGGCAAAGCTGCAGGAGTAAAACTTGTGCTCAACAGCACCAAAGCTGCAGGAGTAAATGTTGTGGTCAACAGCGGCAAAGCTGCAGGAGTAAATGTTGTGGTCAACAGCGGCAAAGCTGCAGAAGTAAATGTTGTGGTCAACAGCAGCAAAGCTGCAGGACTAAATGTTGTGGTCAACAGCGGCAAAGCTGCAGGAGTAAATGTTGTGGTCAACAGCGGCAAAGCTGCAGGAGTAAATGTTGTGGTCAACAGCACCAAAGCTGCATGAGTAAATGTTATCAACAGCACCAAAGCTGCAGGAGTAAATGTTGTGGTCAACAGCGGCAAAGCTGCAGGAGTAAATGTTGTGGTCAACAGCGGCAAAGCTGCAGGAGTAAATGTTGTGGTCAACAGCACCAAAGCTTCAGGAGTAAATGTTGTGGTCAACAGCACCAAAGCTGCATGAGTAAATGTTGTTGTCAACAGCACCAAAGCTGCAGGAGTAAATGTTGTGGTTAACAGCACCAAAGCTGCATGAGTAAATGTTGTTGTCAACAGCAACAAAGCTGCAGGAGTAAATGTTGTGGTTAAGAGCACCAAAGCTGCATGAGTAAATGTTGTGGTCAACAGCACCAAAGCTGCATGAGTAAATGTTGTTGTCAACAGCAACAAAGCTGCAGGAGTAAATGTTGTGGTTAACAGCACCAAAGCTGCATGAGTAAATGTTGTGGTCAACAGCACCAAAGCTGCATGAGTAAATGTTGTTGTCAACAGCAACAAAGCTGCATGAGTAAATGTTGTGGTCAACAGCACCAAAGCTTCAGGAATAAATGTTGTGGTCAACAGCACCAAAGCTTCAGGAGTAAATGTTGTGGTCAACAGCGGCAAAGCTGCAGGAGTAAATGTTGTGGTCGAAAAAGGCAAAGCTGCAGGAGTAAATGTTGTGGTCAACAGCGGCAAAGCTGCAGGAGTAAAAGTTGTGGTCAACAGCACCAAAGCTGCAGGAGTAAATGTTGTAGTCAACAGCGGCAAAGCTGCAGGAGTAAATGTTGTGGTCAACAGCACCAAAGCTGCAGGAGTAAATGTTGTAGTCAACAGCACCAAAGCTGCAGGAGTAAATGTTGTGGTCAACAGCACCAAAGATTCAGGAGTAAAAGTTGTGGTCAACAGCACCAAAGCTTCAGGAATAAATGTTGTGGTCAACAGCACCAAAGATTCAGGAGTAAATGTTGTGGTCAACAGCACCAAAGCTTCAGGAGTAAATGTTGTGGTGAACAGCACCAAAGCTTCAGGAATAAATGTTGTGGTCAACAGCACCAAAGCTTCAGGAGTAAATGTTGTGGTCAACAGCACCAAAGATGCAGGAGTAAATGTTGTAGTCAACAGCGTCAAAGCTGCAGGAGTAAATGTTGTGGTCAACAGCAGCAACGCTGCAGGAATAAATGTTGTGGTCAACAGCGGCAAAGCTGCAGGAGTAAATGTTGTGATCAACAGCACCAAAGCTGCAGGAGTAAATGTTGTGGTCAACAGCGGCAAAGCTGCAGGAGTAAATGTTGTGGTCAACAGCGGCAAAGCTGCAGGAGTAAATGTTGTGGTCAACAGCACCAAAGCTGCAGGAGTAAATGTTGTGGTCAACAGCACCAAAGCTGCAGGAGTAAATGTTGTGGTCAACAGCGGCAAAGCTGCAGGAGTAAATGTTGTGGTCAACAGCACCAAAGCTGCAGGAGTAAATGTTGTGGTCAGCAGCACCAAAGCTGCAGGAGTAAATGTTGTGGTCAACAGCGGCAAAGCTGCAGGAGTAAATGTTGTGGTCAACAGCGGCAAAGCTGCAGGAGTAAATATTCTGCTCAACAGCGGCAAAGCTGCAGGAGTAAATGTTGTGGTCAACAGCACCAAAGCTGCAGGAGTAAATGTTGTCGTCAACAGCACCAAAGCTGCAGGAGTAAATGTTGTGGTCAACAGCACCAAAGCTGCATGAGTAAATGTTGTGGTTAACAGCACCAAAGCTGCAGAAGTAAATGTTGTCGTCAACTGCACCAAAGCTGCAGGAGTAATTGTTGTGGATAACAGCACCAAAGCTGCAGGAGTAACGGTTGTGGTCAACAGCACCAATGCTGCAGGAGTAAATGTTGTGGTCAACAGCACCAAAGCTGCAGGAGTAAATGTTGTGGTCAACAGCACCAATGCTGCAGGAATAAATGTAGTGGTCAACAGCACCAAAGCTTCAGGAGTAAATGTTGTTGTCAACAGCACCAAAGCTGCAGGAGTAAATGTTGTGGTCGAAAAAGGCAAAGCTGCAGGAGTAAATGTTGTGGTCAACAGCGGCAAAGCTGCAGGAGTAAATGTTGTGGTCAACAGCACCAAAGCTGCAGGAGTAAATGTTGTAGTCAACAGCGGCAAAGCTGCAGGAGTAAATGTTGTGGTAAACAGCAGCAACGCTGCAGGAATAAATGTTGTAGTCAACAGCGGCAAAGCTGCAGGAGTAAATGTTGTGGTTAACAGCACCAAAGCTGCAGGAGTAAATGTTGTAGTCAACAGCACCAAAGCTGCAGGAGTAAATGTTGTGGTCAACAGCACCAAAGCTTCAGGAGTAAAAGTTGTGGTCAACAGCACCAAAGCTTCAGGAATAAATGTTGTGGTCAACAGCACCAAAGATTCAGGAGTAAATGTTGTGGTCAACAGCACCAAAGCTTCAGGAGTAAATGTTGTGGTGAACAGCACCAAAGCTTCAGGAATAAATGTTGTGGTCAACAGCACCAAAGCTTCAGGAGTAAATGTTGTGGTCAACAGCACCAAAGCTGCAGGAGTAAATGTTGTAGTCAACAGCGTCAAAGCTGCAGGAGTAAATGTTGTGGTCAACAGCAGCAACGCTGCAGGAATAAATGTTGTGGTCAACAGCGGCAAAGCTGCAGGAGTAAATGTTGTGATCAACAGCACCAAAGCTGCAGGAGTAAATGTTGTGGTCAACAGCGGCAAAGCTGCAGGAGTAAATGTTGTGGTCAACAGCGGCAAAGCTGCAGGAGTAAATGTTGTGGTCAACAGCACCAAAGCTGCAGGAGGAAATGTTGTGGTCAACAGCACCAAAGCTGCAGGAGTAAATGTTGTGGTCAACAGCGGCAAAGCTGCAGGAGTAAATGTTGTGGTCAACAGCACCAAAGCTGCAGTAGTAAATGTTGTGGTCAACAGCACCAAAGCTGCAGGAGTAAATGTTGTGGTCAACAGCGGCAAAGCTGCAGGAGTAAATGTTGTGGTCAACAGCGGCAAAGCTGCAGGAGTAAATATTCTGCTCAACAGCGGCAAAGCTGCAGGAGTAAATGTTGTGGTCAACAGCACCAAAGCTGCAGGAGTAAATGTTGTCGTCAACAGCATCAAAGCTGCAGGAGTAAATGTTGTGGTCAACAGCACCAAAGCTGCATGAGTAAATGTTGTGGTTAACAGCACCAAAGCTGCAGAAGTAAATGTTGTCGTCAACTGCACCAAAGCTGCAGGAGTAATTGTTGTGGATAACAGCACCAAAGCTGCAGGAGTAACTGTTGTGGTCAACAGCACCAATGCTGCAGGAGTAAATGTTGTGGTCAACAGCACCAAAGCTGCAGGAGTAAATGTTGTGGTCAACAGCACCAATGCTGCAGGAATAAATGTTGTGGTCAACAGCACCAAAGCTTCAGGAGTAAATGTTGTTGTCAACAGCACCAAAGCTGCAGGAGTAAATGTTGTGGTCGAAAAAGGCAAAGCTGCAGGAGTAAATGTTGTGGTCAACAGCGGCAAAGCTGCAGGAGTAAATGTTGTGGTCAACAGCACCAAAGCTGCAGGAGTAAATGTTGTAGTCAACAGCGGCAAAGCTGCAGGAGTAAATGTTGTGGTCAAAAGCACCAAAGCTGCAGGTGTAAATGTTGTAGTCAACAGCGGCAAAGCTGCAGGAGTAAATGTTGTGGTAAACAGCAGCAACGCTGCAGGAATAAATGTTGTAGTCAACAGCGGCAAAGCTGCAGGAGTAAATGTTGTGGTTAACAGCACCAAAGCTGCAGGAGTAAATGTTGTAGTCAACAGCACCAAAGCTGCAGGAGTAAATGTTGTGGTCAACAGCACCAAAGCTTCAGGAGTAAAAGTTGTGGTCAACAGCACCAAAGCTTCAGGAATAAATGTTGTGGTCAACAGCACCAAAGATTCAGGAGTAAATGTTGTGGTCAACAGCACCAAAGCTTCAGGAGTAAATGTTGTGGTCAACAGCACCAAAGCTTCAGGAGTAAATGTTGTGGTCAACAGCACCAAAGCTGCAGGAGTAAATGTTGTAGTCAACAGCGTCAAAGCTGCAGGAGTAAATGTTGTGGTCAACAGCAGCAACGCTGCAGGAATAAATGTTGTGGTCAACAGCGGCAAAGCTGCAGGAGTAAATGTTGTGGTCAACAGCACCAAAGCTGCAGGAGTAAATGTTGTGGTCAACAGCGGCAAAGCTGCAGGAGTAAATGTTGTGGTCAACAGCGGCAAAGCTGCAGGAGTAAATGCTGTGGTCAACAGCACCAAAGCTGCAGGAGTAAATGTTGTGGTCAACAGCACCAAAGCTGCAGGAGTAAATGTTGTGGTCAACAGCGGCAAAGCTGCAGGAGTAAATGTTGTGGTCAACAGCGGCAAAGCTGCAGGAGTAAATATTCTGCTCAACAGCGGCAAAGCTGCAGGAGTAAATTTTGTGGTCAACAGCACCAAAGCTGCAGGAGTAAATGTTGTCGTCAACAGCACCAAAGCTGCAGGAGTAAACGTTGTGGTCAACAGCACCAAAGCTGCATGAGTAAATGTTGTGGTTAACAGCACCAAAGCTGCAGAAGTAAATGTTGTCGTCAACTGCACCAAAGCTGCAGGAGTAATTGTTGTGGATAACAGCACCAAAGCTGCAGGAGTAACTGTTGTGGTCAACAGCACGAATGCTGCAGGAGTAAATGTTGTGGTCAACAGCACCAAAGCTGCAGGAGTAAATGTTGTGGTCAACAGCACCAATGCTGCAGGAGTAAATGTTCTGGTCAACTGCACCAAAGCTGCAGCAGTAAATGTTGTAGTCAACAGCACCAAAGCTGCAGGAGTAAATGTTGTCGTCAACTGCACCAAAGCTGCAGGAGTACCTGTTGTGGTTAACAGCACCAAAGCTGCAGAAGTAAATGTTGTGGTCAACAGCACCAAAGCTGCATGAGTAAACGTTGTGGTTAAGAGCTCCAAAGCTGCATGAGTAAATGTTGTGGTCAACAGCACCAAAGCTGCATGAGTAAATGTTGTGGTCAACAGCACCAAAGCTGCAGGAGTAAATGTTGTCGTCAACAGCACCAAAGCTGCAGGAGTAAATGTTGTGGTCAACAGCACCAAAGCTGCATGAGTAAATGTTGTGGTTAACAGCACCAAAGCTGCAGAAGTAAATGTTGTCGTCAACTGCACCAAAGCTGCAGGAGTAATTGTTGTGGATAACAGCACCAAAGCTGCAGGAGTAACTGTTGTGGTCAACAGCACCAATGCTGCAGGAGTAAATGTTGTGGTCAACAGCACCAAAGCTGCAGGAGTAAATGTTGTGGTCAACAGCACCAATGCTGCAGGAATAAAAGTTGTGGTCAACAGCACCAAAGCTTCAGGAGTAAATGTTGTTGTCAACAGCACCAAAGCTGCAGGAGTAAATGTTGTGGTCGAAAAAGGCAAAGCTGCAGGAGTAAATGTTGTGGTCAACAGCGGCAAAGCTGCAGGAGTAAATGTTGTGGTCAACAGCACCAAAGCTGCAGGAGTAAATGTTGTAGTCAACAGCACCAAAGCTGCAGGAGTAAATGTTGTGGTCAAAAGCACCAAAGCTGCAGGTGTAAATGTTGTAGTCAACAGCGGCAAAGCTGCAGGAGTAAATGTTGTGGTAAACAGCAGCAACGCTGCAGGAATAAATGTTGTAGTCAACAGCGGCAAAGCTGCAGGAGTAAATGATGTGGTCAACAGCACCAAAGCTGCAGGAGTAAATGTTGTAGTCAACAGCACCAAAGCTGCAGGAGTAAATGTTGTGGTTAACAGCACCAAAGCTGCAGGAGTAAATGTTGTAGTCAACAGCACCAAAGCTGCAGGAGTAAATGTTGTGGTCAACAGCACCAAAGCTTCAGGAGTAAAAGTTGTGGTCAACAGCACCAAAGCTTCAGGAATAAATGTTGTGGTCAACAGCACCAAAGATTCAGGAGTAAATGTTGTGGTCAACAGCACCAAAGCTTCAGGAGTAAATGTTGTGGTCAACAGCACCAAAGCTTCAGGAGTAAATGTTGTGGTCAACAGCACCAAAGCTGCAGGAGTAAATGTTGTAGTCAACAGCGTCAAAGCTGCAGGAGTAAATGTTGTGGTCAACAGCAGCAACGCTGCAGGAATAAATGTTGTGGTCAACAGCGGCAAAGCTGCAGGAGTAAATGTTGTGGTCAACAGCACCAAAGCTGCAGGAGTAAATGTTGTGGTCAACAGCGGCAAAGCTGCAGGAGTAAATGTTGTGGTCAACAGCGGCAAAGCTGCAGGAGTAAATGTTGTGGTCAACAGCACCAAAGCTGCAGGAGTAAATGTTGTAGTCAACAGCACCAAAGCTGCAGGAGTAAATGTTGTGGTCAAAAGCACCAAAGCTGCAGGTGTAAATGTTGTAGTCAACAGCGGCAAAGCTGCAGGAGTAAATGTTGTGGTAAACAGCAGCAACGCTGCAGGAATAAATGTTGTAGTCAACAGCGGCAAAGCTGCAGGAGTAAATGATGTGGTCAACAGCACCAAAGCTGCAGGAGTAAATGTTGTAGTCAACAGCACCAAAGCTGCAGGAGTAAATGTTGTGGTTAACAGCACCAAAGCTGCAGGAGTAAATGTTGTAGTCAACAGCACCAAAGCTGCAGGAGTAAATGTTGTGGTCAACAGCACCAAAGCTTCAGGAGTAAAAGTTGTGGTCAACAGCACCAAAGCTTCAGGAATAAATGTTGTGGTCAACAGCAACAAAGATTCAGGAGTAAATGTTGTGGTCAACAGCACCAAAGCTTCAGGAGTAAATGTTGTGGTCAACAGCACCAAAGCTTCAGGAGTAAATGTTGTGGTCAACAGCACCAAAGCTGCAGGAGTAAATGTTGTAGTCAACAGCGTCAAAGCTGCAGGAGTAAATGTTGTGGTCAACAGCAGCAACGCTGCAGGAATAAATGTTGTGGTCAACAGCGGCAAAGCTGCAGGAGTAAATGTTGTGGTCAACAGCACCAAAGCTGCAGGAGTAAATGTTGTGGTCAACAGCGGCAAAGCTGCAGGAGTAAATGTTGTGGTCAACAGCGGCAAAGCTGCAGGAGTAAATGTTGTGGTCAACAGCACCAAAGCTGCAGGAGTAAATGTTGTGGTCAACAGCACCAAAGCTGCAGGAGTAAATGTTGTCGTCAACAGCACCAAAGCTGCAGGAGTAAATGTTGTGGTCAACAGCACCAAAGCTGCATGAGTAAATGTTGTGGTTAACAGCACCAAAGCTGCAGAAGTAAATGTTGTCGTCAACTGCACCAAAGCTGCAGGAGTAATTGTTATGGATAACAGCACCAAAGCTGCAGGAGTAACTGTTGTGGTCAACAGCACGAATGCTGCAGGAGTAAATGTTGTGGTCAACAGCACCAAAGCTGCAGGAGTAAATGTTGTGGTCAACAGCACCAATGCTGCAGGAGTAAATGTTCTGGTCAACTGCACCAAAGCTGCAGCAGTAAATGTTGTAGTCAACAGCACCAAAGCTGCAGGAGTAAATGTTGTCGTCAACTGCACCAAAGCTGCAGGAGTACCTGTTGTGGTTAACAGCACCAAAGCTGCATGAGTAAATGTTGTGGTCAACAGCACCAAAGCTGCATGAGTAAATGTTGTTGTCAACAGCAACAAAGCTGCAGGAATAAATGTTGTGGTCAACAGCACCAAAGCTTCAGGAGTAAATGTTGTGGTCAACAGCACCAAAGCTGCAGGAGTAAATGTTGTAGTCAACAGCGTCAAAGCTGCAGGAGTAAATGTTGTGGTCAACAGCAGCAACGCTGCAGGAATAAATGTTGTGGTCAACAGCGGCAAAGCTGCAGGAGTAAATGTTGTGGTCAACAGCACCAAAGCTGCAGGAGTAAATGTTGTGGTCAACAGCGGCAAAGCTGCAGGAGTAAATGTTGTGGTCAACAGCGGCAAAGCTGCAGGAGTAAATGTTGTGGTCAACAGCACCAAAGCTGCAGGAGTAAATGTTGTGGTCAACAGCACCAAAGCTGCAGGAGTAAAAGTTGTGGTCAACAGCGGCAAAGCTGCAGGTGTAAATGTTGTAGTCAACAGCGGCAAAGCTGCAGGAGTAAATGTTGTGGTAAACAGCAGCAACGCTGCAGGAGTAAATGTTGTAGTCAACAGCGGCAAAGCTGCAGGAGTAAATGTTGTGGTCAACAGCACCAAAGCTGCAGGAGTAAATGTTGTAGTCAACAGCACCAAAGCTGCAGGAGTAAATGTTGTGGTTAACAGCACCAAAGCTGCAGGAGTAAATGTTGTAGTCAACAGCACCAAAGCTGCAGGAGTAAATGTTGTGGTCAACAGCACCAAAGCTTCAGGAGTAAAAGTTGTGGTCAACAGCACCAAAGCTTCAGGAATAAATGTTGTGGTCAACAGCACCAAAGATTCAGGAGTAAATGTTGTGGTCAACAGCACCAAAGCTTCAGGAGTAAATGTTGTGGTCAACAGCACCAAAGCTGCAGGAGTAAATGTTGTAGTCAACAGCGTCAAAGCTGCAGGAGTAAATGTTGTGGTCAACAGCAGCAACGCTGCAGGAATAAATGTTGTGGTCAACAGCGGCAAAGCTGCAGGAGTAAATGTTGTGGTCAACAGCACCAAAGCTGCAGGAGTAAATGTTGTGGTCAACAGCGGCAAAGCTGCAGGAGTAAATGTTGTGGTCAACAGCGGCAAAGCTGCAGGAGTAAATGTTGTGGTCAACAGCACCAAAGCTGCAGGAGTAAATGTTGTGGTCAACAGCACCAAAGCTGCAGGAGTAAATGTTGTGGTCAACAGCGGCAAAGCTGCAGGAGTAAATGTTGTGGTCAACAGCGGCAAAGCTGCAGGAGTAAATATTCTGCTCAACAGCGGCAAAGCTGCAGGAGTAAATGTTGTGGTCAACAGCACCAAAGCTGCAGGAGTAAATGTTGTGGTCAACAGCACCAAAGCTGCATGAGTAAATGTTGTGGTTAACAGCACCAAAGCTGCAGAAGTAAATGTTGTCGTCAACTGCACCAAAGCTGCAGGAGTAATTGTTGTGGATAACAGCACCAAAGCTGCAGGAGTAACTGTTGTGGTCAACAGCACGAATGCTGCAGGAGTAAATGTTGTGGTCAACAGCACCAAAGCTGCAGGAGTAAATGTTGTAGTCAACAGCACCAATGCTGCAGGAGTAAATGTTGTGGTCAACAGCACCAAAGCTGCATGAGTAAATGTTGTGGTTAACAGCACCAAAGCTGCAGAAGTAAATGTTGTCGTCAACTGCACCAAAGCTGCAGGAGTAATTGTTGTGGATAACAGCACCAAAGCTGCAGGAGTAACTGTTGTGGTCAACAGCACGAATGCTGCAGGAGTAAATGTTGTGGTCAACAGCACCAAAGCTGCAGGAGTAAATGTTGTGGTCAACAGCACCAATGCTGCAGGAGTAAATGTTGTGGTCAACTGCACCAAAGCTGCAGGAGTTAATGTTGTAGTCAACAGCACCAAAGCTGCAGGAGTAAATGTTGTCATCAACTGCACCAAAGCTGCAGGAGTAACTGTTGTGGTTAACAGCACCAAAGCTGCAGAAGTAAATGTTGTGGTCAACAGCACCAAAGCTGCATGAGTAAACGTTGTGGTTAAGAGCACCAAAGCTGCATGAGTAAATGTTGTGGTCAACAGCACCAAAGCTGCATGAGTAAATGTTGTTGTCAACAGCAACAAAGCTGCAGGAGTAAATGTTGTGGTTAACAGCACCAAAGCTTCAGGAGTAAAATTTGTGGTCAACAGCACCAAAGCTTCAGGAATAAATGTTGTGGTTAACAGCACCAAAGCTGCAGGAGTAAATGTTGTAGTCAACAGCACCAAAGCTGCAGGAGTAAATGTTGTGGTCAACAGCACCAAAGCTTCAGGAGTAAAAGTTGTGGTCAACAGCACCAAAGCTTCAGGAATAAATGTTGTGGTCAACAGCACCAAAGATTCAGGAGTAAATGTTGTGGTCAACAGCACCAAAGCTTCAGGAGTAAATGTTGTGGTCAACAGCAGCAAAGCTTCAGGAATAAATGTTGTGGTCAACAGCACCAAAGCTTCAGGAGTAAATGTTGTAGTCAACAGCGTCAAAGCTGCAGGAGTAAATGTTGTGGTCAACAGCAGCAACGCTGCAGGAATAAATGTTGTGGTCAAAAGCGGCAAAGCTGCAGGAGTAAATGTTGTGGTCAACAGCACCAAACCTGCAGTAGTAAATGTTGTGGTCAACAGCGGCAAAGCTGCAGGAGTAAATGTTGTGGTCAACAGCGGCAAAGCTGCAGGAGTAAATGTTGTGGTCAACAGCACCAAAGCTGCAGGAGTAAATGTTGTGGTCAACAGCACCAAAGCTGCAGGAGTAAATGTTGTGGTCAACAGCGGCAAAGCTGCAGGAGTAAATGTTGTGGTCAACAGCGGCAAAGCTGCAGGAGTAAATATTCTGCTCAACAGCGGCAAAGCTGCAGGAGTAAATGTTGTGGTCAACAGCACCAAAGCTGCAGGAGTAAATGTTGTCGTCAACAGCACCAAAGCTGCAGGAGTAAATGTTGTGGTCAACAGCACCAAAGCTGCATGAGTAAATGTTGTGGTTAACAGCACCAAAGCTGCAGAAGTAAATGTTGTCGTCAACTGCACCAAAGCTGCAGGAGTAATTGTTGTGGATAACAGCACCAAAGCTGCAGGAGTAACTGTTGTGGTCAACAGCACGAATGCTGCAGGAGTAAATGTTGTGGTCAACAGCACCAAAGCTGCAGGAGTAAATGTTGTGGTCAACAGCACCAATGCTGCAGGAGTAAATGTTCTGGTCAACTGCACCAAAGCTGCAGGAGTAAATGTTGTAGTCAACAGCACCAAAGCTGCAGGAGTAAATGTTGTCGTCAACTGCACCAAAGATGCAGGAGTACCTGTTGTGGTTAACAGCACCAAAGCTGCAGAAGTAAATGTTGTGGTGAACAGCACCAAAGCTGCATGAGTAAACGTTGTGGTTAAGAGCACCAAAGCTGCATGAGTAAATGTTGTGGTCAACAGCACCAAAGCTGCATGAGTAAATGTTGTTGTCAACAGCAACAAAGCTGCAGGAGTAAATGTTGTGGTTAACAGCACCAAAGCTGCATGAGTAAATGTTGTGGTTAACAGCACCAAAGCTGCAGAAGTAAATGTTGTCGTCAACTGCACCAAAGCTGCAGGAGTAATTGTTGTGGATAACAGCACCAAAGCTGCAGGAGTAACTGTTGTGGTCAACAGCACCAATGCTGCCGGAGTAAATGTTGTGGTCAACAGCACCAAAGCTGCAGGAGTAAATGTTGTGGTCAACAGCACCAATGCTGCAGGAATAAAAGTTGTGGTCAACAGCACCAAAGCTTCAGGAGTAAATGTTGTTGTCAACAGCACCAAAGCTGCAGGAGTAAATGTTGTGGTCGAAAAAGGCAAAGCTGCAGGAGTAAATGTTGTGGTCAACAGCGGCAAAGCTGCAGGAGTAAATGTTGTGGTCAACAGCACCAAAGCTGCAGGAGTAAATGTTGTAGTCAACAGCACCAAAGCTGCAGGAGTAAATGTTGTGGTCAAAAGCACCAAAGCTGCAGGTGTAAATGTTGTAGTCAACAGCGGCAAAGCTGCAGGAGTAAATGTTGTGGTAAACAGCAGCAACGCTGCAGGAATAAATGTTGTAGTCAACAGCGGCAAAGCTGCAGGAGTAAATGATGTGGTCAACAGCACCAAAGCTGCAGGAGTAAATGTTGTAGTCAACAGCACCAAAGCTGCAGGAGTAAATGTTGTGGTTAACAGCACCAAAGCTGCAGGAGTAAATGTTGTAGTCAACAGCACCAAAGCTGCAGGAGTAAATGTTGTGGTCAACAGCACCAAAGCTTCAGGAGTAAAAGTTGTGGTCAACAGCACCAAAGCTTCAGGAATAAATGTTGTGGTCAACAGCACCAAAGATTCAGGAGTAAATGTTGTGGTCAACAGCACCAAAGCTTCAGGAGTAAATGTTGTGGTCAACAGCACCAAAGCTTCAGGAGTAAATGTTGTGGTCAACAGCACCAAAGCTGCAGGAGTAAATGTTGTAGTCAACAGCGTCAAAGCTGCAGGAGTAAATGTTGTGGTCAACAGCAGCAACGCTGCAGGAATAAATGTTGTGGTCAACAGCGGCAAAGCTGCAGGAGTAAATGTTGTGGTCAACAGCACCAAAGCTGCAGGAGTAAATGTTGTGGTCAACAGCGGCAAAGCTGCAGGAGTAAATGTTGTGGTCAACAGCGGCAAAGCTGCAGGAGTAAATGTTGTGGTCAACAGCACCAAAGCTGCAGGAGTAAATGTTGTAGTCAACAGCACCAAAGCTTCAGGAGTAAATGTTGTGGTCAAAAGCACCAAAGCTGCAGGTGTAAATGTTGTAGTCAACAGCGGCAAAGCTGCAGGAGTAAATGTTGTGGTAAACAGCAGCAACGCTGCAGGAATAAATGTTGTAGTCAACAGCGGCAAAGCTGCAGGAGTAAATGATGTGGTCAACAGCACCAAAGCTGCAGGAGTAAATGTTGTAGTCAACAGCACCAAAGCTGCAGGAGTAAATGTTGTGGTTAACAGCACCAAAGCTGCAGGAGTAAATGTTGTAGTCAACAGCACCAAAGCTGCAGGAGTAAATGTTGTGGTCAACAGCACCAAAGCTTCAGGAGTAAAAGTTGTGGTCAACAGCACCAAAGCTTCAGGAATAAATGTTGTGGTCAACAGCACCAAAGATTCAGGAGTAAATGTTGTGGTCAACAGCACCAAAGCTTCAGGAGTAAATGTTGTGGTCAACAGCACCAAAGCTTCAGGAGTAAATGTTGTGGTCAACAGCACCAAAGCTGCAGGAGTAAATGTTGTAGTCAACAGCGTCAAAGCTGCAGGAGTAAATGTTGTGGTCAACAGCAGCAACGCTGCAGGAATAAATGTTGTGGTCAACAGCGGCAAAGCTGCAGGAGTAAATGTTGTGGTCAACAGCACCAAAGCTGCAGGAGTAAATGTTGTGGTCAACAGCGGCAAAGCTGCAGGAGTAAATGTTGTGGTCAACAGCGGCAAAGCTGCAGGAGTAAATGTTGTGGTCAACAGCACCAAAGCTGCAGGAGTAAATGTTGTGGTCAACAGCACCAAAGCTGCAGGAGTAAATGTTGTGGTCAACAGCGGCAAAGCTGCAGGAGTAAATGTTGTGGTCAACAGCGGCAAAGCTGCAGGAGTAAATATTCTGCTCAACAGCGGCAAAGCTGCAGGAGTAAATGTTGTGGTCAACAGCACCAAAGCTGCAGGAGTAAATGTTGTCGTCAACAGCACCAAAGCTGCAGGAGTAAATGTTGTGGTCAACAGCACCAAAGCTGCATGAGTAAATGTTGTGGTTAACAGCACAAAGCTGCAGAAGTAAATGTTGTCGTCAACTGCACCAAAGCTGCAGGAGTAATTGTTATGGATAACAGCACCAAAGCTGCAGGAGTAACTGTTGTGGTCAACAGCACGAATGCTGCAGGAGTAAATGTTGTGGTCAACAGCACCAAAGCTGCAGGAGTAAATGTTGTGGTCAACAGCACCAATGCTGCAGGAGTAAATGTTCTGGTCAACTGCACCAAAGCTGCAGCAGTAAATGTTGTAGTCAACAGCACCAAAGCTGCAGGAGTAAATGTTGTCGTCAACTGCACCAAAGCTGCAGGAGTACCTGTTGTGGTTAACAGCACCAAAGCTGCATGAGTAAATGTTGTGGTCAACAGCACCAAAGCTGCATGAGTAAATGTTGTTGTCAACAGCAACAAAGCTGCAGGAATAAATGTTGTGGTCAACAGCACCAAAGCTTCAGGAGTAAATGTTGTGGTCAACAGCACCAAAGCTGCAGGAGTAAATGTTGTAGTCAACAGCGTCAAAGCTGCAGGAGTAAATGTTGTGGTTAACAGCAGCAACGCTGCAGGAATAAATGTTGTGGTCAACAGCGGCAAAGCTGCAGGAGTAAATGTTGTGGTCAACAGCACCAAAGCTGCAGGAGTAAATGTTGTGGTCAACAGCGGCAAAGCTGCAGGAGTAAATGTTGTGGTCAACAGCGGCAAAGCTGCAGGAGTAAATGTTGTGGTCAACAGCACCAAAGCTGCAGGAGTAAATGTTGTGGTCAACAGCACCAAAGCTGCAGGAGTAAAAGTTGTGGTCAACAGCGGCAAAGCTGCAGGTGTAAATGTTGTAGTCAACAGCGGCAAAGCTGCAGGAGTAAATGTTGTGGTAAACAGCAGCAACGCTGCAGGAGTAAATGTTGTAGTCAACAGCGGCAAAGCTGCAGGAGTAAATGTTGTGGTCAACAGCACCAAAGCTGCAGGAGTAAATGTTGTAGTCAACAGCACCAAAGCTGCAGGAGTAAATGTTGTGGTTAACAGCACCAAAGCTGCAGGAGTAAATGTTGTAGTCAACAGCACCAAAGCTGCAGGAGTAAATGTTGTGGTCAACAGCACCAAAGCTTCAGGAGTAAAAGTTGTGGTCAACAGCACCAAAGCTTCAGGAATAAATGTTGTGGTCAACAGCACCAAAGATTCAGGAGTAAATGTTGTGGTCAACAGCACCAAAGCTTCAGGAGTAAATGTGGTGGTCAACAGCACCAAAGCTGCAGGAGTAAATGTTGTAGTCAACAGCGTCAAAGCTGCAGGAGTAAATGTTGTGGTCAACAGCAGCAACGCTGCAGGAATAAATGTTGTGGTCAACAGCGGCAAAGCTGCAGGAGTAAATGTTGTGGTCAACAGCACCAAAGCTGCAGGAGTAAATGTTGTGGTCAACAGCGGCAAAGCTGCAGGAGTAAATGTTGTGGTCAACAGCGGCAAAGCTGCAGGAGTAAATGTTGTGGTCAACAGCACCAAAGCTGCAGGAGTAAATGTTGTGGTCAACAGCACCAAAGCTGCAGGAGTAAATGTTGTGGTCAACAGCGGCAAAGCTGCAGGAGTAAATGTTGTGGTCAACAGCGGCAAAGCTGCAGGAGTAAATATTCTGCTCAACAGCGGCAAAGCTGCAGGAGTAAATGTTGTGGTCAACAGCACCAAAGCTGCAGGAGTAAATGTTGTGGTCAACAGCACCAAAGCTGCATGAGTAAATGTTGTGGTTAACAGCACCAAAGCTGCAGAAGTAAATGTTGTCGTCAACTGCACCAAAGCTGCAGGAGTAATTGTTGTGGATAACAGCACCAAAGCTGCAGGAGTAACTGTTGTGGTCAACAGCACGAATGCTGCAGGAGTAAATGTTGTGGTCAACAGCACCAAAGCTGCAGGAGTAAATGTTGTGGTCAACAGCACCAATGCTGCAGGAGTAAATGTTGTGGTCAACAGCACCAAAGCTGCATGAGTAAATGTTGTGGTTAACAGCACCAAAGCTGCAGAAGTAAATGTTGTCGTCAACTGCACCAAAGCTGCAGGAGTAATTGTTGTGGATAACAGCACCAAAGCTGCAGGAGTAACTGTTGTGGTCAACAGCACGAATGCTGCAGGAGTAAATGTTGTGGTCAACAGCACCAAAGCTGCAGGAGTAAATGTTGTGGTCAACAGCACCAATGCTGCAGGAGTAAATGTTGTGGTCAACTGCACCAAAGCTGCAGGAGTTAATGTTGTAGTCAACAGCACCAAAGCTGCAGGAGTAAATGTTGTCATCAACTGCACCAAAGCTGCAGGAGTAACTGTTGTGGTTAACAGCACCAAAGCTGCAGAAGAAAATGTTGTGGTCAACAGCACCAAAGCTGCATGAGTAAACGTTGTGGTTAAGAGCACCAAAGCTGCATGAGTAAATGTTGTGGTCAACAGCACCAAAGCTGCATGAGTAAATGTTGTTGTCAACAGCAACAAAGCTGCAGGAGTAAATGTTGTGGTTAACAGCACCAAAGCTTCAGGAGTAAAATTTGTGGTCAACAGCACCAAAGCTTCAGGAATAAATGTTGTGGTTAACAGCACCAAAGCTGCAGGAGTAAATGTTGTAGTCAACAGCACCAAAGCTGCAGGAGTAAATGTTGTGGTCAACAGCACCAAAGCTTCAGGAGTAAAAGTTGTGGTCAACAGCACCAAAGCTTCAGGAATAAATGTTGTGGTCAACAGCACCAAAGATTCAGGAGTAAATGTTGTGGTCAACAGCACCAAAGCTTCAGGAGTAAATGTTGTGGTCAACAGCAGCAAAGCTTCAGGAATAAATGTTGTGGTCAACAGCACCAAAGCTTCAGGAGTAAATGTTGTGGTCAACAGCACCAAAGCTGCAGGAGTAAATGTTGTAGTCAACAGCGTCAAAGCTGCAGGAGTAAATGTTGTGGTCAACAGCAGCAACGCTGCAGGAATAAATGTTGTGGTCAACAGCGGCAAAGCTGCAGGAGTAAATGTTGTGGTCAACAGCACCAAAGCTGCAGGAGTAAATGTTGTGGTCAACAGCGGCAAAGCTGCAGGAGTAAATGTTGTGGTCAACAGCGGCAAAGCTGCAGGAGTAAATGTTGTGGTCAACAGCACCAAAGCTGCAGGAGTAAATGTTGTGGTCAACAGCACCAAAGCTGCAGGAGTAAATGTTGTGGTCAACAGCGGCAAAGCTGCAGGAGTAAATGTTGTGGTCAACAGCGGCAAAGCTGCAGGAGTAAATATTCTGCTCAACAGCGGCAAAGCTGCAGGAGTAAATGTTATGGTCAACAGCACCAAAGCTGCAGGAGTAAATGTTGTCGTCAACAGCACCAAAGCTGCAGGAGTAAATGTTGTGGTCAACAGCACCAAAGCTGCATGAGTAAATGTTGTGGTTAACAGCACCAAAGCTGCAGAAGTAAATGTTGTCGTCAACTGCACCAAAGCTGCAGGAGTAATTGTTGTGGATAACAGCACCAAAGCTGCAGGAGTAACTGTTGTGGTCAACAGCACGAATGCTGCAGGAGTAAATGTTGTGGTCAACAGCACCAAAGCTGCAGGAGTAAATGTTGTGGTCAACAGCACCAATGCTGCAGGAGTAAATGTTCTGGTCAACTGCACCAAAGCTGCAGGAGTAAATGTTGTAGTCAACAGCACCAAAGCTGCAGGAGTAAATGTTGTCGTCAACTGCACCAAAGCTGCAGGAGTACCTGTTGTGGTTAACAGCACCAAAGCTGCAGAAGTAAATGTTGTGGTGAACAGCACCAAAGCTGCATGAGTAAACGTTGTGGTTAAGAGCACCAAAGCTGCATGAGTAAATGTTGTGGTCAACAGCACCAAAGCTGCATGAGTAAATGTTGTTGTCAACAGCAACAAAGCTGCAGGAATAAATGTTGTGGTCAACAGCACCAAAGCTTCAGGAGTAAATGTTGTGGTCAACAGCACCAAAGCTGCAGGAGTAAATGTTGTAGTCAACAGCGTCAAAGCTGCAGGAGTAAATGTTGTGGTCAACAGCAGCAACGCTGCAGGAATAAATGTTGTGGTCAACAGCGGCAAAGCTGCAGGAGTAAATGTTGTGGTCAACAGCACCAAAGCTGCAGGAGTAAATGTTGTGGTCAACAGCGGCAAAGCTGCAGGAGTAAATGTTGTGGTCAACAGCGGCAAAGCTGCAGGAGTAAATGTTGTGGTCAACAGTACCAAAGCTGCAGGAGTAAATGTTGTGGTCAACAGCACCAAAGCTGCAGGAGTAAATGTTGTGGTCAACAGCGGCAAAGCTGCAGGAGTAAATGTTGTGGTCAACAGCGGCAAAGCTGCAGGAGTAAATATTCTGCTCAACAGCGGCAAAGCTGCAGGAGTAAATGTTGTGGTCAACAGCACCAAAGCTGCAGGAGTAAATGTTGTGGTCAACAGCACCAAAGCTGCATGAGTAAATGTTGTGGTTAACAGCACCAAAGCTGCAGAAGTAAATGTTGTCGTCAACTGCACCAAAGCTGCAGGAGTAATTGTTGTGGATAACAGCACCAAAGCTGCAGGAGTAACTGTTGTGGTCAACAGCACGAATGCTGCAGGAGTAAATGTTGTGGTCAACAGCACCAAAGCTGCAGGAGTAAATGTTGTGGTCAACAGCACCAATGCTGCAGGAGTAAATGTTGTGGTCAACTGCACCAAAGCTGCAGGAGTAAATGTTGTAGTCAACAGCACCAAAGCTGCAGGAGTAAATGTTGTCATCAACTGCACCAAAGCTGCAGGAGTAACTGTTGTGGTTAACAGCACCAAAGCTGCAGAAGTAAATGTTGTGGTCAACAGCACCAAAGCTGCATGAGTAAACGTTGTGGTTAAGAGCACCAAAGCTGCATGAGTAAATGTTGTGGTCAACAGCACCAAAGCTGCATGAGTAAATGTTGTTGTCAACAGCAACAAAGCTGCAGGAGTAAATGTTGTGGTTAACAGCACCAAAGCTTCAGGAGTAAAATTTGTGGTCAACAGCACCAAAGCTTCAGGAATAAATGTTGTGGTAAACAGCACCAAAGCTTCAGGAGTAAATGTTGTTGTCAACAGCACCAAAGCTGCAGAAGTAAATGTTGTGGTCAACAGCGGCAAAGCTGCAGGAGTAAATGTTGTGGTCGAAAAAGGCAAAGCTGCAGGAGTAAATGTTGTGGTCAACAGCGGCAAAGCTGCAGGAGTAAATGTTGTGGTCAACAGCACCAAAGCTGCAGGAGTAAATGTTGTAGTCAACAGCGGCAAAGCTGCAGGAGTAAATGTTGTGGTCAACAGCACCAAAGCTGCAGGAGTAAATGTTGTGGTCAACAGCACCAAAGCTGCAGGAGTAAATGTTGTGGTCAACAGCGGCAAAGCTGCAGGAGTAAATGTTGTGGTCAACAGCGGCAAAGCTGCAGGAGTAAATATTCTGCTCAACAGCAGCAAAGCTGCAGGAGTAAATGTTGTGGTCAACAGCACCAAAGCTGCAGGAGTAAATGTTGTCGTCAACAGCACCAAAGCTGCAGGAGTAAATGTTGTGGTCAACAGCACCAAAGCTGCATGAGTAAATGTTGTGGTTAACAGCACCAAAGCTGCAGAAGTAAATGTTGTCGTCAACTGCACCAAAGCTGCAGGAGTAATTGTTGTGGATAACAGCACCAAAGCTGCAGGAGTAACTGTTGTGGTCAACAGCACGAATGCTGCAGGAGTAAATGTTCTGGTCAACTGCACCAAAGCTGCAGGAGTAAATGTTGTAGTCAACAGCACCAAAGCTGCAGGAGTAAATGTTGTCGTCAACTGCACCAAAGCTGCAGGAGTAACTGTTGTGGTTAACAGCACCAAAGCTGCAGAAGTAAATGTTGTGGTCAACAGCACCAAAGCTGAATGAGTAAACGTTGTGGTTAAGAGCACCAAAGCTGCATGAGTAAATGTTGTGGTCAACAGCACCAAAGCTGCATGAGTAAATGTTGTTGTCAACAGCAACAAAGCTGCAGGAATAAATGTTGTGGTCAACAGCACCAAAGCTTCAGGAGTAAATGTTGTGGTCAACAGCACCAAAGCTGCAGGAGTAAATGTTGTAGTCAACAGCGTCAAAGCTGCAGGAGTAAATGTTGTGGTCAACAGCAGCAACGCTGCAGGAATAAATGTTGTGGTCAACAGCGGCAAAGCTGCAGGAGTAAATGTTGTGGTCAACAGCACCAAAGCTGCAGGAGTAAATGTTGTGGTCAACAGCGGCAAAGCTGCAGGAGTAAATGTAGTGGTCAACAGCGGCAAAGCTGCAGGAGTAAATGTTGTGGTCAACAGCACCAAAGCTGCAGGAGTAAATGTTGTGGTCAACAGCACCAAAGCTGCAGGAGTAAATGTTGTGGTCAACAGCGGCAAAGCTGCAGGAGTAAATGTTGTGGTCAACAGCGGCAAAGCTGCAGGAGTAAATATTCTGCTCAACAGCGGCAAAGCTGCAGGAGTAAATGTTGTGGTCAACAGCACCAAAGCTGCAGGAGTGAATGTTGTCGTCAACAGCACCAAAGCTGCAGGAGTAAATGTTGTGGTTAACAGCACCAAAGCTGCATGAGTAAATGTTGTGGTTTACAGCACCAAAGCTGCAGAAGTAAATGTTGTCGTCAACTGCACCAAAGCTGCAGGAGTAATTGTTGTGGATAACAGCACCAAAGCTGCAGGAGTAAATGTTGTGGTTAACAGCACCGAAGCTACAGGAGTAAATGTTGTGGTCAACAGCACCAAAGCTGCAGGAGTAAATGTTGTGGTCAACAGCACCAATGCTGCAGGAGTAAATGTTGTGGTCAACTGCACCAAAGCTGCAGGAGTAAATGTTGTAGTCAACAGCACCAAAGCTGCATGAGTAAATGTTGTGGTCAACAGCACCAAAGCTGCAGGAGTAGATGTTGTAGTCAACAGCACCAAAGCTGCAGGAGTAAATGTTGTCGTCAACTGCACCAAAGCTGCAGGAGTAACTGTTGTGGTTAACAGCACCAAAGCTGCAGAAGTAAATGTTGTGGTCAACAGCACCAAAGCTGCATGAGTAAACGTTGTGGTTAACAGCACCAAAGCTGCAGGAGTAAATGTTGTGGTCAACAGCACCAAAGCTGCATGAGTAAATGTTGTGGTCAACAGCACCAAAGCTGCAGGAGTAAATGTTGTGGTCAACAGCGGCAAAGCTGCAGGAGTAAATGTTGTGGTCAACAGCGGCAAAGCTGCAGGAGTAAATGTTGTGGTCAACAGCACCAAAGCTTCAGGAGTAAATGTTGTTGTCAACAGCACCAAAGCTGCAGGAGTAAATGTTGTGGTTAACAGCACCAAAGCTGCATGAGTAAATGTTGTCAACAGCAACAAAGCTGCAGGAGTAAATGTTGTGGTTAAGAGCACCAAAGCTGCATGAGTAAATGTTGTGGTCAACAGCACCAAAGCTGCAGGAGTAAATGTTGTGGTCAACAGCACCAAAGCTGCAGGAGTAAATGTTGATGTCAACAGCACCAAAGCTTCAGGAGTAAAATTTGTGGTCAACAGCACCAAAGCTGCAGGAGTAAATGTTGTAGTCAACAGCGGCAAAGCTGCAGGAGTAAATGTTGTGGTAAACAGCAGCAACGCTGCAGGAGTAAATGTTGTAGTCAACAGCGGCAAAGCTGCAGGAGTAAATGTTGTGGTAAACAGCAGCAAAGCTGCAGGAGTAAATGTTGTGGTCAACAGCGGCAAAGCTGCAGGAGTAAATGTTGTGGTCAACAGCACCAAAGCTGCAGGAGTAAATGTTGTAGTCAACAGCACCAAAGCTGCAGGAGTAAATGTTGTGGTCAACAGCGGCAAAGCTGCAGGAGTAAATGTTGTGGTCAACAGCACCAAAGCTTCAGGAGTAAATGTTGTGGTCAACAGCACCAAAGCTTCAGGAGTAAATGTTGTGGTCAACAGCACCCAAGCTGCAGGAGTAAATGTTGTAGTCAACAGCACCAAAGCTGCAGGAGTAAATGTTGTGGTCAACAGCACCAAAGCTTCAGGAGTAAAAGTTGTGGTCAACAGCACCAAAGCTTCAGGAATAAATGTTGTGGTCAACAGCACCAAAGCTTCAGGAATAAATGTTGTGGTCAACAGCACCAAAGCTTCAGGAGTAAATGTTGTGGTTAACAGCACCAAAGCTGCAGGAGTAAATGTTGTGGTCAACTGCACCAAAGCTGCATGAGTAAATGTTGTGGTTAACAGCACCAAAGCTGCAGGAGTAAATGTTGTGGTTAACAGCACCAAAGCTGCAGAAGTAAATGTTGTGGTCAACAGCACCAAAGCTGCATGAGTAAATGTTGTGGTTAACAGCACCAAAGCTGCAGGAGTAAATGTTGTGGTCAACAGCACCAAAGCTGCATGAGTAAATGTTGTGGTTAACAGCACCAAAGCTGCAGGAGTAAATGTTGTGGTTAACAGCACTAAAGCTTCAGGAGTAAAAGTTGTGGTCAACAGCACCAAAGCTTCAGGAGTAAATGTTGTGGTCAACAGCACCAAAGCTTCAGGAATAAATGTTGTGGATAACAGCGACAAAGCTGCAGGAGTAAATGTTGTGGTCAACAGCGGCAAAGCTGCAGGAGTAAATGTTGTGGTCAACAGCGGCAAAGCTGCAGGAGTAAATATTCTGGTCAACAGCGGCAAAGCTGCAGGAGTAAATGTTGTGGTCAACAGCACCAAAGCTGCAGGAGTAAATGTTGTCGTCAACAGCACCAAAGCTGCAGGAGTAAATGTTGTGGTCAACAGCACCAAAGCTGCATGAGTAAATGTTGTGGTTAACAGCACCAAAGCTGCAGAAGTAAATGTTGTGGTCAACAGCACCAAAGCTGCATGAGTAAATGTTGTGGTTAACAGCACCAAAGCTGCAGGAGTAAATGTTGTGGTCAACAGCACCAAAGCTGCATGAGTAAATGTTGTGGTTAACAGCACCAAAGCTGCAGGAGTAAATGTTGTGGTTAACAGCACCAAAGATTCAGGAGTAAAAGTTGTGGTCAACAGCACCATAGCTTCAGGAATAAATGTTGTGGTCAACAGCACCAAAGCTTCAGGAGTAAATGTTGTGGTCAACAGCACCAAAGCTTCAGGAATAAATGTTGTGGATAACAGCGACAAAGCTGCAGGAGTAAATGTTGTGGTCAACAGCGGCAAAGCTGCAGGAGTAAATGTTGTGGTCAACAGCGGCAAAGCTGCAGGAGTAAATATTCTGGTCAACAGCGGCAAAGCTGCAGGAGTAAATGTTGTGGTCAACAGCACCAAAGCTGCAGGAGTAAATGTTGTCGTCAACTGCACCAAAGCTGCAGGAGTAAATGTTGTGGTCAACAGCACCAAAGCTGCATGAGTAAATGTTATGGTTAACAGCACCAAAGCTGCAGAAGTAAATGTTGTCGTCAACTGCACCAAAGCTGCAGGAGTAATTGTTGTGGATAACAGCACCAAAGCTGCAGGAGTAACTGTTGTGGTCAACAGCACCAATGCTGCAGGAGTAAATGTTCTGGTCAACAGCACCAAAGCTGCAGGAGTAAATGTTGTGGTCAACAGCACCAATGCTGCAGGAGTAAATGTTGTGGTCAACTGCACCAAAGCTGCAGGAGTAAATGTTGTAGTCAACAGCACCAAAGCTGCAGGAGTAAATGTTGTCGTCAACTGCACCAAAGCTGCAGGAGTAACTGTTGTGGTTAACAGCACCAAAGCTGCAGAAGTAAATGTTGTGGTCAACAGCACCAAAGCTGCAGGAGTAAACGTTGTGGTTAACAGCACCAAGCTGCAGGAGTAAATGTTGTGGTTAACAGCACCAAAGCTGCAGGAGTAACTGTTGTGGTCAACAGCACCAATGCTGCAGGAGTAAATGTTGTGGTCAACAGCACCAAAGCTGCAGGAGTAAACGTTGTGGTTAACAGCACCAAAGCTGCAGGAGTAAATGTTGTGGTTAATAGCACCAAAGCTGCAGGAGTAAATGTTGTGGTTAACAGCACCAAAGCTGCAGGAGTAAATGTTGTAGTCAACAGCACCAAAGCTGCAGGAGTAAATGTTGTGGTCAACAGCGGCAAAGCTGCAGGAGTAAATGTTGTGGTCAACAGCGGCAAAGCTGCAGGAGTAAATGTTGTGGTCAACAGCGGCAAAGCTGCAGGAGTAAATGTTGTGGTCAACAGCACCAAAGCTGCAGGAGTAAATGTTGTAGTCAACAGCACCAAAGCTGCAGGAGTAAATGTTGTGGTCAACAGCGGCAAAGCTGCAGGAGTAAATGTTGTGGTCAACAGCACCAAAGCTTCAGGAGTAAATGTTGTGGTCAACAGCACCAAAGCTTCAGGAGTAAATGTTGTGGTCAACAGCACCAAAGCTGCAGGAGTAAATGTTGTAGTCAACAGCACCAAAGCTGCAGGAGTAAATGTTGTGGTCAACAGCACCAAAGCTTCAGGAGTAAAAGTTGTGGTCAACAGCACCAAAGCTTCAGGAATAAATGTTGTGGTCAACAGCACCAAAGCTTCAGGAATAAATGTTGTGGTCAACAGCACCAAAGCTTCAGGAGTAAATGTTGTGGTTAACAGCACCAAAGCTGCAGGAGTAAATGTTGTGGTCAACTGCACCAAAGCTGCATGAGTAAATGTTGTGGTTAACAGCACCAAAGCTGCAGGAGTAAATGTTGTGGTTAACAGCACCAAAGCTGCAGAAGTAAATGTTGTGGTCAACAGCACCAAAGCTGCATGAGTAAATGTTGTGGTTAACAGCACCAAAGCTGCAGGAGTAAATGTTGTGGTCAACAGCACCAAAGCTGCATGAGTAAATGTTGTGGTTAACAGCACCAAAGCTGCAGGAGTAAATGTTGTGGTTAACAGCACTAAAGCTTCAGGAGTAAAAGTTGTGGTCAACAGCACCAAAGCTTCAGGAGTAAATGTTGTGGTCAACAGCACCAAAGCTTCAGGAATAAATGTTGTGGATAACAGCGACAAAGCTGCAGGAGTAAATGTTGTGGTCAACAGCGGCAAAGCTGCAGGAGTAAATGTTGTGGTCAACAGCGGCAAAGCTGCAGGAGTAAATATTCTGGTCAACAGCGGCAAAGCTGCAGGAGTAAATGTTGTGGTCAACAGCACCAAAGCTGCAGGAGTAAATGTTGTCGTCAACAGCACCAAAGCTGCAGGAGTAAATGTTGTGGTCAACAGCACCAAAGCTGCATGAGTAAATGTTGTGGTTAACAGCACCAAAGCTGCAGAAGTAAATGTTGTGGTCAACAGCACCAAAGCTGCATGAGTAAATGTTGTGGTTAACAGCACCAAAGCTGCAGGAGTAAATGTTGTGGTCAACAGCACCAAAGCTGCATGAGTAAATGTTGTGGTTAACAGCACCAAAGCTGCAGGAGTAAATGTTGTGGTTAACAGCACCAAAGATTCAGGAGTAAAAGTTGTGGTCAACAGCACCATAGCTTCAGGAATAAATGTTGTGGTCAACAGCACCAAAGCTTCAGGAGTAAATGTTGTGGTCAACAGCACCAAAGCTTCAGGAATAAATGTTGTGGATAACAGCGACAAAGCTGCAGGAGTAAATGTTGTGGTCAACAGCGGCAAAGCTGCAGGAGTAAATGTTGTGGTCAACAGCGGCAAAGCTGCAGGAGTAAATATTCTGGTCAACAGCGGCAAAGCTGCAGGAGTAAATGTTGTGGTCAACAGCACCAAAGCTGCAGGAGTAAATGTTGTCGTCAACTGCACCAAAGCTGCAGGAGTAAATGTTGTGGTCAACAGCACCAAAGCTGCATGAGTAAATGTTATGGTTAACAGCACCAAAGCTGCAGAAGTAAATGTTGTCGTCAACTGCACCAAAGCTGCAGGAGTAATTGTTGTGGATAACAGCACCAAAGCTGCAGGAGTAACTGTTGTGGTCAACAGCACCAATGCTGCAGGAGTAAATGTTCTGGTCAACAGCACCAAAGCTGCAGGAGTAAATGTTGTGGTCAACAGCACCAATGCTGCAGGAGTAAATGTTGTGGTCAACTGCACCAAAGCTGCAGGAGTAAATGTTGTAGTCAACAGCACCAAAGCTGCAGGAGTAAATGTTGTCGTCAACTGCACCAAAGCTGCAGGAGTAACTGTTGTGGTTAACAGCACCAAAGCTGCAGAAGTAAATGTTGTGGTCAACAGCACCAAAGCTGCAGGAGTAAACGTTGTGGTTAACAGCACCAAGCTGCAGGAGTAAATGTTGTGGTTAACAGCACCAAAGCTGCAGGAGTAACTGTTGTGGTCAACAGCACCAATGCTGCAGGAGTAAATGTTGTGGTCAACAGCACCAAAGCTGCAGGAGTAAACTTTGTGGTTAACAGCGGCAAAGCTGCAGGAGTAAATGTTGTGGTCAACAGCGGCAAAGCTGCAGGAGTAAATGTTGTGGTCAACAGCGGCAAAGCTGCAGGAGTAAATGTTGTGGTTAACAGCACCAAAGCTGCAGGAGTAAATGTTGTGGATAACAGTGGCAAAGCTGCAGGAGTAAATGTTGTGGTCAACAGCACCAAAGCTGCAGGAGTAAAAATTATGGTCAACAACGGCAAAGCTGCAGGAGTAAAACTTGTGCTCAACAGCACCAAAGCTGCAGGAGTAAATGTTGTAGTCAACAGCGGCAAAGCTGCAGGAGTAAATGTTGTGGTCAACAGCGGCAAAGCTGCAGGAGTAAATGTTGTGGTCAACAGCGGCAAAGCTGCAGGAGTAAATGTTGTGGTCAACAGCACCAAAGCTGCAGGAGTAAATGTTGTGGTTAACAGCACCAAAGCTGCAGGAGTAAATGTTGTGGTCAAAAGCACCAAAGCTTCAGGAGTAAATGTTGTGGTCAACAGCACCAAAGCTGCAGGAGTAAATGTTGTGGTCAAAAGCACCAAAGCTTCAGGAATAAATGTTGTTGTCAACAGCACCAAAGCTGCAGGAGTAAATGTTGTGGTCAACAGCACCAAAGCTTCAGGAGTAAATGTTGTGGTTAACAGCACCAAAGCTGCAGGAGTAACTGTTGTGGTCGAAAAAGGCAAAGCTGCAGGAGTAAATGTTGTGGTCAACAGCACCAAAGCTGCAGGAGTAAATGTTGTGGTCAACAGCAGCAACGCTGCAGGAATAAATGTTGTGGTCAACAGCGGCAAAGCTGCAGGAGTAAATGTTGTGGTCAACAGCGGCAAAGCTGCAGGAGTAAATGTTGTGGTCAACAGCACCAAAGCTGCAGGAGTAAATGTTGTGGTCAACAGCACCAAAGCTGCAGGAGTAAATGTTGTGGTCAACAGCGGCAAAGCTGCAGGAGTAAATGTTGTGGTCAACAGCGGCAAAGCTGCAGGAGTAAATATTCTGATCAACAGCGGCAAAGCTGCAGGAGTAAATGTTGTGGTCAACAGCACCAAAGCTGCAGGAGTAAATGTTGTGGTCAACAGCACCAAAGCTGCAGGAGTAAATGTTGTGGTCAACAGCACCAAAGCTGCAGAAGTAAATGTTGTCGTCAACTGCACCAAAGCTGCAGGAGTAAATGTTGTCGTCAACAGCACCAAAGCTGCAGGAGTAAATGTTGTGGTCAACAGCGGCAAAGCTGCAGGAGTAAATGTTGTGGTCAACAGCGGCAAAGCTGCAGGAGTAAATGTTGTGGTCAACAGCACCAAAGCTGCAGGAGTAAATGTTGTGGTCAACAGCACCAAAGCTGCAGGAGTAAATGTTGTGGTCAACAGCGGCAAAGCTGCAGGAGTAAATGTTGTGGTCAACAGCGGCAAAGCTGCAGGAGTAAATATTCTGATCAACAGCGGCAAAGCTGCAGGAGTAAATGTTGTGGTCAACAGCACCAAAGCTGCAGGAGTAAATGTTGTGGTCAACAGCACCAAAGCTGCAGGAGTAAATGTTGTGGTCAACAGCACCAAAGCTGCAGAAGTAAATGTTGTCGTCAACTGCACCAAAGCTGCAGGAGTAAATGTTGTCGTCAACAGCACCAAAGCTGCAGGAGTAAATGTTGTCGTCAACAGCACCAAAGCTGCAGGAGTAAATGTTGTGGTCAACAGCACCAAAGCTGCATGAGTAAATGTTGTGGTTAACAGCACCAAAGCTGCAGAAGTAAATGTTGTCGTCAACTGCACCAAAGCTGCAGGAGTAAATGTTGTGGTCAACAGCACCAAAGCTGCAGGAGTAAATGTTGTGGTCAACTGCACCAAAGCTGCAGGAGTAAATGTTGTAGTCAACAGCACCAAAGCTGCAGGAGTAAATGTTGTCGTCAACTGCACCAAAGCTGCAGGAGTAACTGTTGTGGTTAACAGCACCAAAGCTGCAGAAGTAAATGTTGTGGTCAACAGCACCAAAGCTGCAGGAGTAATTGTTCTGGATAACAGCACCAAAGCTGCAGGAGTAACTGTTGTGGTCAACAGCACCAATGCTGCAGGAGTAAATGTTGTGGTCAACAGCACCAAAGCTGCAGGAGTAAACGTTGTGGTTAACAGCACCAAAGCTGCAGGAGTAAATGTTGTGGTTAACAGCACCAAAGCTGCAGGAGTAAATGTTGTGGTTAACAGCACCAAAGCTGCAGGAGTAACTGTTGTGGTCAACAGCACCAATGCTGCAGGAGTAAATGTTGTGGTCAACAGCACCAAAGCTGCAGGAGTAAACATTGTGGTTAACAGCACCAAAGCTGCAGGAGTAAATGTTGTGGTTAACAGCACCAAAGCTGCAGGAGTAAATGTTGTGGTTAACAGCACCAAAGCTGCAGGAGTAACTGTTGTGGTCAACAGCACCAATGCTGCAGGAGTAAATGTTGTGGTCAACAGCACCAAAGCTGCAGGAGTAAACGTTGTGGTTAACAGCACCAAAGCTGCAGGAGTAAATGTTGTGGTCAACAGCACCAAAGCTGCAGGAGTAAATGTTGTGGTCAACATCGGCAAAGCTGCAGGAGTAAATGTTGTGGTCAACAGCGGCAAAGCTGCAGGAGTAAATGTTGTGGTCAACAGCATCAAAGCTGCAGGAGTAAATGTTGTGGTCAACAGCACCAAAGCTGCAGGAGTAAATGTTGTGGTCAACAGCACCAAAGCTGCAGGAGTAAATGTTGTGGTCAACAGCACCAAAGCTGCAGGAGTAAATGTTGTGGTCAACAGCACCAAAGCTGCAGGAGTAAATGTTGTGGTCAACAGCACCAAAGCTGCAGGAGTAAATGTTGTGGTTAACAGCACCAAAGCTGCAGAAGTAAATGTTGTGGTCAACAGCACCAAAGCTGCAGGAGTAAATGTTGTGGTCAACAGCACCAAAGCTGCAGTAGTAAATGTTGTGGTTAACAGCACCAAAGCTGCAGGAGTAAATGTTGTGGTCAACAGCACCAAAGCTGCAGGAGTAAATGTTGTGGTCAACAGCACCAAAGCTGCAGGAGTAAATGTTGTGGTCAACAGCACCAAAGCTTCAGGAGTAAATGTTGTTGTCAACAGCACCAAAGCTGCAGGAGTAAATGTTGTGGTTAACAGCACCAAAGCTGCAGGAGTAAAAGTTGTGGTCAACAGCACCAAAGCTTCAGGAGTAAAAGTTGTGGTCAACAGCACCAAAGCTGCAGGTGTAAATGTTGTGGTCAACAGCGGCAAAGCTGCAGGAGTAAATGTTGTGGTCGAAAAAGGCAAAGCTGCAGGAGTAAATGTTGTGGTCAACAGCACCAAAGCTGCAGGAGTAAATGTTGTAGTCAACAGCGGCAAAGCTGCAGGAGTAAATGTTGTGGTCAACAGCAGCAACGCTGCAGGAATAAATGTTGTGGTCAACAGCGGCAAAGCTGCAGGAGTAAATATTGTGGTCAACAGCAGCAACGCTGCAGGAGTAAATGTTGTGGTCAACAGCACCAAAGCTGCAGGTGTAAATGTTGTAGTCAACAGCGGCTAAGCTGCAGGAGTAAATGTTGTGGTCAACAGCACCAAAGCTGCAGGAGTAAATGTTGTGGTCAACAGCACCAAAGCTGCAGGAGTAAATGTTGTGGTCAACAGCACCAAAGCTGCAGGAGTAAATGTTGTGGTTAACAGCACCAAAGCTGCAGAAGTAAATGTTGTGGTCAACAGCACCAAAGCTGCAGGAGTAAATGTTGTGGTCAACAGCACCAAAGCTGCAGGAGTAAATGTTGTGGTCAACAGCACCAAAGCTGCAGTAGTAAATGTTGTGGTTAACAGCACCAAAGCTGCAGGAGTAAATGTTGTGGTCAACAGCACCAAAGCTGCAGGAGTAAATGTTGTGGTCAACAGCACCAAAGCTGCAGGAGTAAATGTTGTGGTCAACAGCACCAAAGCTTCAGGAGTAAATGTTGTGGTCAACAGCACCAAAGCTGCATGAGTAAATGTTGTTGTCAACAGCACCAAAGCTGCAGGAGTAAATGTTGTGGTTAACAGCACCAAAGCTGCAGGAGTAAAAGTTGTGGTCAACAGCACCAAAGCTTCAGGAGTAAAAGTTGTGGTCAACAGCACCAAAGCTGCAGGTGTAAATGTTGTGGTCAACAGCGGCAAAGCTGCAGGAGTAAATGTTGTGGTCGAAAAAGGCAAAGCTGCAGGAGTAAATGTTGTGGTCAACAGCACCAAAGCTGCAGGAGTAAATGTTGTAGTCAACAGCGGCAAAGCTGCAGGAGTAAATGTTGTGGTCAACAGCAGCAACGCTGCAGGAATAAATGTTGTGGTCAACAGCGGCAAAGCTGCAGGAGTAAATGTTGTGGTCAACAGCAGCAACGCTGCAGGAGTAAATGTTGTGGTCAACAGCACCAAAGCTGCAGGTGTAAATGTTGTAGTCAACAGCGGCTAAGCTGCAGGAGTAAATGTTGTAGTCAACAGCGGCTAAGCTGCAGGAGTAAATGTTGTGGTCAACAGCGGCAAAGCTGCAGGAGTAAATGTTTTTATCAACAGCGGCAAAGCTGCAGGAGTAAGTGTTTTTGTCAACAGCGGCAAAGCTGCAGGAGTTAATTTTGTGGTCAACAGCACCAAAGGTTGCAGGGTGAGGAGGTGGAGATTATTTTTGTTATAATCACACGCAACGTGATTTTCGTTTTTGCTAATGCATTTTCTGTGAAATGACTGATGATGAAATGGAGCATATATTCGCAAGGAATCAATATATTCACTGACTTTGCAGAGGAAAACAAAATAGGAAACATACAGAAACTTAGAAAACCTACAGCACAATACAGGCCCTTCAGCCCACAATGCTGTGCCGAACATGTACATCTAATACAGTTGAAGTCAGAAGTTTACATACACCTTTGCCAAGTACATTTCAACTCAGTTTTTCACAATTCCTGACCTTTAATCCTAGAAAACATTCCCTGTCTTTTGTCAGTTAGGATCACTACTTTATTTTAAGCATGTGAAATGTCAGAATAATAGTAGAGAGAATGATTTATTTCAGCTTTTATTTCTTTTATCACATTCCCAGTGGGTTAGAAATTTACTTACACTTTGTTAGTATTTGGTAGCATTGCCTTTAAATTGTTTAGCTTTGTTCAAATGTTTTGGGTTGCCTTCTACAAGATTCTTACAGTAAGTTGCTGGAATTTTGTTTCATTCCTCCAGACAGAACTGCTGTAACTGAGTCAGGTTTGTAGGCCTCCTTGCTCTCACACACTCTTCCAGTTCTGCCCACAAATTTTCTATTGGCTTGAGGTCAGGGCTTTGTGATGGCCACTCCAATACCTTGACTTTGTTGTCCTCAAACAATTTTGCCACAACTTTGGAGGTATGCTTGGGGTCATTGTCCATTTGGAAGACCCATTTGCTTCAGACCTTTAACTTCCTGACTGATGTCTTGAGATGTTGCTTCAATATATCCACATAATTTTCCTTCCTCATGATGCCATCTATTTTGTGAAGCGCACCAGTCCCTCCTGCAGGAAAGCACCCCCACAATACGATGCTGCCACCCCGATGCTTCACGGTTGGGATGGTATTCTCGGCTTGCAAGCCTCACCCTTTTTTCTCCAAACATAACAATGGTCATTATAACCAAACTGTTCAATTTTTGTTTCATCAGACCAGAGGACATTTCTCCATAAATTAAGATCTTTGTCTCCATGTGCACTTGCAAACTGTAGTCTGGCTTTTTTATGGTGGTTTTGGAGCAGTGGCTTCTTCCTTGCTGAGCAGCCTTTCAGGTTATGTCGATATAGGACTCATTTTACTGTGGATATAGATACTTATCTACCTGTTTCCTTCAGCATCTTCACAAGGTCCTTTGCTGTTGTTCTGGGATTGATTTGCACTTTTCGCGCCAAAGTATGTTCATCTCTAGGAGACAGAATGCGTCTCCTTCCTGAGCGGTATGATGGCTGTGTAGTCCCATGGTGTTTATACTTGCGTACTATTATTTCTACAGATGAACGTGGTTCCTTCAGGCGTTTGGAAATTGCTCCCAAGGATGAACCAGACTTGTGGAGGTCCACAATTTTTTTTCTGAGGCCTTGCCTGATTTATTTTGATTTTGTTTGTAAGCTTCTGACCTTCTGGAATTGTGATATAGTCAATTAAAAATGAAATAATCTGTCAGTAAACAATTGTTGGAAAAATTACTTATGTCATGCACAAAGTAGATCTCCTCAATGTCTTGGCAAAACTATAGTTTACTAATATGAAATCTGTGGAGTGGTTAAACAATGAGCTTTAATGACTTCAACCTGAGTGTATGTAAACTTCTAACTTCAACTGTAGGTACATTTAATGACAGAGAAGTGCATACAATATACTCCTGAAATGTTTTTTCTTTACAAACATCCACAAAAACAAGAGTGTCCCAAAGAATAAATGACAGTTCAATGTTAGACCCCAAACTGATGGTGAATAGTTCGCAAGGACAAAGAATCAAAGATTAGGTTTTTAAAGCAAATAATAAAGCATTTGAAAGAAATGGGACAATAAATAAACAAGATCATTTATAACAAGATCAACTTACCAAGGAAATAGAAAGAAAAGTGGAGAGCTGTTTAATAAGACTGGGGACAGGAAGTCGGTAATATGAGTCGGGTCAGGAGGTCAGTAATAGGAGTGGGTCAAGGGTCAGGAATAGGTCTGGGGTCAGGGGTCAGTAATAGGAGTGGAGTCAGGAGATCAGGAAGTGGAATGGGGTCAGGGGTCAGTAAAAGGAGTGGGGTCAGGAGATCAGGAAGTGGGGTGGGGTCAGGGGTCAGTAATAGGAGTGGGGTCAGAAGATCAGGAAGTGGAGTGGGGTCAGGGGTCAGTAATAGGAGTGGGGTCAGGAGATCAGGAAGTGGAGTGGGGTCAGGAGGTCAGTAATAGGAGTGGGGTCAGGAGATCAGGAAGTGGAGTGGGGTCAGGGGTCAGTAAAAGGAGTGGGGTCAGGAAATCAGGAAGTGGAGTGGGGTCAGGGGTCCGTAATAGGAGTGGGGTCAGGAGATCAGGAAGTGGAGTGGGGTCAGGGGTCAGTAATAGGAGTGGGGTCAGGAGATCAGGAAGTGGAGTGGGGTCAGGGGTCAGTAAAAGGAGTGGGGTCAGGAGGTCAGTAATAAGAGTGGGGTCAGGAGGTCAGGAATAGGACTGGGGTCAGGAGATCAGGAAGTGGAGTGGGGTCAGGAGGTCAGGAAGTGGAGTGGGGTCAGGAGGACAGGAAGTGGAGTGGGGTCAGGGGTCAGTAATAGGAGTGGGGTCAGGAGGTCAGGAAGTGGAGTGGGGTCAGGAGATCAGGAAGTGGAGTGGGGTCAGGAGATCAGGAAGTGGAGTGGGGTCAGGAGATCAGGAAGTGGAGTGGGGTCAGGAGGTCAGGGAGTGGGGTCAGGGGTCAGTAATAAGAGTGGGCTCAGGAGATCAGGAAGTGGAGTGGGGTCAGGAGGTCAGGAAGTGGAGTGGGGTCAGGAGATCAGGAAGTGGAGTGGGGTCAGGAGATCAGGAAGTGGAGTGGGGGCAGGGGGCAGTAATAGGAGTGGGGTCAGGAGATCAGGAAGTGGAGTGGGGTCAGGGGTCAGTAATAGGAGTGGGGTCAGGAGATCAGGAAGTGGAGTGGGGTCAGGAGGTCAGGAAGTGGAGTGGGGTCAGGAGGTCAGTAAAAGGAGTGGGGTCAGGAGATCAGGAAGTGGAGTGGGGTCAGGGGTCAGTAATAGGAGTGGGGTCAGGAGATCAGGAAGTGGAGTGGGGTCAGGAGGTCAGGAAGTGGAGTGGGGTCAGGAGGTCAGTAATAGGAGTGGGGTCAGGAGGTCAGGAAGTGTAGTGGGGTCAGGAGATCGGGAAGTGGAGTGGGGTCAGGAGATCAGGAAGTGGAGTGGGGTCAGGAGGTCAGGAAGTGGAGTGGGGTCAGGGGTCAGTAATAGGAGTGGGGTCAGGAGATCAGGAAGTGGAGTGGGGTCAGGGGTCAGTAATAGGAGTGGGGTCAGGAGGTCAGGAAGTGGAGTGGGGTCAGGGGTCAGTAATAGGAGTGGGGTCAGGAGATCAGGAAGTGGAGTGGGGTCAGGGGTCAGTAATAGGAGTGGGGCCAGGAGATCAGGAAGTGGAGTGGGGTCAGGAGATTAGGAAGTGGAGTGGGGTCAGGAGGTCAGTAATAGGAGTGGGGTCAGGAGATCAGGAAGTGGAGTGGGGTCAGGGGTCAGTAATAGGAGTGGGGCCAGGAGATCAGGAAGTGGAGTGGGGCCAGGAGATCAGGAAGTGGAGTGGGGTCAGGGGTCAGTAATAGGAGTGGGGTCAGGAGATCAGGAAGTGGAGTGGGGTCAGGAGATCAGGAAGTGGTGTGGGGTCAGGAGGTCAGTAATAGGAGTGGGTCAGGAGGTCAGTAATAGGAGTGGGGTCAGGAGATCAGGAAGTGGAGTGGGGTCAGGGGTCAGTAATAAGAGTGGTGTCAGGAGGTCAGGAAGTGGAGTGGGGTCAGGAGGTCAGTAAAAGGAGTGGGGTCAGGAGATCAGGAAGTGGAGTGGGGTCAGGAGGTCAGGAAGTGGAGTGGGGTCAGGAGGTCAGTAAAAGGAGTGGGGTCAGGAGGTCAGGAAGTGGAGTCGGGTCAGGAGGTCAGTAATAGGAGTGGGGTCAGGAGGTCAGGAAGTGGAGTGGGGTCAGGGGTCAGTAATAGGAGTGGGGCCAGGAGATCAGGAAGTGGAGTGGGGTCAGGAGGTCAGGGAGTGGGGTCAGGGGTCAGTAATAAGAGTGGGGTCAGGAGGTCAGGAAGTGGAGTGGGGTCAGGAGGTCAGGAAGTGGAGTGGGGTCAGGGGGTCAGGAAGTGGAGTGGGGTCAGGAGGTCAGGAAGTGGAGTGGGGTCAGGAGGTCAGTAAAAGGAGTGGGGTCAGGAGGTCAGGAAGTGGAGTGGGGTCAGGAGATCAGGAAGTGGAGTGGGGTCAGGGGTCAGTAATAGGAGTGGGGTCAGGAGATCAGGAAGTGGAGTGGGGTCAGGAGGTCAGTAATAGGAGTGGGGTCAGGAGATCAGGAAGTGGAGTGGGGTCAGGGGTCAGTAATAAGAGTGGGGTCAGGAGATCAGGAAGTGGAGTGGGGTCAGGAGATCAGGAAGTGGAGTGGGGTCAGGAGGTCAGTAATAGGAGTGGGGTCAGGAGATCAGGAAGTGGAGTGGGGTCAGGGGTCAGTAATAAGAGTGGGGTCAGGAGATCAGGAAGTGGAGTGGGGTCAGGAGATCAGGAAGTGGAGTGGGGTCAGGAGATCAGGAAGTGGAGTGGGGTCAGGAGGTCAGGAAGTGGAGTGGGGTCAGGAGATCAGGAAGTGGAGTGGGGTCAGGAGGTCAGGAAGTGGAGTGGGGTCAGGAGGTCAGTAATAGGAGTGGGGTCAGGAGATCAGGAAGTGGAGTGGGGTCAGGGGTCAGTAATAGGAGTGGGGTCAGGAGGTCAGGAAGTGGAGTGGGGTCAGGGGTCAGTAATAGGAGTGGGGTCAGGAGATCAGGAAGTGGAGTGGGGTCAGGGGTCAGTAATAGGAGTGGGGCCAGGAGATCAGGAAGTGGAGTGGGGTCTGGAGATTAGGAAGTGGAGTGGGGTCAGGAGGTCAGTAATAGGAGTGGGGTCAGGAGATCAGGAAGTGGAGTGGGGTCAGGGGTCAGTAATAGGAGTGGGGCCAGGAGATCAGGAAGTGGAGTGGGGCCAGGAGATCAGGAAGTGGAGTGGGGTCAGGGGTCAGTAATAGGAGTGGGGTCAGGAGATCAGGAAGTGGAGTGGGGTCAGGAGATCAGGAAGTGGTGTGGGGTCAGGAGGTCAGTAATAGGAGTGGGTCAGGAGGTCAGTAATAGGAGTGGGGTCAGGAGATCAGGAAGTGGAGTGGGGTCAGGGGTCAGTAATAAGAGTGGTGTCAGGAGGTCAGGAAGTGGAGTGGGGTCAGGAGGTCAGTAAAAGGAGTGGGGTCAGGAGATCAGGAAGTGGAGTGGGGTCAGGAGGTCAGGAAGTGGAGTGGGGTCAGGAGGTCAGTAAAAGGAGTGGGGTCAGGAGGTCAGGAAGTGGAGTCGGGTCAGGAGGTCAGTAATAGGAGTGGGGTCAGGAGGTCAGGAAGTGGAGTGGGGTCAGGGGTCAGTAATAGGAGTGGGGCCAGGAGATCAGGAAGTGGAGTGGGGTCAGGAGGTCAGGGAGTGGGGTCAGGGGTCAGTAATAAGAGTGGGGTCAGGAGGTCAGGAATGGAGTGGGGTCAGGAGGTCAGGAAGTGGAGTGGGGTCAGGGGTCAGTAATAGGAGTGGGGTCAGGAGATCAGGAAGTGGAGTGGGGTCAGGAGGTCAGGAAGTAGAGTGGGGTCAGGAGATCAGGAAGTGGAGTGGGGTCAGGGGTCAGTAATAGGAGTGGGGTCAGGAGGTCAGGAAGTGGAGTGGGGTCATGGGTCAGTAATAGGAGTGGGGTCAGGAGATCAGGAAGTGGAGTGGGGTCAGGGGTCAGTAACAGGAGTGGAGTCAGGAGTTCAGGAAGTGGAGTGGGGTCAGGGGTCAGTAATTGGAGTGGGGTCAGGAGATCAGGAAGTGGAGTGGGGTCAGGGGTCAGTAATAGGAGTGGGGTCAGGAGATCAGGAAGTGGAGTGGGGTCAGGGGTCAGTAATAGGAGTGGGGTCAGGAGATCAGGAAGTGGAGTGGGGTCAAGAGGTCAGTAATTGTAGTGGGGTCAGGAGGTCAGGAAGTGGAGTGGGGTCAGGAGGTCAGTAATAGGAGTGGGGTCAGAAGATCAGGAAGTGGATCTCATGAACAAGGCGATTTCAAAGATGACATGAGGGAAAGCTGAGAACCTAAAGAAAGGTGAGGGTTTGGGAATAGGGTCAGGCAGACTTAAAAATTATGTCCAAGTGGACAATGAGATAGTACAAAGCCAGTAAAGGAAGCAGGCTGAATGGTCTCAATCTTAATGACACCCGACAAAATAATCTAGTGGCTTTAGTACATATATGAATTAATTTCTGAAGTGCGCTGAATTATTAAGATTACTGCTACATTTTACATATCTCTAAAGCCTGCAGACAAAAATGAGATGGAATGACCATGTGTGCTGTTTAGGTTCTTGTGAGCAAGCCTAGGAGCTGGTATTAGCACATTCCAATGTGATCATGGGACATGGTATTGGAGATGAACATCACTGGAACAACGTTCCTCTGAAAGTTATCCAACTTCATATTGGGACAGGCCATGTATCAAACATCCATTTTGGCCACCAAGAGCCTCTGGTAGACTCGCCCATAAATAAGTAAGAGACAATGTATAATTTAGTCTACCTTGCTGAAATTGAATATTGCAGTTTCGAGCAGAGCTTGCCTATCCTTGGAAGTTAGGAGAGGCAGGTTTGTGCTCCAAATTGTGATCATATCCAACTCACCAAAAGTTGCATATTAGTCCAGAAAAAACATCTTTTGCACAAACAAAACCCAGAGCACCATTTGTTGGAGATAAAAGCAGCAGATGGGTATAGTTATATTTATGTAGTTCTTCCTATGAATCAAATATCCCAAGATGCTTCCTAGCCAATATCAAAGTGTGGCACGGTGACGAAGAGTTGGTTTTGCTCCATCACAATTCTAGGAACCTGGACTTGATCCTGACTTTGGTGCAATACGTGTGGAGTTTACATCCTCTCCCACTGAGCCTACGGATTTCCCCTGAGTGCTCTGGTCTCCCCTCACATCCTAATGACATGTTGATAGGTTAACCAGCCACTGTAAATTACCCTGTATAGGTGCACGGCCAGTATCAAAAGGGGCAATGGGACAGAATGTTATGGGACAACCGAGAACATAAGGAGATGAGGAATTGGATTGCCCTGGAAGCTGGCATCAAAACAATGGGACAAATGGCTCCCTTCTGTGTACTAGGAAATACTTTGCAATGTAGTCACCGTTGTGAATTATAGAATGAAACCATCTTGTCAGTGTGTTACAAAATCCAACAGACCGGGCAAGCTTTTTTACAGTGGCCTTAGCTGGAAAACGGGGAAGATGGCTTTGAAACAGTGTACATTTGAAAGGAGGTGCCCCTGATTTAGTTTCTCTCTCAAGAGTGAAGCTCTGCCCTAGTGGCTCATGGTGCTAAAGCACTTTGGATCATGAGGGTGAATACATTTTAGAGTTACAACACAGATGCCTTGGACTGCTATTGTTCATTAGTGTCCAAGTAAGTAATAATTCTGTTTCATTTTACTCTTGCCTCTTTGGAAGATGGCAACCATTAATCTCAAATTTGTTCCTTTTTGATCTGTTCACTCATCCTACTGATGTAAGTGAGAGTTTCCTTTCCACATCAGTTTATTTTCTGATTGGGGAAACAATAAGTAGTCAAAATGTAACCTGATATATAAAGGGTCACAATCATAAGCTCACCCAACTACTGAGATAGTTCTTGGTACTATGGAATAATAGGTCTGCTCAATTTGTATCCAATATGGAGTGTTACACCACATCAATCACCACAAGAGGAAAATATTTGTTGTTCTGTTAGGCAAAGGCATCAGATGTTGAATGAATGCTTGAACAGTGCTACTTACTGCTTAAGAAAGAGAACAGCTCTGAAAATGAATTCATTACCCACTGCTAAGAACTCTCCTAGGCAGTCCTTTGGGTTTGAAAATGGCTTGCTTCCAATGGTTCCATGGGGGCTGGTAAAGATAAGGTATAACCCAAAGGTGAGGCAGGAGGTGATAGTTGTGTTGCAAAGAATGTTTTGTGCTTATTCTGCTGCTTACAGTGGGCTTCCACTTAATCCTGATGAAAGCTCTCAAGGTCCTCAATATCATCCCAAATACTCCTTCTCCACTCTAAGAGGTCTTTGGCCAGAGAATCCAATGATTCATCGGGACGTTACACTTACCACTCAAGTAGGCTATCAAATGATCTTTGAATTGGCTTATTTAACCATCTAGTAATCTCTTGCAATGGCAGAGCTCAGAAAAATGTCTGTTTGAAGAGTTGTGTGAACAATATGGCTCATCCATATGATATGGGCTGTGTGATTATGGATGTTGGCTTGGGACTGACATTAGTTCACTTACTCTTCCAGTGAATTTGGAGGATTTTGAAGACACAGTATGGTGATACTTCTCCAGTGCAATGAGGTGCCTGCTAGAGATAATCCATATCTCAGATAGTGTACAAAAATGCAGGAAAGCCTTGATATTCAAATATTCTCATCCTCAGATGGATAATGATTGTTGGCACACCGAAAAAGATGCTGAATTTTGTTGTCAGTGCCTGTCTCAAGGAAAAGTGATATGAGTCTCCAGAGGTATGAAAAGCAGTCGTTGTGATGTTTCAGTCCCAGATGAGCTCAATACCTTCTAGGCACACTCAGAAAAGGACTACACCTGCGCCAATCCCAGTAGCATCTGGTGATCCTGTGCAATCTGAGTCAGAGGCAGACATCAGAACAGCTTTCAAGAGGGTAAACCTTCACAAAGCATCAAGCCCTGCTGGTGTAGCTGGTAAGGCACTGAAAATCTGCACCAATCAACTGGCAGGAGTGTTCAAGGACATCTTCAATCTCTCATTGCTGCAGCTGGAGGTTCCCACCTGCAACAAAAAGGTTACAATCAAACCAGTGTCCAAGAAGAGCAGGAGGAGCTGCCTCAATGACTGTCACCCAGTTGCACTCACATCTACTGTGATGAAGTGCTAAGAAAGGTAGGTCACGGCCAGAATGAACTCCTGCCAAAGCAAGGACCTGGACTCTACAATATGCCTATCACTGCAATTGGTTTACGTCAAATGCAAACTCGCTGTCTCTCTATTCAGCCTTGGATCAACTGAACAATAGCAGTGCCTACGTTAGGCTGCTGTTTATCGATTATATCTCAGCGTTCAATACAATCATACCCTCAGTTATAATCAACAAGCACCAAAACCTGGGCCTCTGTATCTCCTTCTGAAAATCGATCCTTAACTTCCTCACCGGGAGACCACAGTCAGAGCAGATCGGAAATAACATCTCCTCTTCGATGACAATCAACTCTGGCTTACCTCAAGGATTTGTGCTTAGACCACTTCTTACTCTCTCTACAATCACAACTGTGTTGCTAGACACAGCTCAAACACCATCTATAAATTTGCTAAGACAAGTATTGATTGCAGAATTTCATATGGTAATGAGGAGGCATATAGGAGCAAAATAGAATAACTGGTTGTGTGGTGAAGCAACAACCTTGCATTCAATGTTAATAAGGCCAAGGAATTGATTATGGACTGCAGGAAGGAGAAGCTGAAGGAGCACACACTGTCCTGAGAGATCAGCAGTGGAAAAGGAGAGCAGTTTCAAGTTCAGCTTCTCTGAAGCTCCATCCTGGGATGACATATTGATGCAATTATAAAGAAGGCACAACTTGATATGGCTTGGTATGTTACCAAAGACTTTGGCAAGTTTCAACAGATGTACCAAGGAGAGCATTCTAACTGATTGCATCACTGTCTGGAATAGAGGGGCCGTGGCACAGGACTGGAAAAAGCTGCAGAAAGTTGTAAACTCAGCCAGCTCCATCATGGGCATGAGTCTCCCCAGCGTTACAACACCTTGAAATCATGATGCCTCAAAAAGGCAGCATCCATTATTAAGGACCACCATCACCCAGAATGTTTCAGGAGCAGCTTCTTCCCCTCCACCATCAGATTTCTGATGGACAATGAAGCCATGAATACCACCTCACTATTTCTTTGCTCTGTTTTTGCACTGCTTACTGTATTTGATTTAATAATATATACAGATATTATATGATTACTATGTATTGTCCTATCTGTAATAACAGATCAGGCATAATATAACGAGTAGTTATAGTGAGGTGAGGTTTCTTTTATGAGTGATTTTGGTGAAGGATGCTTGCCACATGATTGTGCCTCTGTAAGTAATCAGATTGTTAAACTGCTGCAGGATCCAGTAATATGATGGATTGTTTATGATTTCTGTCAGCATTTTCTGTATTTAATGTCTTCAATTTATTGGTCTTTTATTTTGTATTTTTGATCAATTTTTGTGTTAACTACTTGGTCCTGTATTGCCACAAAAAAAACGCTTCTGCTTTTGGGAAGAGGTCTCCAGCTCTGAACCAGGTGTTTAAAGTTTCCTTGTCAACCTCTATCTAGTCTGCTCAGATCATGGGGATGTCTTCCATGGAGGGTCTTGTTCATCCATTGGTTAACTTTTCCTTCAATGGTAATAATTACTTCATTTTTCTGCATTGTGCTTTCACTTAAATCTGGTGGTGTGAATTGAATTGAATTGACTTTATTACTTATATCCTTCATATGCATGAGGAGTAAAAATCTTTACATTATGTCTCCATCAAAATGTGCAATGTGCAATTTATAGTAATTTATAATAAATAGTATGTACAACAGGACAGTCGATATAGCATAGAGATACAACTGCATCAGCGTGAATTAATCGGTCTGACGGCCTGGTGGAAGAAGCTGTCCCAGAGCCTGTTGGTCCTGGCCTTTATGCTGTGGTACCATTTCCCGGATGGTAGCAGGTGGAACAGTTTGTGGTTGGGGTAACACAGATCTCGAATGATTCTTCGGGCCCTTTTTACACACCTGTCTCTGTAAATGTCCAGAATAGTGGGAAGGTTACATCTACAGATGCGCTGGACTGTCCACACCACTCTCTGCAGAGCCCTGTGATTGAGCAGTTCACAGTTCCCATACCAGGCAGTGATGCAGCCAGTCAGGATGCTCTCAATTGTGTCCCTGTAGGAAGTTCTTAGGGTCTGGGGGCCCATACCAAACTTCTTCAACCGTCTGAGATGAAAGAGGCACTGTTGTGCTTTTTCACCAGACAGCCATTATGTATAGACCACGTGAGATCCTCAGTAATGCGGATGCTGAGGAACTTAAACCTGTTCACCCTCTCAACCCCAGATCCATTAATGTCAATAGGGGTTAGCCTGGCTCCATTCCTCCTGTAATCCACAACCGGCTCCTTCTTACCAGAGTTACATATACTCACATGAAGTGCTGGATCCTGTTTTCGTTGCTGAAAATACTGTATACCATTAGAAGATTTATCTGACTGTTGCGTAAATATTTTATGTTTGTTATTCCACTTCCTCCTTCTGTCCTAGATAGTGTTAATCTAAGCGTGTTCTAGTGTACATAGTGTTTACTAAATTTGTCATTTCTGTTCTTGTTTTCCTTTGTAAATTTTCCAGATCGGTTTCAGACCAAGATATTATGCCAAAAGAATATGTTAATATGGGTAAAGCAAAAGTGTTTATGGCCTTTGTTATATTTTTACTATTGAGCTCTGTTTGGCTGATTTTCTTTAAACCTTGAAGTAAATATTGTTGAATGTTTTCTCTTTATCGCACTATGATCTATTCTCTTTGCTTGTTGATATCCCATGCACTTCTATGCTTCATGTTCATCCATTGGTCATATTGTATCCGGCAGCTCTGTTTGTATTCCAGCAGCTCTATCGCATCTTTCTTTATATTTAATGCTCTGCATTTACCCAGTCCGAAGTTGATGTTTATAACTTTCAAAAATAGTTCTATTACTTGAATTAATTGCTTTCGCTTTACTGATGAAGGAGCATATAATTTCAAATCATCCATGTATAGAAGGTGTGTCAAGGTATAACTCATTTCATTCTTTCTGATTTGATACCCAATTATGGTCCAATTCTGTAAATTAGAGACCTCATTTAAAGCTGGACAAAACCATAGTTGGTTTAGAGAGTTGCACTGGGAAAAATTATTATTATTATTATTATTATTATTATTATTAATTGCAATGTACTGCAGCTGCAAAACAACAGATTTCATGACGTGTATTGTGATATTAAACCTGATTCTGATGTCTGATCATCTTCACAATACAACTCTCTGACTGATGTCAGTGTGACGTTGGAAGGTTGATCCATTTCCCATTAGTTCTGGAGATTAGCTCTACTCTAGTGGGGAAATTGCGGGAGCTTAGATGCTGCTCGATCAGTTGAGTTCCTCCAGCAGATTCATTGTTGCTCCAGATCCCAGCATCTGCAGTGTTTTATGTCTCCTCATCCTTTGGATTCATCTTTATGAATGATTTGATTCTTTTCAAGTGTAAAGCAGCTTATTTTACATAACATTTGGTTACTTGCAAACAAGTGTGTTCAAAGAAGACAAAATACAAACACGTTTTTCTTAGCACAAGTAATTTTTGGACTGAGCTTCTTGCAATGGTGTAATAGAGAATAATCTTTAATTTCCAGAGCCTTCAATAAACTTGGGAATGGCAAAAGCTCTCTCCACAGGGAAAGATATACTGTAGAACCAAACTGTTAGAGCTGTAGAAACCAAACTACATGCAAGAAATAGATACTAAACAGTGTGGGAAATTTAGAAATTATAGTTCCTGAGAGAGAGATAAAGAAGCAAAATTGAAACTAAACTCTAGTATGAATGAAATGGAGATGTGTAAAATAATGAAACTAACTCATGAGAGAGATAGAGAAGGATTTGCATTTTATATTGCCCTTAACATCGTCTGGAGGTGTAACAAAAAGTCATGAACTAATTCTTGCTATTCAGTAAGATCATAGCTCACCCTACACCCTACACCCACCCACTTTCCCAGCCAATCACATTCCCTTGATCTTTTGGGTAATCAAAGGTCTATAGGTGTCAGATTGAATATGCACAAATGACTGTGCAACTAGTATTCTGAAGTAGAACATCTATCATCAACAATCCCCATTATCAGCCCGTGCCATCTTTTCACAGCTACCATCAGGGGAAACCTCAGAAGCCTGAAGTTCCACACAACTTCGTTCCAGAACAGCTACTTCCCTTCAAACGTTCAGTTCTTAAACTAATTCTAATGACTAACTCAATATACCAACACTAAGTCAACATTGAGTTAAAATAAACTTTGTTTTTGTTTTGTTCTAATTGGGCTCGTTCTTATATAATTTTGTATACTTTATGTTTAATTTATATTTTTCTTTGGACCTCGTGTCTCTCATGTTCTGTGTCTGTGATGCTCTAGCTTTTCTTTGCAGCTATACACACACATACGTGTGACAATAAACCTAACTTTGAGAATTCCAAAAGCACACAGTGCCTCTCCTCAAAAAGGACCTATTTATCCCTGAATTCAACCCAGTAACAGCTGGATGCAACAAGGCCAATATGTAAACACAAAGTACACTGCAGATGCTGTGGTCAAATCAAGAGGTACAAACAAGCTGGATGAACTCAGCAGGTCGGGCAGCATCCGTCAAAAGGAGCAGTCAATGTTTCATGCCGAGACGTCGACTGCTCCTTTCAACAGATGCTGCCCGACCTGCTGAGTTCATCCAGCTTGTTTGTAAGGCCAACATGTCCTGCAGTTCAGGAAGAGCTCATTCAGTCCATAAGGTCCATGGCAGCTCACTATAAACCAATCCAGCCAATACCCCAGACACAGAGCCAAGCTCAAACAGCATGGAAACAGGCTGGTCAGTCCAACTTGCCCATGCTGACCAAGGTGGACATCTAAGCTAAAGCTATTTGCTTGCACATGACCCATCTCTCTTTTAACATTTCCTATCCCTGTACTTATCCAAGTGTCTCTAAAGTGTTATCATTGTACCTGTCTCAACTATTTTCTCTGGAGCTTATTCTACATAAGCATGAAGTTATTCTTCTCCATCTCTCCCTGTAGCTCAGGCACAGATGTTAGGAACATTGCCATAAATCTTCTTTACACTCTTTCTAACTTAAAGATGTCCTTTCTATAACAGGGTGACCAAATTTGTGCACAGTACACCTTGTACAAGTGCAACATGACACCCCAGTGCGCTGACTGATGAAGGTCTGCATGCTAAATGCCTTCCTTACCCCCGTCTACCTGTGATGCCACTTTTAGTAAACTACGTACTTATGTTCCACAACCCTCCCCAGGATGCTACCATTCACTGTATAGGTCCAGTCCTGGTGTGAAACTTTGAATCTGCCCACTTACCTAGCTGATCAATATCCCCCTGTAATTTCTGATAATTTTCTTCAGCTGTTGACAATTCTATCCCCATAGCCATGCAAATTTATTTCCCCTTGACACTAATCCAACTTCTTTATGCAACCAAAGTCTATGGCCCCAGAAATGAGCGTACCCAGTGATTGTTAAACCACTTTCTTCTGAGGCAGAGCATTCCAAAAATGTTGGTTTATTTCCCTCGATGTCCACATTCTATCCTTCCACTATACCCCAAATCACAACACCCCACTACATTCTCCCACAAAGCCTTGTATTTATATCCCTCAGTCATGCTACCATAAGTTAATAGGATCAGTTTTTCTTCATCCGCCTTCCCTAAACCTGTCAAGATCTGGCACACTTTTATCAAATCTCCTCTCAGTTACATATGTTCCAAGGAGAATAATGCCCTCTTCTTCAACTTTTAACCAAAATCCCACATCCCAGGAGCCACCTCTATTGTGCCCTCACATCCTTCCCAAAGAGTGATGACCAAAACAGCTGGCAACACTCTAGTCTGGTCTAACCAGAGCCTTATCTAGCTGCTTTGTACTGAATGCCTCTATATACGGGATACTTCATGCTTTACTAACTGCTCTCTCAATTTGCCCTGCCATTTCAAAGATCATTGCACATGAACCTAGAGCCCTTTGTTCCGGCACACTTTTTAAATATGTGCCATTAGTTTCTACTGCCTGAATCAGACTAAAAGACAGCTTCCATCCTGCTGTTATCAGGCTCTTAAACAAGGCTCTCATACACTAAAAGGTGAACTCCTGATCTCACAATCTACTCCAGCATGGCCCTTGCACTTTATTTGTTTGTCTGCATATACTTTCTAGTAACTGTTTCACTATATTCAACATTTTGTTTTGTCCTTTTACTATCTCCACATACGTATCTTTGCAATGATGTGTCTAGATGGCATGCAAACATTTTTTTTGCACCTCGGTACATGAAACAATCTAATTCTGTTTCCTTCCCTCTAAAGCAAGATACACCAGCTCACTTCTCTCTGCAATAAAGTTCAAAGTAAATATATTGTCAAAGTACATTTATATTTCCATTTACAACCCTGAGAATCAGTTTCTTGTGGGCATGCTCAATAATCAATAACATATCTAATAATAACCATAACAGAATAAATGAAAGGTCACGCCAACTGGGGTGCTCAACCAGTGCACAAAACATAACAAGAATGATAATAAATAAATAAACCGTGAATATTGAGAACATGAGATGAAGAGCCCTTGAAAGTGAGCACATAGATTACGGGAACATTTCAATGATGGAGCAAGTGCAGCTGAATGAGTTTATCTCCTTTAGTTCAAGAACCTAATGGCTGAGGGGTAATAATTGTTCATGAACCTGGTGGTGTGAGTCCTGAGGTTCCTGTACCTCCTTCCTGATGACAGCAATGGGAAGAGAGCATTCCCCAGGTGGCAGGGAACTCTGCTGATTGATGCTGATTTCCTGTGATAGTGATTCATGTAAATATGCTCAATGGTGGGGAGGGCTTTACCCATCATGGACTCTGACGTATCCACTACTTTTGTAAGATTTTCTGTTCAAGGGCATTAGTGTTGCAGCCAGTCAATATACTCTCCACTATGCACCTTTAGAAGTTTGTCGAAGTTTTTGATGTCATACCGAAACTTCACAAGCTCCTAAGGAAGTAGAGATGCTGTCATGCTTTCTTCGCAATTGTACTTACATGCAGCGCACAGAGCAGGTCCTCCAAAATAACAACATTGAGGAACTTAAAGTTGCTAACCCTCTCTGTCTCTGATCCTTGGATGAGGACTGTTTCATGGACCTCTGGTTTCCTTCCCCTGTAGTCAAAATGCAGCTCCTTGGTCTTACTGACATTGAGTGAGAGGTTATCACTCAGCCAGATATTCAATTTCCCTGCTGTATGCTGATTTGTCACCAACTTTGATTTGGCCTATGTGTGTGGTGTTGTCAGCAAACTTGAAATGCCATCTGCCTTCTACCTGCCCATTGGCTATTCTCATTCTATCCATGTCCTAGTATCAACCTCAAAGTGTGCCACCCCCAATTTGGAATCATTGGCAAGCTTTGATATGTTACTCTGTATTCCAAGATCTGAATCAGTTATATGAATGAAAAAGGAACAGATTCCTATACTAAACCTTCAAAATACTACTGTCCTCTCTCTACCAATCTGTAAAAACAACCATCTATAATAATTTGATGATATGTGTCCTTAACTAAGTTTTCATGAGCTTTCATTTGGTTAACTGCATTTTATATCATTCTTTGTGATAGACTTACTTTACATTCATAAAGTAAGTGTTCTCGGCTTTTCCTTATGATTCATATTTTAAAAGTTAATTTGACTACTCAATCATGATCTACTTTTCTCAACCCATACTTGGCTTTACTTAATTAACTCAAATCTCTCCAAAATCCCTACATCCTCACCTAATTGGCCTGTAGTTTTTGGGAATATCCTCATTTCCTTTTTTAAACAATTGTGTCACATTGTCCTCTTCCCAGAACTCTAGCACATTCCTCATGTAGAGCCAAGAATACAAGCACACTACCTGCACCCGACTTGCCCACTGTGAAGCAAGCCATCTGGACCAGGATACTTACATAAGCACACAGCCTTTCCAAATTGTCTTGCCTTAGTTATGGAAACTGAAAACTCTCTACTCTTAATAAGATAAGAAACATGAGTCGGAGGGGAGGGCAGGCATGGCAGGAATATGGCAGGCATCTTTAAGATGGTGATAGTGAACAATGCAACCAACAGTGACGTCCTGCAGACAGTTCATGAAATAACTTCTTTTACTACTTCATTCAAATATGATTCTACTGCTAAGCTGTGTGCAATTGGAAGCTGTGATTTACATCTTAATGGAGTGTTTTTGGGCTGATTGAGCAATCTGGTGCTTTTCTGTCTCCGAGGGAGTTCAGTGAGTTTGGAGTGGAGTGTGTGACCCGGAGGCCTGGAAGTCTGGAGATGGGACGTGAGCCAATGATTGATTCCATTCCTTCTCTCCAATTGTGGTGTCAAACAAGGTCAAAATCAACAAGGATGAGAGCAAAAGATGGGCAGGGTCCAGCTCCGTCTGTCTATATTTGATCGGTCTTCCTCTCTCTCTTGCTAGCTGCTGCAGGAGTCTTGGGATCCACGTTGCAAGGATTGATTGGCAAGGTTGTGGGCTCATATTAGGGGACTTTGAAGTTCATGTTGCATGTGTTTGGGATTTTGGTCACTGCTGTTGAGCAGTTCGATTGGGCAATCAATACGTACTGGGGAGCTTTGGTGAAGAATAGCTCTGCAGCCTGCAGTGGGCTAGCAGACGATGCTAAACTGAATACTACTGGACTCCGGGTTTGAAGTTTGATATTCCATGTGTTGATCGCTTGCTTTTTGCCGATTGCACAATTTGTTCCTTTATTTTTTGCGGATTGGGTGTTTGATGTTTTCTTGATTGGGTTCCATGTTGTTTCTTTATTTTGTGGCTGCCTGTGGGAGGGCAAATCTCAGAGATGAATTCTGTGTATAGACTTTGATAATAATTCTACTTTGAATCTTTGAATCCCTGAATCTTTCGGCCAATGAGTCCTACATCAGTGAAAGGGAAATTATTTGAGAAAACTCTAAGGGATGTACATTTGGAAAGGCAGGGGCTGATCAGGAATACAGGGAGTCCCCAAGTCTGAACAGGGCAAATCCAACTGAAAATTTTTTCCAATGAGCATGTTGACCATCAGTCTTGTGTTCGTAACTCATGGAAGATCTGTGTAGTTTGGGACAGGGGAGGTCCTGCCTCAATAATTTGATTGAGTTATTGAAACAAAAAAGATTGATGAAGGTAAAACAATAGATGTTGTCTTTTGACTTTAGTGACAAGGTCATAAGGTTCATAGTTCATCTGGTTCATAGGCTGGCACATGGCATCCAAGGGAAGTAAGCTAATTGATTAAAAGTATGTGATCAGGCGATGTTCCTGGATGTTGTCCCAATTGGATTGTTTGCCTTCATAGGCCAGGACACATGACATAAGAGCTGAGATATTAGGTTGGAACTTTATAAAACACTGCTTACACCACACTTGAATGGGAGGACTTTAGCAACAGGCAAAGATTAGATAGGTTGGATTTGGGGGTCACCTGATACAAGTATATAAGATAATAAGGATTAGACTTGGTAGAATTTTTTTTGCATGGTGGGGGATATCAGAAACAAGAGGACATAGATTTAAGGAGAGAGGAAGGAGTTTTATAGGCGATCTGAGGGGTAAGTTATTTTACACAAAAAGTGGTTGATTTCTGGAACGCTACCAGAGGAGGAGGTGGAATCAAATAAAATCACCTAGACAACCACTTATATTTTTCATAAGGCCATATACAATAAGACGTATGAGCAGAATTAGGCCACTCAGCCTGTCCAGTCTGCTCAACCATTCCATCATGGCTGATTTATCTCAACTCCATTCTCTTGCCTTCTCCCTGTAACCTTTGATGCCCTAACTAATATACCCAATGACTTGCCCCCCACAGCCATTATCGCAATAATTTCCACAGATTCACCACTCTCCAGCTACAGACTTTCCTCCTTACCTATGTTCTAAATGGATGTCCCTTTATTCTTGCAGCTATGTCCTCTGGTTCTAGACTCACCTAGCGTAGGAAACATTCTCTTCACATCCAGTCTACCTGGCCTTTTAATACCTGATAGGTTCCAATGAGATCCCACCCTCACTCTTCTAAACTCCAGTGAGTACAGGCCCAGAGCCACCAAATATTCCTCATATGTTAACCCTTTCATGCACATGATCATTCTCATGAACCTCCTTTGAACCCCTTCCAATACCAGCATATCTTTTCTTAGAAAAGGGACCCAAAGCTGCTCACAATACTCCCAGTGCAGACTGACCAGTGCCTTATAAAGCCTCAGCATCACATCCTTGCTCTAATATTCTAGTCCTCTCCAAATGAGTACTAAAATTGCTTTTGGCCTCCTTACCACTGACTCAACCTGCAAGTTAACCTTTAGGGAATCCTGCACAAGTGTGCCCAACTCCCTTTGCACCTCTGATTTTTGAAGATTATTCCTGTTTAAAAAACAGTCTATGCCTTTGTACCTTCTACCAAAGTGCATGACCATACATTTCCCTGCGCAATATTCCATATGCCGCTTCTTTGCCCGTTTTCCTGATCCATCCAAATCCTTCTGCAAGCTCTCTGCTTCTCAACACTACATGCCCCACCACCAATCTTCATACCAACTGTAAGCTTAACCACAAAGCCATCAAATCTGTCATCCAAATCATTAACATATAACATGAAAGGAAGTGATCCCAACACAGACCCCTGAAGAACACCACTAGTTAAGGACAGCAAACCAGAAGAGGCCCCCTTTATTCCCACTCTTTGCCTTCTGCCAGTAAGTCAATCTCCTATCCATGCCAGTATACTTCATTTAAAACCATGGGCTCTTACCTTGATAGCAACCTCATGTGTGGCTCCTTGTCAAAGACCTTCTGAAAATCCTAGTAAACAACATCCATTGACTCTCCTTTGTCTGTCCTGCATGTTATTTCCTCAAAGAATTCCAACAGATTTATCAGGCAAGGTTTCCCCGTAAGGACTTTATAATATGCCTGCAAATACTTTGATACCTCATTCTTAATAAGGAATCCAACACCTTCCCAAGTACTGAAGTCAGGCTAATTGGCCGATAATCTCCTTTCTCCTGCCTCCCTCCCTTCTTAAAGAGAGGAGTGATTTTGCAATTTTCCAGTCCTATGGAACCATGCCAGAATCTAGTGATTCTTTAAAGATCATTACTAAGGTCTTCACAATCCCTTCGGCTACCTCCTTCAGAACTCTAGGATGTGGTCCATCTAGTCCAGGTGACTTATCTCCCTTCAGATGTTTCAGTTTCCCAAGCACCTTCTCCTTAGAAACAGCAACTGCACTAACTTCTGCCCTCTGACACCCTTGAATTTCTGGCACACAGTGTGTGCTTCACAATGAAGACTGATGCAAAATACTTATTAAGCTCATCTGCCATTTCTTTGTTCCCCCATTACTACCACTCCAATGGCATTTACCAGGGGTCTGATATTCACTCTCACCTTCCTTTATTTTCTATACAGAAAAAACACTTCTGGAATTCTCTTTTATATTATTGCCTAGCTTAGCTATATATTTCATCTTTTTTCTCATGTTTTTTTTAGTTGCCTTCTGTTGGCTTTTAAAAGCTACCAAATCCTCTAACTTCCCACTATTTTTCTGACATGTCTTCTCTTTTGCTTTTATGCTATCTTTGATTTTCCTTGTGAGCCATGGTTGCCACATCATCTCATTAGAATTTTCCTTCATCTTTGGGATATATCTATTCTGTGTCTTTTCATTGAATTGCACCCAGAAATTCCAGCCATTGCTGTTCACCTGTCATCCTCAATGGCGTCCCCTTCCAATCAAGTTTGTCCAGCTCCTCTCTCATACCTCTATAATTCGCTTTACTCCATTGTAATACTGATACATCTGACTTTATCACCTCCTTTCAAACTTCAGGGTGAACTTTATCATATTATGATCAGTCTCCTAAAGGTTCCTTTATCTTAAGCTCCCTAATCAAATCTGGTTCATTATAAAACATCCATTACAGAATTGCCTTTCCCCTAGTGGGCTCAACCATCTTAGAAGCCATTTTGGAGGCATTCTACAAATTTCCTCTTTTGGGATCCAGCACCAACCTGATTTTCCCAATTTACATGCATATTGAAATCCACCATGACTATTATAACATTGTCCTTATTACATGTCTTTCATATCTTCCATTACAAGTTATATCCCACACCCCAGCAATGGTTGGGAGGCCTGTATATAACTCCCATCAGGGTATTTTTACTCTTGCAGTTTCTTAACTCTACCCACAATGATTCTACAAATTCCAATACTATGTCAGCTCTTCCTAAGAATTTGATTTCAGTTATTTACCAACAGAGTCACCTGTCCTCTCTTCCTACCTACCGGTCCTTTTGATACAGGGTGTTTCCTTAGATGTTAAGCTCCCAACTGGAATCTTCTTTCAGTCATGACTCAGTGATGCACAAAACATCGTACCTGCCAATCTTTAACTGCACTGCAAGTTCATCTACCCTATTCTGTATACCATGCATTCAAATATAACACCTTCAGTCCTATTTTCATCACCCTTTTCAATTTTGCCCCTTGTTACACTTCAACTCATCCCACTGCCTGCAGTTTGCCCAATTTTCTGCCTGTCCTTCCGCACAGACTCACCATACAATGCTTGTATGTAAATTCCCTAACCTCATTCCAGTTCCAATCCCCCTGCCAAGTTAGTTTAATCCCTCCCTAACAGCTCTAGCAAACTGACCTGCAACGATATTGTTCCCCCTTGGGTTCAGGTATAACCCATCCTCTTTGTACAGGTTATACAGAAGAGATCTCAAACATCCAGAAATCTGAAACCCTGCCCCCTGCACCAGTCCCTCCGCTGTCATTCATCTGTACTATCATCCAATTCCTGCACTGACTAGCACGTAATCCAGAGATGACTACCTTAGAGGTCCTGTTCTTCAGCCTTTTCCTTAACTCCCTATACTCCCTATACACAGGACCTCTCCCAACTTTCCACCTATGCCATTTATGCCAATATGCGCCATGACCTCTGGCTGCTCACCCTCCCTCTTAATAATCTTCTACACTTGGCCTGAGACATAGAAACATAGAAAACCTACAGCATAATACAGGCCCTTTGGCCCACAAAGTTGTGCCAAACATGTCCTCTCAGAAATTACTAGGCTTACTTATAAGCTCCATGTACCTATCCAAAAGTCTCTTAAAAGAACTTTTTGTATCCACCTCCACCACCGTTGCCGGCAGCCCATTCCACACACGTTTTTACTCTCTGAGTAAAAAACTTACCCCTGACATCTCCTCTGTGCCTACTCCCAAGCACCTCAAACTTGTGCCTTCTTGTGACAGCCAATCCAGCCCTGGGAAAAAGCCTCTGAATATCCACAGGATCAATGCCTCTCATCATCTTATACACCTCTGTCAGGTCACATCTCATTCTCTGTCACTCCAAGGAGAAAAGATTGAGTTCACTCAATCTATTCTCATAAGGCAAGCTCCCCAATCCAGGCAACATCCTTGTAAATCTCCTCTGCACCCTTTCTATAGCTTCCACATCCTTCCTGTAGTGAGGCAACCAGAACTGAGCACACTACTCCAAGTGGGGTCTGACCAGGGTCCTATATGGCTGCAACATTACCTCTCGGCTCCTAAATTCCTGGATCCAAACACCTGGGAGGCAACACATCATGTTAGCTTCTCCTTCGTGGCCACAGATCTACTGCCCGTCCCTGTAACTATCATGTCTCCTATTACTATCTGACTTTACCCTTCCCTGCTGTGCCTCAGAGCTGGCCACACAAAGCCACTGGCTGGCTCCTGCTGCTGCATCCTGATAAGTCATAGCTCCCAGAAGAATCCAAAGGACTATACGTGTCGCAAAGGGGAAAGGCCATAGAGGAACTCTGCACTAACTGCTAACTCCCCTCACTTCTCCAGGTGACCAGCCTTCTACTACCTGCAGCCTGCAGTCTGGGTGTGAACATTTAGTAAGAGTCTCAGCTATGAGGGTTTCAGCCTCCCAGATGCTCCTGAATGTATGAGGTCTGCAGCCCATCTGTTTTGCACAATTGTCATCAATTAATTTGCATTAAAATCACTAATAATTAATAGAAAAGCAAATGTATAATTTCACTTTTTAATATACTAACTGCATATATAGATGTCAAAAGCAACATATCTTAGAAATGTAAATTGAGAACAAATTTACCTACCATAAATGTTGAACTTTGACCTTCCCAAAATGCATCATGGCTTTGAGCTTGGGGCTGCATTTGTGAAAGCATCGCCTGTTGGCTCCAGTAACAGAGATTGAGGGGAATGGAAGCAATCTGGTGACCTGCACCCTTCAGTCCCAACTCCTGTTCCCAGGTGATCCAACTAGACACAGCACCTCCAAGAAGTCTGGGGTGGAGGGTTAGAGGGAAAGGTGTAGGAGATATTAGAGAGAATTAGGAGGGAAGGTCAAGGGACAAGAGAAAAGATCATGGGAAAGAGAACGGAAGGGAATGGGGAGTTGGAGGAGACATTGATGAGAAGAAAAAGGATAACAGAAATACTGGATACACCGTGAGACAACTAGTAGGACTGGCGCCCCACAGCTCCAGCAATAAAAGTTCTCTCCTGACCTCCAGTGCTGTCCAGGTGGAGTGTGCATGTTCTCATTATGATTACATGGGTCTCCGCACCCCAAAGACATGCAGCTCAGTAGGTTAGTTGGCCAATGTAAATTGCCCTTAGTTTGAAGATGAGTGGTAAAGTCCAAGGGAGGTGAGGGGGGGAGCATTGATTGAAGTGCAAAGGGAATTTTTAAACATGAGATTATCATGGGATTAGTGGAAATGGGTGGCTATTGCTTGACAGGGACTGATTGTATACAGTATAAGACAGAGAAAGAGAAGGCTGGACAATGAGAGTTTCAGAGGGAAGCAAGCTAAAGCACCACACTTGCCTGAATTTCATTCTCCACCCACACTCGCGCCATTGGCTCAAGGCAACATATAGTAGACACACATATATACTGTAGCTAAGGTGCATAATACTTTTGCATAGTACTGTAATAATTTTATGTATTGCATTGTTCTGCTGCAAACAAAATCATGACATAAGTGAGCGATGAGAGACCTGATTCTGATATGGGTCTCTATTGTGGACTGAAAGTGGGAAGGAGGCAGGGAGAGAGGTTGGGAAAAGGGGGAGGGAGAGATAAGGGAGCAGGAAGTACCAGAGAAACATTTTGTAATGATCAATGAAATAATTATTTGGAATTAAATTACCTTGTCTTGTGTCTCAGGCTGGGTGTGCCACCCCTGTCCCTGGTATTCCTTCTCTGCCACCTCTCCCATCCCACACCCCTCCCAGGTTGCTCCACCTTCACCATTCCCAACATCCTTTGCTCACGCCAGATTTTTCAAACATGCACCCCGCTCCACATTGACAACTACAGTACTGTGCAAAGTCTTAGGCATCCTAGCTAAGGCTAAGACTTTTGCACGGTACTGTAAGGTCAGGGAATTACTCTACTTTTGACAGAACTCATGGAAAGCATTCATCAATTTTCATGGAGACCATTTTCACTCTAGTTCAGCAGGTCCAGATCCAGATCTCAGCCAATGTTGGCCCATTATCTTCACACTGCCTGAAATTGACTCTGATTTATCTCAGGGCAACATATGGAGCAGGAAGAGAGGGAGAGTCATCTAATCTGGAGTGGAGTGCAATCTACTGACATGGCCTTTTATCTCATTGCTTTCAATAAGTGTACCATATCATTTGATAATAAACTCATGATTATCAACCCCGGGGTAAAGAGAGGTGGGATATGCAAGTGGCCAGAAATGGAGCACTACTGAGGTCTAAGGACTGCAGGAAGTTGCAGAGATGAGAAGAGATTTGAGAGTGTAGATCATTTTTAATTACATCACTAATCTTCATAAAGACAAAGCATTTTCCATTGGAGCATTCAAAATGTTGGATGACATTCTGTTTTTCTATTCTTCCTTCCAAAATGACTTGGAAGAGCTCAACAATAGTGAGTGTGGAGAGACAGATCCAAAACCTTGACACTGAGAAAGCTTAATAAAATGTAAAAGACATGGAACCATATTTAAGCTACAGCATATAAAATGTAGGTGAAACAGAAGCTAGGTTTTCAAAGAGAGACACTCAATATTCAAAAAGATGATGATGAGGGACAGAAAGATTAAAATTACACTATGAGAGAAATATTACAACTATAGAGTGATTCCGAAACTGAAACAACAGCTTTCTGAAATCAGAGATCCAGGGGAGGTACTAAAATGAAATAGCATTGGATATTTAGAAAATGAACTGAGCAAAACAGAAAACCTAAACAGGCAAATAGAAACAACAGATAGTATTTATGTTTTGCCTGTAATGTAGTGAAATGTACTTCTTGACACTGAACCATTGAGAAATCATAAGATGAGTTAACCATAAATTTAGACACCAAAAGTGGAAACAAGCACCACGGCAGAAGAGGTTTACCAGGGTGGGTGTGGCAAAGAGAGACCAGACAAACTTGGGTTATTTTCTTTGGAGTGGCGGATGCTGAGGGAAGACCAGATAGAAGTTGACAAGACTATGAGGGACATAGATAGAGTAGACAGCTGGTATCTCATTCCCCGGATTGAATGTCTAATATTAGAGGGCGTGGATTTAAAGTAAGTGGAGATAACTTCAAAGGAGATGTGCGGGACAATCAAGTCAAGTCAAGTCAAGTCAATTTTTATTGTCATTTCGACCATAACTGCTGGTACAGTGCATAGTAAAAATGAGACAAAGTTTTTCAGGACCATGGTGTTACATGACACAGTACAAAAAACTAGACCGAACTACGTAATAAAAAAAACAACACAGAGAAAGCTACACTGGACTACAGACCGCATAAAGTGCACATAAACAGTGCAGGCATTACAATAAATAATAAACAGGACAGTAGGGCAAGGTGTCAGTCCAGGCTTTGGGTATTGAGGAGTCTGATAGCTTGGGGGAAGAAACTGTTACATAGTCTGGTCGTGAGAGCCCAAATGCTTCAGAGCCTTTTCCCAGATGGCAGGAGGGAGAAGAGGTTGTATGAGGGGTGCATGGGGTCCTTCATAATGCTGTTTCCTTTGCGGATGCAGCATGTAGTGTAAATGTCCGTAATGGCAGGAAGAGAGACCCCAATGATCTTCTCAGCTGACCTCACTACCTGCTGCAGGGTCTTACGATCCGAGATGGTGCAATTTCTGAACCAGGCAGTGATGCAGCTGCTCAGGATGCTCTCAGTATAGCATGTGTAGAATGTGATGAGGATGGGGGGTGGGAGATGGACTTTCCTCAGCCTTCGGAGAAAGTAGAGACGCTGCTGGGCTTTCTTTGCTATGGAGCTGGTGTGGAGGGACCAGGTGAGATTCTCCGTCAGGTGAACACCAAGGAATTTGGTGCTCTTTACGATCTCTACTGAGGAGCCGTCGATGTTCAGCGGGGAGTGGTCGCTCCGTGCCCTCCTGAAGTCAACAACCATCTCTTTTGTTTTGTTCACATTAAGAGACAGGTTGTTGGCTCTGTACCAGTCCGTTAGCCGCTGCACCTCCTCTCTGTAAGCTGACTTGTCGTTCTTGCTGATGAGACCCACCACGGTCGTGTCATTGGTGAACTAGATGATATAGTTTGAGCTGTGTGTTGCAGCACAGTCATGGGTCAGCAGAATGAACAACAGTGGACTGAGCACACAGCCCTGGGGGGCCCCCGTGCTCAGTGTGATGGTGTTGGAGATGCTGCTCCCAATCCGGACTGACTGAGGTCTCCCAGTCAGGAAGTCGAGGATCCAGTTGCAGAGGGAGGTGTTCAGGCCCAGTAGGCTCAGCTTTCCAATCATTTTCTGAGGGATGATTGTGTTGAATGCTGAACTGAAGTCTATGAACAGCATCCGAACGTATGTGTCTTTTTTGTCCAGGTGGAGGGTGGTGGCAATGGCATCGTCTGTTGAGCGGTTGGGACGGTACGCAAACTGCAGGGGGTCCAGTGAGGGGGGCAGCAGGGTCTTGATATGCCTCATGACGAGCCTCATGAAACACTTCATGATGATGGATGTAAGTGCAACGGGACAGTAGTCATTGAGGCAGGACATTGAAGACTTCTTCAGCACAGGGACAATGGTGGTGGCCTTGAAGCACGTTGGAATGGTGGCGCTGCTCAGGGAGATGTTGAAGATGTCAATGAGAACATCTGCTAGCTGGTCTGCACATCCTCTGACCACTCTACCAGCGATGTTGTCTGGTCCAGCAGCCTTCCGTGGATTGACCCTGCACAGGGTTCATCATGCGTCGGCCACAGAGAGACATAGCACCTGGTCATTCGTAGGAGTGGTGGACTTCCTCGCCGCCACGTCATTTTCCACCTCAAACCAGGCGTAGAAGTTATTCAGCGCATTTGGGAGGGAGGCATCACCTGCACAATCAAGTGATGTTGTCCTGTAATTGGTGATGGCCTGGATGCCCTTCCACATGCGCCGCCTGTTGCTGCTGTCCTGGAAGTAACTGTGGATTAGCTGGGAATGTGCACGCTTTGCCCCTCTGATGGCTCAGGACAGTCTGGTCCTTGCTTTTGTTAGAGCTGCCTTGTTGCCTGCTCTGAAGGCAGAGTCGCGGGTCCTCAGCAGCGCACGTACCCCCGCGGTCATCCACGGCTTCTGGTTAGCACGTATAGTGATGGTCTTGGACAGAGTAACATCATCAATGCACTTGCTGATGTAGCTGGTCACTGATGCTGTGTACTCCTCTACGTTGGCAGAGTCGCCATCGGTTGCAGCCTCCCTGAACATGTGCCAGTCAGTGAGCTCAAAGCAGTCTTGCAGAGCAGAGACGGCTCCTGCTGGCCAGGTTTTCACTTTACACAGAGAGTGATGACCACCTGGAATACACTGCCATGAGTGGTAATGGGGGTAGATAATGATAGAGGTGCTGGAAGCTCATGGATAGGCACATGAACATGCAGAAAATGGAATTGTGTAGGCAGAATGGACTAGTTTGGAAGCTTCTAATTACCAGTTTAATTAGTTTAGCACAACAGCATGGGACAAAAACCTGTTCCTAGGCTGTCTTATGTTCTACATTGTATAGGGAGAAGTCTAAAACCTAAGGTGCATGTTTCTGAAGGAATGTGGACTGATGAACATCAGGAGAGTATGAGCAGCCAGAGGTGAAGCAGCACAAGTCTCTAACAGGACTCACCATGGATTGAGGTTCAGAAAGGATTTGAAAATGGATATGTCTGTACTCCAGGGGTTACTGGAGGTCAGTGAGGGCAGGATGATGGCTTCTGGGACTTCATGCCAGGTTGGCTGTGAGGGATTAGAGTTTTGGATAAAGTCAAGAAGAACAACCCAGCAGGAAAATCAAAACTTCAAGGAGGAACCTCACCAACTGGGACATGCATTTTTTCATTACTACCATCACGGGAGAAAGCCTAGAAGCTTAAAGACACATGCTCAACATTTTAGTAACAGCTTCTTCCCTTTCACCATCAGATTTGTGAACAGCCCATGAACCTATGAACACTGCCTCACTCTTCCTCATATGCACAGTTAGTTTTAATTTTAATTGTTAGCTATGGTAATTTTTTATGCCTTGTGCAGTCCTGCTCCCACAAAGCAACAAATTTCACAACAAATGTCATTGATAAGAAATGTGATTCTGATTCTGAGAAACAGCAAATAATCTAAGATTGAAATAGTAGAAAGGCTGAGGATAAAATGTAGGAGTCAAAGTAAGAAAGGGGAATGAATTAAATTCTAAACAATGCACAGAAAAATAATATTCATGCAAATGTGAATGTCCCTCATTACCCAGTGCTTGCTGCCTTAAGAAGGTCATGGTGCAAACTGTTCCAAAAGACATTCCAGGTTACTGACCCAGTGTAACTGAAAGCTTGGCACATCCAGCACAGGATGATGAACAATGTGGAATTTGTGGGATAGTATGGAGCGATGTGAAAGTGTTGCAACTAAAATAATAGAAATGCATAACCTTAATGAGGACTGAGAATCTAAACAAGAGGGAGTGTAAAGCTTTGTATCAGAGATGTGCAGAAGTCAACCAGTAGCGGAATAATACCAAGCCAAAGCAGACTGACAATCAGACGAGAAGATGTAGGAATTTAAATGTGAAAAAAGAAATGGAGATTAAAAGGGATACAAATGTTGTGGAGAGACACTTACTAAAAGTAACCTGTGATAGAGGTACAGGAGAAAAATGATATAGAAACTGCATCTACTTGCTTGTGACGTGTTTCACACTACAAAACATCTGAAGGTCATCTGCACAAGTTATTAAACAGAACTTGTCACAGAAGGAAATTTTAGGACAGGTCAATAAAAGATGGGTCATGTAAGTAGATCTCTAAACCTGGAGGGATATCACTGGAAGTGTGCTGTATTCCCGACACTGTATTCCATCTGTCACTTCTTTGCCCATTCTTCTAATTTGTCTGAGTCTTTCTGTAGCCTCTCTACTTCCTCAAAACTACCTGCCCCTTCACTTATTTTCATATCATCTGCAAACTTTGCCACAAGGCCATCAATTCCATCATCAACATATAACATAAAAGAATCAGTTCCAACACAGACCCCTGTGGAACACTATCAGTCATGGCAGCCAACCAGAAAAGGCTCCCTTTATTCCCACTCTTTACCTTTTGCCAATCAGCTACAGCTTTATCCATGCTAAAATCTTTCCTGTAATACTATGAGCTCATATCAAGCAGCTTCACATGTGGCACCTTGCTAAAGGCCTTCTGAAAATCCAAGTACACAACATCAACCGATTCTCTTTTGTTTATCCTGCTTGATATTTCTTCAAAGAATTCCAACAGATTTGGTAAGCAAGACTTTCCCTTGAGGAAACCAAATTGACTACGGCCTATTTTATTATGTGCCTCCAAGTATCCTGAGACCTCATCCTTAAAAATCATCTTCCCAACCATTGTGGTCAGAGTAACTGGCCTATAGTTACCTTTCTTCTGCCTCTCTCCCTTCTTGAAGAGTGGAATAACATTTGCAATTTTCCAGTTTTCCAGAACCATTCCAGAATCTAGTGATCCTTCAAAGATCATTACTAATACCTCCACAATCTCTTCAACCAACTCTTTCAGAACCCTAGCATATACACCATCTGGTCCAGGTGACTTATCTACCTTCGGGCCTCTCAGTTTCCCAAGAACTTTCTGCATGACCCCTAACACCCCTACCATACTGCTAGTGTCTTCCACAATGAAGACTGATGCAAGCTACTCATTTAGTTCATCCACCATTTCCTTTTCCCTCATTACAACCTCTCCAGCATCGCTTTCCAGTGGTCTGATATCCACTCTGGCCTCCCTTTCATTCTTTATGTGTCTGAAGAAACTCTTGGTATACTCTTTAATATTCTTGACTAGATTACTTTTGTATTCTATCTTTACCTTCTTAATGAATTTCTTAGTTGCCTTCTGCTGGTTTTAGAAGCTTCCTAATCCTCTAAATCTCCCTAATTTTTGCTCTATTATATGTTCTTACATTGGCTTTTCTGTTGGCTTTGACTTCTCTTGTTAGCCACTGTTGTGGCATCTTGTTTTTAGAATACTTCTTCCTTTTTGGGATGTATATATCCTGTGCCTTCCAAATTGCTTCCAGAAATTCCAGCCATTGCTGCTCTGCCATCATCCCTGCCAGTGTTCTTTTCTTATCAATTCTGGCCAACTCTGCTCTTGTGTCTCTGTAATTCCCTTCATTCTACTGTAATACTGATGCATCTAACTTTAGCTTTTCCTTCTCAAATTTCAGGGTGAATTCAATCATATTGTGATCACTCTCTCCTAAAGGTTCTTTTACCTTAAGCTCTCTAATCAATTTGGATATATTGCACAACACCCAGTCCAGAACAGCTGATCCCCTAGTGGGCTTAGCCACGAGCTGCTCTGAAGCAATACTGTAGGCATACTAGAAATTCCCCCTCTTGGAATCCAATACCAACTGAATTTCCCAATTCACCTGCATATTGAAATTCCCCATGACTATTGTAACATTTCCCTTTTGGCAGACATTTTCCATCTCTCATTGTAGTTTGTAGTCCACTTCCTTACTACCATTTGGGAGTCTGTATAAAACTCCTGTCAGGGTCTTTTTACCCTTGCAGTTTCTTAGCTCTATCCACAATGATTCAACATCTTCTGACCCTATGTCACCTCTTTCTAATGACTTAATGTCATTTTTTAACAACAGAGCAACGCTACCCCCTCTGGGCACTCTAATTAGAGGATTGAAGGAATGGAAAATTTATTAGGGCTGAATGGGAATCCAGAAATGAGTAACCCAAGTTAATTGTGTTATTGAGCCTTCATGTTACTGAACTTGGACTTGGTATTACTGACCCATAAGCAGGGGGTGATAGATCAACAGGTTTATTCCAAACACAAGATGCTGAAATCCAAAGCAACACATACAAAATGCTGGAGGAATCCAGTAGGTTGGGCAGCTGCTATGGAAATGAATGATGTTTCAGGCCAAGCCCCTTCTTCTGGGTGCTGCATTATTCCAAATTAGGAAGCAGGTGGTGAAGATTTGAAAAATGCATATTTAGAAATGGAGTGGGGGAAAAGAGACATCGACTGAACCCAGGAAAGAATGAAAAGTAAATTATCAGGTAGATACAGAAATTAGACATAGAGGCAAATATTGAACTAAAATAAATTATGAGAACTGAACTGAGGGCCATAAATGATTCAAATGCTGCATTGCCACACTAATGAAAGGATGAGGTTGCATTGGAGAGAGTGCAGAGGAGGTTCACCAGCATGTCGTCTGGATTGGAGGGTTTTAGTTGTGGGGAGGTATCAAATAGGCTGGGTTTTTCCCCAGAGTGTTGCAGGTCTGATAGATATAGGATTGTAAGAAGGTTGAAAGGAGGAGGTAGTCAAATTACTTTTCCCAAAGTAGGGGCATTACAAAGAAGGGGCATAGGTTTCAGATGAGGGGAAATAATTTTAGGGCACCCCTGGATAAGTTTTATTTTACGCAGAGTGTGTTTGATATCTCTAAGGTGCTAGCAAAGGAAATGGTAGCATCGGCTACAATCACTGCTTAAGAGACATGGAGACAGAAAGCTAAATAGTTAATACACGGGAAGGCTGAATCTACTGCGAGCAGAGTATAGATGGGCAAAAGGGTTGGCGTGGGAGTGATGGGCTGAGTGGCTCGTTTCTCTGTTGTACACCAAAATGTCAGACCAGGTTACCGATGGTAAAAGGGCTGGAAGTGATGTCGATACAGGCCATTGATGCTGATTCTGAGGCTTGTAGAAACTACCCTGTGGGATTCAGCTGACCAAATCTGAGAGAGCGATGGATAGAAGATAGACAGCGAAATAGAGAAGGTAATCTGAAGCTTGCGGGTTTGTTGAATGATACGGAACATTGCGGAGGAGGCCCGGAAGCGTGTGCGGGGGCTGAGGAAGACAGGGCTCGACATCACCCCTGAACTGCTTATGTATCTCCTCCCTCTCAGGAAGTTTTCACGCTTCACAATGCATTAACTGCAGGTCTCTTAATTGTTTGGGATTGAGATGCAGCGGAGGATCGGTTCTGTCAGATTAGCCGACGCAGTGTGAACAAAAATAAAATTTTCTCCGGCTAACGAATAGCCTAGCATACCACGACAATGAAGTTCTATGGCCCTATGGATAAAATGAATTAATCAACTGACACCTGGCCCTATCGGTAAAGTCTAACAATCAGATCAAAGGGACGGAGTGGTTGGACTTACACTACCGTATTAATTAACTTCCTCCCTCCGCTTTATAACTTCGTCACCTCAGCAGATAGGTCGCTCATAGAGAAGTTCCTCGCGAAGGCTGAACTCGATCCGCTTTGGGTGGAAGCTGCCTTGAGGCAGGCGGAGAAGGATGGGGGTGGGAGGGAGGTGGAGAGAAAAGTAAGGAGACGTGCGTCCAGGGAAGTAGGAGAAGGGGATACACAGCAACCGGGGAGTGGAAAGGAAGTTGGGATGGGGAAGAAATCAGAATCATCGGCATAGGTCGTGAAATGTGTTACTTCTGTGGCAGCGGCAAAATGCGAGGCGCAACAATAGAGAAAAAAGGTGAATCAGTGAGGATAAAAAAGGCGAGGAGCAAAGTATTCAGGATGAGAAAAATAAAATAGGAATAGTTGAGAAAGAACTATAACTAAAAAGGATGTGGGGACCGAGCCGGTGAAAGATATCGAAGGAGAGATTAAGATAGAAATAAGGCTTCGGAACATTCAATATATCCTTGAATGTGGTTAAGGGAGACGTGTTTAAAATGAATGTAGAGAGCGGGCGAGGCAGAGGTGCAGTGGAAGCAATGGGGATAAGTCGTGCGCTAACCTGCTTTGATATAAGATAGGAAAGTTCGCGTCTTTCCCTGAATATCATTGAGTTTCTGTACAACGCACTGGGCTTAACACTTTAAACACAACAGCTGAACGGATAATCATTTTATTAAAAGAAACGATCGTGTCCTTTGCTTTTCCTGCGTCCTCCTCGCCGTCACTCAGATCTTGCTTGTCCGATGTACTTCCCTCCCCCTCTCCTTCCAAATATCATTAATGTCAGTACGAGACTGATGCTTGCAGCTACCCGCGGTTCAATTGCCGATATCCCTCCGTGTCCCCAGATCCCCTTTCCTTCGGTGCTGAGATGATTTGCGTTTCCGAATGCGACCGCGAGATAAGAATCACTGCGCCGCGGCGTTACAGAAATACGGGTAGGTTCTTCAATGGAACGAATGCATTTGTACCTTCTCGCTCAATCTTTGTTGATCTGAGCCTGCCTTGGTATATGCCGTTTTAACCGCCTGGGAGCAAGAGGGTAAAGCACTTCTGAATAAGAATGCATTTCAATGACAACGGAGCAAACCGCTCTCGGTTCTCTAACCCCCAATTACAAACTTACCAGAATCCGCCCGCAAAAGTTGCTCGGAGACTCCTGCGCAAGAGGCACCTGTCTGAATTCACCAAGCTTCCATCAACATATCTCAGTCGATTTCTTATTTCCAAACTGACTTCTCCAACAGAAAAGAAGATCTTCTAATCGGTTGGAAATAAACTCTTCTAATTCCTCGAAGATTTTATGCTTTTCGATAATGCCGCTGGATTCCTTTGGCAATGAAGCCCTTCCGAAGTTGATCAGATTTGAAGCCAGCATAGGACTGATACGGACTTTAAGAGCGTTGACATCAATTCCAGTTTGGAGTTTTCGCTGTTTAAGTTCAATTTGCCACCAAACCAAATTTTCTAACCCCAACATTCCAAATGCTATAGAAGAAATTTATCAAACAATCGAACCAGCCAAAAAATAAGTGGATGAGATATCAAATTCTGGCCACAACGTTCTCTATACAGCATCTAACCTCCATATACTGTCACTACTGAACAACCCACTCCAAGTTTACAATAAATAGAACCCAATTAGTTACTGTAACTATCAAACTACCAAACCACAACATACTGTGTCATAAACAAATCATCTAATCCAAATGCATTCAGCAAGCCAGTAAGCTATCCAAACCTGATATGCAGTTTCATCCACCAACACAGCTTTAAATGATTTGCTGGATGTTTGTGACATTGGGAACATAGAACATGGCACTCCGCAGGCCATTCAGCCCATGGTGCTGTGCCAATCTTGATGCCAATTTATACCAAATGTTCTCCTCCTGGGCATCATCCATATCACCCCACTCTCGTGTGTCTATCTAAAAGAGATTTAAAATTCACCAGACTGCCTGCTTCCACTACTACCCCTGGTAGCATGTTTCAGGAGCTTACCTCACTCTGCATAAAATACTTACCCCTCACATCACCTTTAAATGTGCCTCCTCTAACCTCTGGTGTTTTCTATTTCCACCTGAGGTTAAGATTCGGTCTAACCCATCTTTGCCCTGTATAATTTTAGAAACATTTATCGAGTCTCCCCACAACCTCTGATGCTCATGAGAGAACAATCCAACTTTGTCCAACCTTTCCTCATAGCTCGTACTTTCTAATCCAGACAGCATCCTAGAAACAAACAAGAGAACGTCTGCAGATGCTGGAAATCCAAGCAACACACACAAAATGCTGGAGGAACTCTGCAGGCCAGGCAGCATCTGTGGAAGAGAGTACCATCGATGTTTCAGGCTGAGACTCTTCATCAGGACCCTTTGTCAGTTCTGATGAAGGGGCTTGGCCTGAAACTTTAACTGTACTCTTTTCCATAGAGGATGCCTGGCCTGCTGAGTTCCTTGTGAGCATCCTAGAAAACCTCTTCTGCACCTTCTCCACTGTTGCTATGTCCTTCTTCTAATGGAAAGACCAGAACTGCATATAATACACTAAGCCCAGTCTGACTAAAGTTTATATAACTGTAGCATGACTTCCTTACTCTTATAATCCATATCCCTAACAATAAAAGCAAGCAAGTCATAAATTTTCTTTACCACCTTATCCACTTGCATAGCCACTTTCAGCCAACTATAGACTTGGTCTCCAAGATCACCCTGTCCCTCAGTGCTGTTAAAGATCCACCTTTAACTGTATACTTTCTCCTTCATTTGACCTCCCAAAGTGCAACATTTCACACTTGCTTGGATGAAACTCCATCTGCCACTTCTCTGCCCATATCTGTAACTGATCTATATCCCATTGTATTTGTTGACAGTCCTTTACACTGTCCATAACTTTACCAATCTTGAATGTCATCCACAAACTACAATTTTACCCAAATCATTCATACACTGTATATCACAAACAACAGAGGTTGCAGCAGCAATCTCTATGGAACACCACTGGTCATGGACCTACAGCCAGAATAACAGCCTTCTACCCCTTCTCCCTGTCTTCCATGAGCATGACAGTTCTGAATCCAAAATTTCAATCCATTCTGGATCCCATGCATCTTTATCTTGGGAATCAATCTACCATGAGGGACCATTCCAAATGCCTTACTAAAGTCCATGTATCCACTGCCTTACACTCATCAAAAACTTTGTAAGATATTAGCTGCCCTACAACAAAGTCATGCTGTCTGTCCTTAAATAGGCCATTCCCAGGTCAGGCATTATTCTTATGATGGAAAGCTATGGAATGAATGCATATGAGACTAGCATAAACAGGTGCGGACATGGTGAGCTGAAGGGATTGTTTCTGTACTATACTTCTCTATGACTTTGTAAGGATAATGATGAGCTGCCTCCTTAAACCACTGCTGTCCAATGAGGACAGTTCCATAACATTACTAGGTACAGAGATCCACAATTTGACCCAGTAATGGTGAAGCATAGTTAGCATGATTTCCAAGTAAGGATGTTGTGTGACAAAGAGAGGTAACAGCCAAGGATGCCATTATAAGTGCTTGCTGCTGCAGACCTTCTGGATGGTGGTTGAATGAGGTGGTGTTCATGGGTTCATGGCCCATCCAGGAATCTGATGCCAGAGGGGTAGAAACCATTCCTAAAGCATTAAGTGCATGGCAGTGCATGGCAGTCAGAGGTCACAGGGCTCAGTCCTGGTCCAATATACAGTACGTTCACGATTTGGAAGAGGGGACTGAGTGTAAAGAATCTAAGTTTGCTGATGACTCAAAATTGAGCAAAAAAGCAAATTGTGAAGAGGATGTGGACAGTCTGCAGAGAGATATAGATAGGTTAAATGAGTTAGCCTCTACTGCCTCCCTGGGAAGAATATTCCACAGCTTCTTCACAGTTTCTTCTCATCTCTATCCTAAATCTATTCCCTCAAATCTTGAGACTATGTCCACTAGTTCTAGTCTCAGTTACCAGTGGAAACAACTTTTATGCCTCTATCTTACCCACCCCTTTCATAATTTTATGTTTCTATAAAATCCCCTCTCATTCTTCCGAATCCCAACAAGTATTGTCTCTCCTCATAGGTTAAATTGTCGTCTCTAGGATAAACATGGTGAATATTCTCTGAATTGCCTCCAAAGTCAATATATCTTTCCTCAAGTAAGGAGACCAGAAATGCACAAAGAACCCCAAGTGTGGTTTCACCAATACCCTGTATAGTTGCAAAATAACATCCTGCTTTTAAATTCAATATCTACCAATTAAGGCCAACATTCACTTTGCCTTCTTGAAAGCCTGCTACACCTGTAAACAACTGTTGCAATTCATGCACAAGCATTCCCAAGTCTCTCTGCACAAAAGCATGCTGCAATCTTTCACCATATCTATAATAATTTAATCTTCTACTTTTTTTATTCCAAAGTGGATGATCTTGCATTTACCAACATTGTACTCCATCTGTCATATTCTTGCCCACTCACTAAACTGATCCATATCTCTCTGCAGACTCTCCACATCTTCTGCACAATTTGCTTTTCCAAACTTGCAGATTGAAACAAACTTCATGTCATCAACAAACTTAAATATGTTACAATAAGACCCCTCTTCCAAACCATGGATGCACATAGTAAATACAAATGTAGTTGTGGGCCCAGGACCAAACCCTGTGGCACTCACTCACCATTGGGTGTCAACCAGAGGATCACCCATTTTTCCCAACTCTCTGCCTTCTATTGCTTAAACAATCCTATAACCATGCTCATATATTACACCCAAATCAGTGCATCGTTATCTTATGGACCACATCAAATGTCTTCTGAAGCTCCAATTATTCAACTTCCACCTGCTCTCCTCTGCCAACTGCACTCATCATATCCTCAATGAACTCCAGAAAGTCTGTCAAACAGGACCTGCTCTTCATAAATCTATATTGTGTATGCCCGTTGGAACCACGTCTATCCAGATGTCTCACCATTTCTTCCTTAATGATAGCTTCATTATTATTACAAACACTTTCCCAACTACAGGTCTTAAACTAACTAGTCTATCATTACACACAAAAATGCTGGAAGAACTCAGTAGGCCAGGCAGCATCTATGGAAAAAAGTACAGTCGACATTTCGGGCTGAGACCCTTCGGCAGGACCCTTTGTCAGTCTTGATGAAGGGGCTCAGCCTGAAATGTTGCTTGTACTCATTTTCATAGATACATATTTTAATCTATAGTTACCTGCCTTTTGCCTATATCCAATTTTAAACAGTGGTGTGACGTTTGCTGTCTTCCATACTGCTGGGACCGCCCCAGAATCCACAGGATTTTGGTAAGTTACCACATGTGAAGACTGACACAAAATAGCTCTTGAAAGCTTCGGCCATTTCTACATTGCCTAATACTAATTTCCCCTTCTCATCTTCCATTGGACCTACATTCACTTTAGCCACTCTATTCCACATAATGTAATTTTTTAAAAATTGATGATCTATTTTTACATTTTGTGCTAATTTACTTTCATAATACTTTCATACTTTCAGGCCAATTCTCTGGATGCTTTCAAGAAGGAGCTGGATAGATATCTGATGGATAGGGGAATCAAGGGATATGGGGACAAGGCAGGGACTGGGTATTGATAGTGAATGATCAGCCATGATCTCAGAATGGTGGTGCAGACTCGAGGGGCCGAATGGTCTACTTCTGCACCTATTGTCTATTGTCTATTGTCTATAATCTACATTCCCTTTCCTTGTTGCATGCTTGGTGGTTTTTTTGTTGCTTTTTAAAGTTTTCCTGATCTTCCAGTTTCCCACCACTTTTGGTAACTTTGTATGCACAAGCTTTTAGTTTGATGCCTTTTATTTCCTTAGTTATTCAAGGCTGTCTCTCCCTACCCTCACTGTCTTTGCTTTTAACTGGAATTTACAGTCAGTGGCCAATTTATTAGGTACACTTGTACATGAATGCAAAATATCTATGAAAAAGGGTACTGGTGATGTTACAGGCCAATCATATGACAGCAGTTCAATACATAAAAGCATGCAGACATGGTCAAGAGGTTCAGTTGATGGTCAGATCAAACATCAGAATAGGAGAGAAATGTGATCTAGGTGACTTTGACCGTGGAATCATTGTTGGTTCCTGAAGAAATAATTTATCTCAGAAACTCCTGATTTCCTGGGATTTTTACGCATAACAGTCTGAGAATGGTGCAAAAAACAAAAACATCCATCAAGCGGCAGTTCTGTGGGTGAAAATGCCTTGTTAATGAGAGAGGTCCTAGGGGAATGGCCAGACTGGTTCAAGCTGACAGGAAGGCAACAGTAACTCAAATAACCACACATTACAACAGTGGAGTGTAGGGGAGAATCTCTGAATGCACAACACATCAAATCTCGAAATGGATGAGTTACAGCAGCAAAAGACTACAAACTGACACTTAGTGACCACTTTATTAGGGACGGGAGGTCCCATTACAATCTCCATTGTTTAGGTATAC